>NC_059162.1:110957121-111260152 GCF_019923935.1 Bubalus bubalis | reverse complement strand
AGGCCGTAGGGGCCCTCAGTCAAAGCCTGGGCAGCAGGTGTTACGGGTTCCCCCCACCACACACACACACCGTGGGTGTCAGCCTCCGGGCTAAATGAAAATGCGGCCCCAGGTATCGCCGGTTGGACCCGTCCCCACCCGGGGACGCAGAACTTTCTAGGCTGTGGCTAGAGCTGAGCCTCAGAGGGGACCAGGGGGGGGAAGTGGGATAGCATTAGTTGAGGCCAGTGATCCCCAATGGGGACTGGGTTCTCTCGAATGTCCGCTTGCCCTCCCAGTCCGCACGCCTCAGCCAGATATCGGCGAAGTTCCGGGACTCGCCGCGCCCGCCAGGTCGGTCCCCCTCCCCGACTCGGTCGCCAGGAGCAGGTCCCGCCGCCCGCGCCGCCGCTGCCGCAGCCCCGGCACTGGGCTGCAGCAGGGCGCGGGAAAGGGCACTTTGGCGCGGAGTGGGAACCGCGGGGAAGGTGGCGGCGCGGAGCCTGGCGGCGACACTCCCTCCCCCGCCCCCGGGCACAGCCCCCGCCCGCGTCTCTCAGCACCCTCTAGCCCCCACCTGAGTCCTCCAGCTCGGCGAGCTCGGGACCCCCGCCCACCTGACCCCCCACCCCCACCCCCCACACACCCCCCCACCCCCGCTCCCAGCGCAGAGCGCCGAGGAAGGGAGACACTTGGGGAAGGGGGAAGGCGGCCGCAGTCTCTGGGCGGTTTCGGCGGGGTGCGGGCTTCCGTGGCCAGAAAATGGGCGGGGGCAGGGAAGGGCAGACCCTGCAGACGCGCGAATGGGGAGGGGGCGCGCCGTTCCTCTCCAGCCCCCCAGGACGGGTGTGCCAACCAGGATCGGGAGGCAGGGAGGGCTCCAGGAAAGTTTATCGGGGAAAAGCCTGGCACCTTGGGGGCTGGGAGGCTGAAGAAACTGAAGCCACGGTCCGGGTGCCCCGCAACGCCGGGAGGGGATGTCTGTCTCCCAAGGCCCCCCACACCGGCCGGATCCGGTCAAGTTGCGGCTGGGCTTGGGGGTAGCAGGGAGGGGTGAGGGTAGCGCGGAGGACCGCTGAGGATGGGGGTGAACGGGGGGCGACCGAGGCGAGGCTGAGCAGGAGGGTGGGCGTTGAGGGGGGCGGGAGGTTAAGGGGGAGGGCGGAGGAAGGGACTGGGACCTGGTCGGGGATGGGTGGGCTCAGGGCTCGGGTGGGGTGCGTGGCCGGACTTACCCGCGGCGGCCGAGGCGCTGAGCAGCCCCCAGCCCAGCAGCAGCAGCAGAGGCGGCGGCGTCAGCGGCGGCGGCGGCTGGCGGTCCCAGCGGCTCCCGGCGCTCGGCACGAGCGCCGAAATCTCGGCTTCGGCGCGAGCCCTCCCCGCGGGGCAGCCGCAGCGCCCCAGCTCTCGTCCCCGCGAGCGCGGCATGGCGCGGCCGGCAGCGCCGAGGGAGAGGCTCCGCTCGCCGCCGAGGAGAAAGGAGGTCAGGAGAGCTCTGGAGCTTTTTTTTTCTGCTCGGAAAAAATCCCGGTACGAGGGAGCCCTGAGCTTCTGCGGCTGGAATGAACCAAGTGTCCGCCCGGCCGGGGAGAGGCGCGCTGCGCTCTCGGAAATGACTCGCTCCAATCCCGCTTCGCGGGGTTCGCGCCGGGGGGCGGGGTGGGGGGGTGAATTATCCCCGGATTAATCACTCCGGAGCCGCTTCTCCGCCGCTCCAAATGCTGGGGGTGGAGGCGCAGCAAAGGAGAAAATATTGGGGGGTGGGTGTTCCTCTTCAGCGCCACCTCCACCTCCAGACAAACCACAAATTACATCTAAAGGGTTGTTTATTCCTGTTTGTTTTACAATTGACCAGTTTCTTTTAAGTTCAGTTCTTTCGTCTCCATTTATAAGATCACCCATTAATACACCCCCCCCCCCCAATACACACACGCGCGCACACACACGGTGATACTGACACACGGGCACTCACACACTGGCGCGAGCGCGCGCGCACACACACACGCCTCTTCCACGTTTGGAAATTAGAATACTGTCTGGGAAAAGGTAACCAAAGAAGGACGCAGTTCCCCAAGTCACAGCTCTTACGAGCTGATCTTGGGTGGCGGCTTTGAACTTGAAATCTGGGGCGGGGGGCGATGCTTAGCAGCCCCATTGGCAGCAGCCTGCTAACCCATCCCAGGAGAAGGGTGTGTGTGCATAGACCCAGGATTAAGAATTGGGGGGCGGGTGGGGCGGGGGCGGGGGTGGGGGAACCTGTGCGTTCGGCTCCCTACGGTCCTTCCCCTACCCTAAGGCAAAAATCTCGGGCTGAAGGGAAGACTGAGTTTGTCTGCTGGGGTAGGGGTTGAGGGGGGTGGGTGTGCAGGTGTGCTTGGTAGAAAGACGGTGCAAGAGTTACTTGTACAATTTATCCTCAAATTAAATAAAAGGACCCGGCTTCTTCGCGTTCTTACCCTCCCCCTCCCAGCCTTGGCCCCAGACCAGACGAGTTTCTCCCAATGGCGTGAGCCCCTCCCCACCTCCTCTCCGCCGCCGCGGCCGCCAGGCCCCAAGGGCTCAGCGCCGGTCCCCACCCCTTCCCCCACCCCCACTCGGTCGCCGTCTCCGTCTCGTCTCTCCGAGGCTCCTCCGTCAGTCACGATGGCTCCTTTGCTGTCTACGCCAAACTCTCAGCGAAAGGGAACAGACGCTGGTGGCCTGGGAGTGAGGGGTGGGGGCTGGGACCAGGAAGAGCAGAGCCTGGGGAGGAGGCCCCCGCCGGCGCGCCAGGTGAAAAGGCACGAGCTGCTGAGCACCCACCTCCTTTGCCCGAGGCCCCCGGGAGAGGCTGCGCTAGCTCTAGGGGGTGGCTAGCCTGAGCTCTAGCATCTGCGAGCCCGGGGGTCTGTGGCCTGCGGTCGGTGGGAATTTCCTGGGAAAGAACGTGGAAAGGGCTTCGGGACTGACGAGCCGAGTAGGGAAAGCGGCCGGCAGGGCCGGAGGAGTGGATGCTGGTCCTTGTCCCCCACTCAAAACTTGCTCCCCAGAGCCACGACCTCGCAGCTCCCTCGATGCCCGGCTCCCTCCTCCACCCCGCGTCGTTCCGGCTTCCAGTATGAGGTCATCCCGCAGCTGGGGAGCCAGCCCCAGGGGCCCCGGTCCGGTGAGAGTCCTCAGAATCGCCGGGCCCCTTCCCCACCCCCCAAACACGCTGGCTTTCTCGCCCCTCCCGACGCCGCCTCGCTGGGTGCCAAGAACCGACCGAACTCCACAGTGAAAGGCTTGCTTTATGTCCCGGGAGCGGCGGGGCGGGGGGGCTTGTCGCTTCCCATTGTCCAGGCCCAGCCCCCCAAGAGAGGGCTCAACTCAACCAGCCAAGCTTTGGCCTTCCAGCCTGCGCCAGCGCTGGAGGGAAGGGAGGGACTGGCTGGGCCTTAAGTGGGGGTGCTGCTGGTGGGCTCTTCCCTGGGGTGGGGCGGGGAAGGGGGGAGCCCTGGCTCCTAAACTTGGGCCTTCTCTCCTGCGGGAGGAGTCCGCTTCCCCCCCCACCCCCAAAAAAAAGGGTCTGGCAGAATCCACCCGGCATCCCGCAGCTGGTCAGGAGAGAGTCTGGACTGTTCTACAATTCTGGGGCTCCAGGCCAGTAGGCTTCCCCCACCCCCTTTTCAGCCCCAGAACTCTGCTGCAACCCACAGCTGATGTTTACCCCAGAAGCCTCCTTGGCAACGGGACATTTGTCATCCTTCTCGCTGGGGGCAGGAGCACCCTTTTAATCCCTGACACCCGCCCAGCTACCGACTTCCTCTGCCATTCCTCCCTCTCTCTGATCTATCTGCATCCACACACATTTCCTGAGGCCTCCTGAGCCCTGGGCCCTGTGCCAGGCTGTACTGTGGGCAGTGCAGAGATGCACAGTGTGTGGCCCTGCCTGGGAAGATGTGGGGCAGAGATGGAAACCCCCACCAGCCCATACAGTGGGGGCAGTGCTGATTGCCAGGACCGAAAAGTCACGCTCCAGGTTACAGATAGTAACAAAGGCACATCAAGACAATCAGCTTTTCTTGGACTTAAGGGATCATAAGGCTAATTTAAGGAGGGAAGTAGGATTTGGGCTGAACCCCGAGGCCTGGATAGAGACTTGGACAAGGTAAAGATTGATTTCCTCAACCGATATTAATTGCGTGTCATTCCATGCCAGACACTGTGCTATAAACACCCGGAGTGAACTGTCCTGGGCTTGATGAAGGCAGGTGATAAATAAACAATTATATACAAAGTTACTAATTAAAGATGCTATTTTAAAAAAGGTCATAGTTGCTGTGAAAAAGAATACACAGGGTATACCTTAATAGATAGATGGTCTGGGAAGGCCTCTCTGAGGTGGTGACCTTCAAGATGAGTTTGGAAATCAGGCAAAATAGCCATGCAAAGAGTTGGAAAATGGAAGGGTAAGGCCCTGAGCAGGGAGGGGAACCGGGGAAGAGGGCTAGGTCTGGGTCAAGGTGAAAAACAGGGACACCTGTTATTCAGAGATGAGGGGAGGATGAAGCCAGAACCAGATCCTGCAGAGTGTCCCAGGGGATGATGAGGAGACTGGAGTTCAGTCTTAGGCAGGGGGAAGCACAAGGTGAGGGGATGATGAGGAGACTGGAGTTCAGTCTTAGGCAGGGGAAGCACAAGGTGAGGAGATGATGAGGAGACTGGAGTTCAGCCTTAGGCAGGGGAAGCACAAGGTGAATTCGTTTGCTAGGGCTGCTGCCATCATAAAGCAGTGCACACAGTGTGGCCGGAACAACAGAAATGTATTGTCTCAAAGTTCTGGAGGCTAGAAGTCAGAGATCAAGGTGTTGACAAGGTTGGCTTCCTCTGAGTCCTCTCTCCTCAACTCGTAGATGGCTGTCTTTCCCCTACATCTTTATATTGTCTTCCCACCATACATGTGTGTGCATGCTAAGTCGCTCCAGTCGTGTCTGACTCTGTGCGACTCCTTGAACTGGTGCCTGCAAGGCTCCTCCATGGGATTTTCCAGGCAAGAATACTGAAGTGGGTTGCCATGCCCTCTTCCAGGGGATCTTCCCGACCTAGGGATCGAACCCACATCTCTTATGTCTCCTGCATTGGCAGGCAGATTCTTTACCACTAGCACCACCTGGGAAGCCCCAAGGAAGCCACCTGGGAAGCCCTCTGTACATGTCTATGTCCAAATTTCTTCTTCTTACAAGGACAGCAGTCATACTGGGTTAGGCCCCGCCTCATAGATTTAGTTTTAACTTAATTACCTCTTTAAAGCCCTGTCTCCAAATAGAGTCACATTCTGAGGTCCTGGGGGTTACAGTTTCAACATAGGAAGGGACACAGTTCAGCACATCACAGGAGGGGAGGACTTTTCACGTGGAGGAAAGAGAGAAAAGGAATGCAAAACAGTCAGAAAATATATTTAAAGAGAGGTCCATTAGGTTGCATGGACTGCTTTATCAAGGAGTCTGCAAAGGTGGATGCCTCTGAAGACCAAAGATGGGGCCCTGGGAACATTTGCAGTCCAAGGGAGAGGCAGGGGTCCAAGAGATGATAAGAGATGGGGTCCAAGAGATAACTCCTTCTAGCCTAGGAGAATGTGACTCTCAGCCCAGCCCCCAGGGCTGGCTGCCTGCCCACCCCTTCCAGTCTCTCCAGGAGCCAGAGGCAGCCATGGGTCAGGGTCTCTCCACAACATCAGGTACTACAAAAAAAGCCCCATGTGTGTGGTGACTCGTCAAGATAAGTCTCATTCCCGGATAAGATCAGAGTTTGTTTCAGAAAGAAAACAAGACCCGGTGCTCTGGAGAACTCAGCCTGACTCAAGTATAGGGGCTGCACCCTTGATGCCCTGCAAGTTTCATTCTGACCTAAGAAGAGGATAAAAGACCCTTCTGAAGCCAAAAGACAGAAAACGAGCAGGCAAATGGATGCCGTAATAATGAAAGCAGAAATGGAGGCTGAGGGGCAGGCAGGATGGCAGAGAGGGGCTGCAGAGCCAAGACCAGCTCAGAGGAAAAGTTTGGGGTCTGAGTGGAGGGTGGGAATTTTTCAGTGAGTAGCACACTCACACAGAAGCTAGTATTTCCCAAGAGTAAAGCTGTCACCGTAGAGATGACAGCTTCCCAAGGAGAGGTGACAGGGTTCAGGAAGAAAGAGCCCAGAACAAACCTGGGGGAGGCTGTGGGCCCCTTGCAACTAGGAGGGAAATGTGAAAAGGGCCCATAGTCTGGGCCATTCCTCCAGTTCTAGAAAATGCTGGGGCCACCAAATTTTGGCATTTCTCGCAGAAAATCCACAGTGAAACAAAGAAAGGGACAGAACTTGAGTTAGTGGCAAAAGAAGTCCAAGTTCCCTCTGCTTGTCAGAGGCCATAATCCACAGGAGAGGGGCTATGCTAGGCTCTCATCTCTACTTGAAGTCCCTCCCATCAGCTACCTTATCATAGCCCCCAGACTTTCACTCAAGCTGGTTTCTCTGACTGCAATACCGTTCCTTGTCTCACTGTGCAGAGTAGACGATTCCCAATCACTCAGCTCAAGTGTCACCTCCGTCAGGCAGCTTCTCCTAACTAGCACCCACCCCCACCAACACACACACCCTCTGCTTCCTTAGAAGACCCTTGCTGCGTGGCCAGCTAGCAGAACATGAAAACTGAATGCCTCCCGTTCCATGATATAGAGCAGTGGTTCTCCACTCACGAGGGTGATTTGGCCCCCAGGGGTCACTGGACAGTGTCTGCAGACATTTTTGATTGTTACCACTGGAGGATGCTACAGGGTAGAGATGACGGCCTCTAGGGGGTAGAGGTGATGCCAAACATCCACCACCCAGGAATGCTTCCCTCCACCCCAAAGGATTATCTGGCCAAAAATGTCAGTAGTGCTGAATTATCACTGAAAACTGGCTGCCCAGCCAGGACTACATTGTCTAGTCCCCTTTGCAGTTGAGTGCAGTCATAAGACAAGGTTCTAGTCCAAGGAATTTAAGCAGTTGTGTGTGTGTGTGTGTGTGTGTGTGTGTGTGTGTGTGTGACTTCAAGGCTTATCCCATAAAATCCTCCAACCCTTATTCCTCCATTTGCTGGCTGGACACAGAGCATCTGGAGGTACCTAGGGGATGGCAGAACCATGCGATGGGAGAAACCTGGATCCCATACCACCATGTAGAGGAAAATCACCCACCAGTTCAGGACATCTGAATTGGACTGTTAGGTGGGAAATGACCTTGAACAGCAAAAAGCCACCAAAACTTTGCAGTGTGTTACAGCAGCTAGCAACAACCTCATACACTCCACCATGTTTTTGCTGTGGAATCACATGCAATCATTTGCTTACTCCTCACTCATCTCTTCATTTGTGCCAGCTACAGACGTTATCTGCATGCCAGACCCCAGTGCTAGATGCGGAGGAAACAAAAATAAAGGAGGATAAGACACCACCAGTGGTCCTTGCCCTCAAGGGATGGATAGTTTATTAAGAAGAGAGTTAAACAGTAAAGTATAATGACTCTGGGAGAACTGCAGGATGTTACGGAAAAGAGAAGGGCTTCTAGCTCAGCCTGGGGAGAGGGTGAGAAGTGGCACCTTCCAGAAAGAAAGCAGTGTGGGCAGTTGTGGGGAGGAAGATATGTCATGTGAAGAATCTGCATGCTCACAGCCATCCAGGATGTTGGGGAGAGGGCGGTAGGAGACCTCTGTTCTGCAACTCCCCAGTCTCTCTGTACTTGATGGCTTGATGGCTTGATGGCTTTCTCATTTGCCACACCCTAGTGAAGGCAATGGCAACCCACTCCAGTACTCTTGCCTGGAGAATCCCAGGGAATGGGGAGCCTGGTGGGCTGCAGTCCATGGGGTCACTAAGAGTCGGACAAGACTGAAGCGACTTAGGAGCAGCAGCAGTGGACTAGGAGTTCCCTTTGGTAGAAATCTTCTCCTGGAGGTCCCCTGAGTCTTAGTGCCCATGTAGTGTCTGGTCTTCTCTGCAGGAGGCTCTGCCTCAGCTTGCTCACAACCAAACTCACCCACTTCTAACCCCACCCCACACCCTGCCCCTCTGCTCGCTCCCGGCTTTGACATCCACCCAGTTCCTGAGCCAGAAACCTGGGGGATCACTCTGGACTCCCCTCTCACTCAGCCCCCACGTCCAGACAGCTCCCAAGCCCTCTAAATTCCGCCTCCTTAAAGTCTTCCAGGTCCTAGCCAGGCCCCCACCTTCTCTCTTCCAGATTTCTTAGAGCAGCCTCCTAACAGGTGCCTCCAACTCCTTTCTTGTTCCATTCAACATACCTTCCTCTTTTCCATTGGTTATCTTTTAAAACACTAACCTGATTTCACAGCTTTCCTGCCTTCCCTGGATGTTTCTCCAGGGCCTGCAGAGTGAAACCCAAGCTCTCTGCCAGACCTTCCCTACCTGCCCCTGCCTGCCCTCATCCTGTGCCTCCTGTCTCCCTGCTCGGCACCCACCACACTTGCTGCAGCCATTCTGAGGCCCTTGCACTCCTGAAATGAGTGACACTTTCTCTGTCCCTTCCCTCTAGGCCTTTATGCACCCTGCTCCCTCTGCCTTCTATGTCTGGCATTCTCCTATTTGTCCTTCAAAACTCACTCCAGGCGTCATCTCTTACAAGCAGTCTTTACCAATGCCCTTCAGAATGCTTGGTACATGGTGGGCATTCAGTAGATCTTGGATGGATGGATGGATGGAAGGATGAGTAGGTGCTCAGTAATGTTTATGGAATGGACCCAAAGGTATCTCTCCTAGACTCCATTATCTGAATTCCTTAAAGCAATGCCTTCTCTGACTTATGATTTAATGTTATGCTCTCTGTCTTCAGAGAACCCTGATGTGAGAAACTGACCAACTTGATGGCATTTCTGTCTTTATGAAAACAGAATTGAATATATTGCCCACTATGTCACTCCGTGTCCTTTGTACAAGGACTCATGATAAATTCATGCTTGGGGTTATTTCCAGGAAACACTTTGTCTCTGCAGATGAAGATGTGTATTTTCTGCTGTCAGAAAATAAAAACTCTGCCTTCCGACGTGTTTCCATTTTTGCTTTAGCTGACAAATAGGGATACCAGTTTTATTACCTGATTACCTCCATGCATTCTGACCAATTCAGGGACCTGAAGGTAGCAACTCTTTTCTGCTTTCTTTAGATGGAGTCAGTCCTCGTTTTATTCTTTGTTGCTGTGATTTTTACTTTTTAATCTGAACACTGCCTCAAATCATCTCAGCAGTAAACTAGTATAAATCTTAAATGAATGGATACAGGTCAGTGTCCAGGCCTGGAAGTTAGGGGAGGCAGGGCAGAACCCCAAGCTTCTAGTTGGGAAGGAGCCCATACAGAGCCTCCCCAGGGATTCTTAGGGCTCATGTCAGGACAGGAGTCTAGCAGGAAGGCCAAAACAGAAGTGAGAGACAAATTGTATGCTGACCCTGTTGTCATCTTATGGGCCACTGCTGACAAGATATATTCTTTTGCTCCACCAACTATGGCCTTCCTCCCCTCGCTTTAAATGGAGATCTATTTGGCTGCCATTTTTACATTAATAGCTAATAACAACAATAATAGATGAACGATATCACTCTAATGGCAGAAAATGAAGAGGAACTAAAAAAAAAAACCTCTTAATGAGGCGAGTTGGTCCAAAAAGAAGGTTGAGCATTGAAGAATTGATGCTTTGAATTGTGGTGCTGAAAAGACTCTTGAGAGTCCCTTGGACTGCAAGGAGATCAAAGCAGTAAGTCCTAAAGGAAATCAACCTTGAATATTCACTGGAAGGACTGTTGCTGAAGCTGAAACCCCAATCCTTTGGCCACCTGACGTGAAGAGCCAACTCACTGGAAAAGACCCTGATGCTGGGAAAGATTGAAGCAAGACCCTGATGCTGGGATGACAGAGGATGAGATGGTTAAATAGCATCAAATTCAATGGACATGAATTTGAGCAAACTCTGGGAGATAGTGGAGGACAGAGGAGTCTGGCATGCTGCAACCGATGGGGTCACAAAGAGTCAGACACAACTTAACAAAGTATCTTTTATGGAGGTTGCAACCATGTGCCAGGCACTGTGCTGAGAACATTCATGGATGTCCCTGTTTGAATCTCTCCCCCTTCAGAGTGTTTCCATCCATTTGCAGATGATGAAATGCCAGAGAAGTTGAGCGTGTGCAAAGCCACCCTTCAGTAAGTAGCAGAGCAAGAATCCAAATTCAAGTTGTGTCTGCTGCCACCGTCCAAGCTGTTACCAATCTCCTCACAAATGGGCAAGAGTTGGAGGCAATAATAAGGAATGAAACACCCAGGGAAGTGGTAGGCAGGGATTGCTGATGGTACTGCCAGGAGAGAGGAGCCCCTGAGTCACAGCTTTGCTTCTAGAATCCTCCAGTGTCCTTTACAAAGTCGTGGAAAGGGCTAGCTACTCTGTTTTTTGTTTGTTTTTCTTTTTTGGCCGTGCAACTTGGGATATTAGTTTCCCGACCATAGATTGAACCTAGGCTCTGGTAGTGAAAGCCCAGGATCCTAAGCACTGGTCCACCAGGGAATTTCCCAGGGTTAGATCCTCTGAAGTCAGGTTCAGTTGGAAGAAAACATCCAGGGGAGGGCCATTCACCCGACAAATAGCTGCACCCTCCTCTCAATCCTGTTCTGATGGTTTGTCACTTAAGAGGCCTGCCTGCAGTCTGTCTAAGCATGGGGTCCCCCTCTGGGTAGTTTGACCCTTTAGGCATAATCTGCTGTAGGCATCACGCCTCTGCAGTTTTCAGGGTCCTGCAAAAAGTTTCAGGCCTGGAAGTGTTATTAGCTCCATGATACAAAGAAGAAAACCACAACACTGAAATCAGTAAATATTAAATTAAATGTAAAATGCACCATTATGTCAACTTCATTAACTGTTGAATTTAGTAGTCACAAAAATTTCATTACATCTGATAACAGTCTGTAGGTTGGAGTTTTCTCACTGCACAAGATCTCCCAAGTAGGCACCAAGATTGGTGAGAAATCATAGCCAACCATAAATTAAATAAATTACTCATGGCCAAAAATTTGCAAAAGCAAAATGACAAAAAAAAAAAACTTTCAATTTTCTTGTACAGCCAAAAAGTTCTATTTATGGTGAGAGGTGGGTGTGTTGAAAATATGTTAGCAGAGGAATAGGGCTTCCATGAGGAAGCTATGAGTCGAGAAAGAACACAGGCTGGGCCCACCTTTCCGAGTTCTCCATCCTGGCCATCTCTGTGTCTGCGATGGAAGCAGGTGAGGGCAGGATTTGGCTTGAGAATAGGTAAGGAGAGTTGCCTCCTCTTGAGGATTTCCTGGTTTCAAATAGAAAAACAAACATCCCAGAATTGTAAATAATGATAGCTAACATTCCTCGGGTACATAGCATGTGCCAGACTCACCATTATAAGCACAGCTCATGTATTATCTCAGTTGCCACAAAGCAACTCTAGGAGGTCAGTATCTTATTATCTCTATTTCACAGATGAGCAAACTGAGGCATCAAGAGGTGAAACAACCTGCTCAGGGTAATAGGGGTAGTAGTGGGTACCCCTTTACTCACAAATTGAACCCACTGTTCAAGGTATTGAAGATACAATAGTGAAGCCTGTGTATGTGCATGCTAAGTCACTTCAGTCGTGTCCAACTCTTTGCAACTCTATGGACTGCAGTCTTCCAGTCTCCTATGTCCATGGCATTCTCCAGGCAAAAATACGTGAGTGGGTTGCCATGCCCTCCTCCAAGGGATCTTTCCAACCCAGGGATCAAACTCACATCTCTTACATCTCCTATACCACTAGTGCCACCTGGTAAGCCCAGTGAAGCCTAGTGCCTGCCTTTTTTAGAGCTTGAAGTGAAGCAGTCAATGGTCTTGGACACCATTTCACGTGCTGGGCACATAGATATTTATCAAGTTTCCCCCACACCTGCTGTGTAGCAGGCACTTCTGGAAGGCTTTGCTCCCTTCATCAGCCTGTGACAATGTGTAAACTAGAGGTTGTATTCATCTCCTAGCCCAGCCCTGTACCTTGCACAATCAAGAAAAACTTAGTTGATGATTCGAGTCCATTCCTCCATCACAAAGCAATCTCCCCAGTACAGCTAAAGCTCTCCCTCTTTACACGTAGCGCAGGAGCTGTTATTGAGAAACTCCAGTGGCATGCCCTTCAGTGTAATCTACAAGGAAAGTGATACAAAGCACTTTATGTGTCTCTTATGTGCCAGGCATTGTTGTAGGGACTTCTGTGCGTTAAGGAATTACTTAGTAATAGAATGTGTGCAGTGGTTCTACAAAATAGGTGTTCTTTATTGTCATCCTATTTTACAGATGAAGAGATCAAGTGTTATGAGCTGAATGGTGTCCCTCCAAATTCAAGCGTTGAAGACTTAACCCCTAGAGCCTCAGAATGTGAGGTATTATTTGGAGATAGGAAGTTTAAAGAGTGGATAAGGTAAAGTCAAATCTTTAAGGTGAGTCCTAACCCAATATGACTGGTGTTCCTATAAGAGGAGGAGATTAGGACATAGACACAGAAGGAAGAACCATATGAAGACATAGGAAGAGGATAACTGTATGTGAGGTGATGAGAGAGCATCAGGAGGAACCAACTCTGTCCACGCCTTGATCCTGGACTTCTAGCCTCCAGAACTATGAGGAAATAGATTTCTGTTTTCTAAGCCACCCAGTGTGTGATACTTTGTTGTGGCAGCCCCAGCAAGTGAATACACCAAGGCATAGAGTCCTACCCACAGATACATTGCCAGAAAACATGAACTCATAATTTGAATCCAAGGCTGTATATTGTCACCCTGCTTATTTAACTTATATGCAGAGTACATCATGAGAAATGCTGGGCCGGAAGAAGCACAAGCTGGAATCAAGATTGCCGGGAGAAATATCAGTAGCCTCAGATATGCAGATGACACCACCCTTAATGGCAGAAAGTGAAGAGGAACAAAAAGCCTCTTGATGAAGGTGAAAGAGGAGAGTGAAAATGTTGGCTTAAAACTCAACATTCAGAAAACAAAGATCATGGCATCTGGTCCCATCACTTCATGGGAAATAGATGGGGAAACAGTGTCAGACTTTATTTTGGGGGGCTCCAAAATCACTGCAGATGGTGGTTGCAGCCATGAAATTAAAAGACGCTTACTCCTTGGAAGAAAAGTTATGACCAACCTAGATAGCATATTGAAAAGCAGAGACATTACTTTGCCAACAAAGGTCCATCTAGTCAAGGCTATGGTTTTTCCAGCGGTCATGTATGGATGTGAGAGTTGGACTGTGAAGAGAGCTGAGTGCCGAAGAATTGATGCTTTTGAACTGTGGTGTTGGAGAAGACTCTTGAGAGTCCCTTGGACTGCGAGGAGATCCAACCAGTCCATCCTAAAGGAAATCAGTCCTGGGTGTTCATTGGAAGGACTGATGCTGAAGCTGAAACTCCAATATTTTGGCCACCTGATGGGAAGAACTGACTCATTGGAAAAGACCCTGATGTTGGGAAAGGTTGAAGGCAGGAGGAGAAGGAAATGACAGAGGATGAGGTGGTTGGATGGCATCACTGACTCAATGGACATGAGTTTGAGCAAGCTCTAAGAGAAAGTGGAGGACAGAAAAGCCTAGTGCACTGCAGTCCATGGGGTCACAAAGAGCCAGACATGACTTAGTGACTGAGCAACAACAACAAAATTAAAATAGCCGCAGGAGGCTAGTGACTACCAAACTGGACATAGCTTTCTTTTCACTGGTTCTAAGTATTCCACTTAAGTTTTTTTTCAATTGAAGTACAATTGATGTACAATATTGTATAAGTTACATGGATACAATATAGTGATTCATAATTTTTAAAGCTTATACTCTTTATTGTTTTTGTTGTTGTTGTTATTTATTGGTGTTCAGTCACTTAGTCTGACTCCTCACAACCCCATGGACAGCAGCATGCCAGGCCTCCCATCTCCCAAAGTTTGCCCAAGTACACGTCCATTGCATCAGTGATGCCACCCAACCATCTTATCCTCTGATGCCCTCTTCTCCTTCTGCCCTCAATCTTTCCCAGCACCAGGGTCTTTTCCAGTGAGTCAGCTCTCTGCATCAGGTGACCAAAATATTGGAGCTTCAGCTTCAACATCAATCTTTCCAGTGAGTATTCAGGGTTGATTTCCTTTAAGATTGACTGGTTGAATCTCCTTGCTGTCCAAGGGACTCTCAAGAGTCTTCTCCAGCACCACGGTTCAAGGGCATCAATTCTTTGGTGTTCTGCCTTCTTTACAGTCCACTCTCACAACCGTGCATGACCACTGGGAAAACCATAACCTTGACTGTACGGACCTATGTTGGCAAAGTGATGTCTCTGCTTTTCAACACACTGTCTAGGTTTGTCATAGCTTTCCTGCCAAGAAGCAGTTGTTCTTATCTCATGGCTACAGTCACCATCTACAGTGACTTTAGAGCCCAAGAAGAGGAAATCTGTCACTGCTTCCACATTTTCTCCTTAGGTTTGCCATGAAATGATGGAGCCAGATGCCATGATCTTAGTTTTTTTTAATATTTAGTTTTAAGCTGGTTTTTTCACTCTCCTCCTTCACCTTCATCAAGAGGTTCTTTAGTTCCTCTTCACTTTCTGCATTAGAGTGGTATCATCCACATACCTGAGGTTATTGATGTTTCTCCCACCAGTCTTGATTCCAGCTTGTAACTTATCCAGTTCGGCATTTCTTATTTCTTATGATGTGCTCAGCATATAAGTTAAATAAAGAGTTTCATAACAAACAGCCTTGTTGTACTCCTTTCTTAATCCTATTCTGTACAGGGTTCTCACTGTTGCCTCTTGAGCCTCATACAGGTTTCTCAGGAGACAGGTAAGATGGTCTGATATTCCCATCTCTTTAAATACTCCATTTATAGTTACTATAAAATGTTTGCTCTATTCCCTATGTTGTATAATATATCCTGGTAGCTTATTTTATACCTACCAGTTTGTTTCTCTTAATCACCTACTCCTTTTATGGCACCTCCTGGCTTGCCTCTCCTCACTAGTAACAACTATTTTGTTCTCTGTATCTGTGAGTCTGCTTCTTCTTTCTTATATTCACTAGTTTGTTGTATTTGTATTTTTTAGATTCAAATGTAAGTGCTATCATACGGTATTTTTCCTTCTCTTTCTGACTTATTTCACTTAGCATAATGCCTGCTGCAAGTGGCAAAATTTCATTCTTTTTTATGGCTGAGTATTCCGTTGTAGCGGAGAAGGCAATGGCATCCCACTCCAGTAATCTTGCCTGGAAAATCCCATGGATGGAGAAGCCTGGTGGGCTGCAGTCCATGGGGTCGCTAAGAGTCGGACACGACTGAGTGACTTCACTTTCACTTTTCACTTTCATGCATTGGAGAAGGAAATGGCAACCCACTCCAGTGTTCTTGCCTGGAGAATCCCAGGGACGGGGAGCCTGGTGGGCTGCCATCTATGGGGTCGCACAGAGTTGGACATGACTGAAGCGACTTAGCAGAAGCAGCAGCATTCCATTGTAGATATGTGTATGTGTCTCAAATCTTCTTTATCCATTCATGCATTGATGGGCATTTAGGTGACTTCATACCTTGGCAATTATAAATAATGCTGTTATGAACATTGAGGGTACATGTGTCTTTTTAAATTAGTGTTTTGGGTATTTTTTGGATATATACCCAGGACTGGAATTGTTCAGTCATATGGTAGTTCCGTTTTTAGTTTTTTGAGAAACCGCCATACTGTTTGCTACTTAAGTTTTTTGCAGACTCTTCTAGGCACCTCAGCTGTGTGTTTCAAGAAACAAGTCCCTGTCTTTGTCCCCTGTCCCTGTTGTATGGCTTTTTTTTTTTGCAATTTTTTTTTTTTTGCAATCCTTGGCCCCTGTTGCCTGGTCTCCTGCTGAAAGGGAGAGAGAATAGAAGGAATGAGTGAGCTGGCTAACTTTCCAGAATCCCACAGCCTGGGCAGTGCAGAGTTGACAGTGTTCTGCTCTAAGCATAGGTGTTAGCCAACCAAATGCCAAGCAGCACAAACACTGAATGACATTTTCAGAACTATTAATATTTCATCAGAAATGATCACTTTCCCTTTAAATACACTGTCCTAAAAGGTTTTCTACATTCTTAACTATAATTTTATTCAGTCTAGGTCCTCGGAATTTTCCCCAAAGGAACCCATCTTCAATTTTATAATGAAAATCAAAAGGGAATCAAGCTTGAATTTCAAAATTTAGAGTCAATATTTCCAGGAACTCAGGCCCTCTGTAAAGAGCAAGACTGTGTATTGGGCACCTACTGTATGCCAGGCACTTCATATAGTATCCCATAACTTCATCCAACACATATTTATGAAATACCTACAGTGTAGCGGAAATGTGATCTTCCTAATAATTTTTTAACACCATTTACAAAAAAAGGACCCTTTCTCCATCCTTCTGTTTCATCTCCAATGTTACCTTATCTATTCAAAGAGGTCTGCCGGGACTGTCATCTGAGGCTGCCACCCCTCTTCTCCCCAGTGCCTCACTTTGTTGGCTAGTTCCCATCAGAGCCCTTATTTCATCTATAATTATTACTTATTTATTTGCTCTGCTAGTTGGTGATCTGTCTCCTTCCACGAGAATACAGGCTTCATGAAAGCAAGGAAGGTGCCAGTTTTTTCATCTTCATCCTTCCCCAGTGTCCAGCAACTCACCAGCAGAGAGGAGGGCTCCAGTAACATCTGGGGAATGAATGAAGAAGGGGAGAAGTGGAGAAAGTTGTTAGGGTCACACAGCTAGGAAGGAGCAGTGTCAGGATTCAACCCTATACGTTTTTGGCTGCCATCTCAATTCAAGCCCATGCCTCTTTCTTTTTTTGAGGGCTCTTGATCATCCTTTATTGGGGAAACACAGGAGGAACAGTGTCGGTTGCTTAAGGAAGCTCCTCCAGTGAGGGGAGGGGCCCACCCAGCCGCAAACAGCTTAGCTCCTCTCTGCACCTCCGCACACCCCGGGGACCACTGAGCCCAGCGCTAGGGGAACCAGTCTTTCTCAGTAGCCTGGGGTACCTGGGTTTGAATCCCAGTTCCCCGCTTCTGGGTGGGCCTTGGATACACTCCTTAGAGACTCAGTTTCCTCAAATGTAGAAGGAGAGGACATAATGGTACTAACTTCATGAGGTTGTTCGGAGTGAATAGGACACAGAAAAAGCCCAGCGCCAGGCACATGGTAAGCCTCCCCACCCCCCCACCCCCCCCCACCCCCCGATCAAATGGCAATGAGGGGTGAAATCAGCGACTCAGGGGCAGCGCCCAGGTGGGTGCGGAGAAGCGGCGGGCCAGGCGGAGGCGCGATGCCCTGGACTTCTAAC
Source organism: Bubalus bubalis (assembly GCF_019923935.1). NCBI lineage: Eukaryota > Metazoa > Chordata > Mammalia > Artiodactyla > Bovidae > Bubalus > Bubalus bubalis. The sequence goes on along the minus strand of NC_059162.1, from coordinate 111,242,806 downwards.
GGGGGCAAGCGCCCTGGGGTCCTCCGGGCCCCGCCCCTACCCCACCGGAGGGCCTGGGGCACCGACCGAAGCCTGGGCGTCCCGCGCACCTAGCCGTTGCGTTTGAAACCCACCAAGGAATTCCAGCGCTGGACTGGAAGGGTCCACAGGCAGGGAGCCACAGGCAGGCAATTTGGCCCAGCCGCCCCGCGGAGACAGCGCCCGTTTAAGGCTTAGGGACCTTTCCCCGACAACCCCAAAGCCCGGCGAGGCGGGAGGGCCGTAGCTGGTGTCTGCTGGGGACAGCGGGCGGGCGCTGGGCATTTAGGGACTGTTCCTGCGGGCGGGCCGCTGAGCGGCCGGGAGAGGGAGACCAGAGGGGACGGTGGGGCGAGCAAAGCGGGGCTCAGCCGGGAGGGGGGCCTGGGAAGACCCTCCCGGGAGAACCCGATGGCGGGCTCCCAGCCCCCGGTGCCTCGCACGGTGCCAGGCCCTCACCCCCGCACCCCCCAGGCTTAGCGTGTGCTGATGGACTGAGCCTAGAGTCGTGTGGCAACGGGTGAGGGCCAGGGCCTGTGGGGAGAGCCAGCCCTCCCCCTCCAGCTGTTCCCAGATGTCATTCTGCCCGCCCAGGCGCCTGGTTCCTGAGCTCAGGGGGATTCCACGGTTACTAAGCTACTGGTTTTTGTTGACTTTTAAATATTTTCTTCTACGGGAGAGGGGGAGGGGGGCAAAAGTCAGGAAAGAGCAACTAAAAACAGATCAAAATAAGCTCCCCCTCCCCGCAAGAAAGCTGTCCTCCATTCACCTTTCAAACACAAACCAAGGGCCTCTGAACAGTCACCTTTCTGGACCAGCGGTCAGACAGAACTGACCTCCTTCCTCCCCATCCTCACTGCCCTTTCTGGTGAATGAGGGGTGGTGGTGGATGGTCATCCTGTCTTCAAGCCCTGGGTGGACAAAGGGGCTTCCGGAAAGAGAGGAAGAGGATGGCCAGTGGCAATAGGCTGGCTTCGTCCTCAGCCCTGGTGGCCAAGGGCCCCTCTGCCCTAGGCCCGTTCCCCAGATACATCTGGATCCACCAGGACACACCCCAGGACAGCTTAGACAAGACTTGCCATGAAATCTGGAAGAGAGTTCAGGGCCTGCCAGAGGCCCTGCAGCCCAGGACCTCCAAGGAGCAGCTCTCTGCCCCCGTGACTGGCACTCCGAGAGACAACGGGCTCAGCTTCCAAGAAGAGTGAGTGTGTCCTTACTTCACGCAAGGGAGGAGGGAGGAGATGAGGTCTGACTTTCGGGGCCCGGAGGGAGTGTTTTGACCTGTTGTTCTGCCTGGCTAAACCCTAAAGGCTGTGTGTTTTCCTCCACCCACCACGGCCCTTTGACAGTCTTTACAGGAACAAAATGGTTGGGGTCCTGAAGTTACCTGGGTGAAGGGCCAGAACAGGACTGTATTTCTGCTGCTGTACCAGCCCACTTCGAGGACATTTCTTGTGCAAAGGCATAGGCAATACCAGGGTAGATCCAAAGACCTTGAAAAACCACCCTAGCCAGGGAGAAGGTTAGATGTCTGTGGCTTTCCCCAGAGGCAACTAGAATATGCTTCTCCCCTCCCGCCCTGTAAAGCTAGGCACAGATGAATTTGGTGGTTTTAAACCACATCTGGAATTCCCTAATACAGGGAGCAGCTGTCCCATTCAGCCTCCACAGAAGCCGCTGCGAGAGTGCACATCAAAATATTTACTGGGAAGGCATTGACATATTCAGAGGACATAATAGAAAATTAAAGTGCGGGAAGATGGCTGTAAATAGCCCGTTTCCTGGATGGGAAATCCTGTATCTGGGAAACACAGAGCTAAATGTTTCTCCACCAGGGCAAAGTTGGGCAGATATTGTTGGGGATGGATATATCAGAAAGGAGAGGGAGGAGCAGAGAAGAAGAAAGGACCTCGTTAGGAAAAGCGAATAAATCCACCGAGTTATTAATGTCACCTTCGAGCACTTGTTCACTGCTTTGCATCTTCAAAGTGGGCTGCAGACATTAATTAATTCTCCCAGAGTCCCAATGAGGCAGGTATTCGTGTCCCCATTTTACAGATGGATTAAGTGTTAATAATTAAGTGGTCATTAAAGACTAAGTGATAATTAAGTGTTGCCTGTTCCAACACATGCTCTGGCTCGGCTTAGAGATGCTCTGAAGTGGGGGAACCCTTCGGGCAATTATCAACTGTTTCTGGTTTCAGGGATTTCTATGCAAGAGCTAGGAAAGGCAAAGTGCAACTGCTTCCCAGTTCACACTCCCTGAAGCCCGGCCCTTTTGGGGCTCATTCACTTACTACACATAAGGGTAGAAGGCACTTTGGCTATTGCTGCCTCTCTGCCCCTGCTCAGCAGGACACGGCTGGGATGGGAATGGCCTGTCTACAGCCAGAATCCTGCTATCTGGCCCCCCGGTGGCACTGAGATCCACTGTCATCTGCCCTGGGACAAGGACTGGGCAGGGGGCCTGTGGGTCTGTGCTCAGCTATCAATGGCCAAAGAGCTGACTGTCCACTTTGTGAACCAAGGGTCAGTGGCAGTTTCCAGTAGCTGGCGCCCTCTCTGCCAGGACTCACAGAGTTAGGGGAGACAGACTCTACTTCCAGTCTGCACTTGGCTGGAAAGTGAACCTGGCAAACCTTTGGCCGGTCCACTTGGCCTTGATTTTCTCATCTGCAAATGGAGGGTGATATGCCCTGCCCTGTCCACATCGAGTTGATAATGAGGATCAAATGTGATGGGGACAGGAAATGATCAGCTGCATTATCCCAGTGAGGCTGTCCCTAAATGCAGTTCTCTGGGCTTGGAGGTGTGGGTTGTTTTTGTTGCCTTCGATGATGCTGATAAATGCTAGAGTACTTCGGAGGCCACCTTCAAGTTGAGTGGCCTGATTTCTGGGTCCCAATCCCCACCTCAGCCAGAACTGTTCAGCTTTTATGGCTTTTGCTTACTGGAGTTCAAAAGTAAAGTCGCCAGTCCAGGTTCGATGCATGAGACAGGGTGCTCAGGGCTGGTGCACTGGGATGACCCAGAGGGATGAGATGGGGGTTCAGGATGGGGAACACATGTACGTCCATGGCTGAGTCATGTCAATGTATGCCAAAACCACTACAATATTGTAAAGTAATTAGCCTCCAGTTAAAATTTTTTTTAAATCCTTAAAAAAAAAAGTAAAGTAAAGGCTGCAGTGAAATAAAAGATTCTGCTGTAAGAAAAGAGCTAGGAAACCATTGCCTTAGATGAATAAATGATATCATAATTGTACAGACATCAACCAAGTAGAACACAATGAGCTATTCTTGAAATAAAGGCAGCTGCGATGGTAGAGTCAGATAGCTCTGGTTTCAGATCTCTTTTCAGCCCTGTGCCAGCTGCAGGATTTGTTTAATTTATGTGAGCTTCAGTTTCCTCATCTGCCAAATGGAGATGATTACTATGCATTTCATGGGGTTGTTGGGATGATTAAATGGGATATTTAAACATTCCCGGTAATAACTAGGATTTGTAAAAATTCCTTATAATGATGATGGTGATTTCTTTGAGCCCTACAATTATTACATGAACTGGGGACTATTTTTAAACTCCCCTTCTTTTTACTTTTTGTTATGCAAATGTTCAAACATGTAAAAGAGAATGGTATAGTGAATGTCTGTCAATCAACTTCATTAATAATTAACTTCGGTCCATTCTTGTTTCAATTCTTCCTCCCCTATTTTTCAATCAAATCCTTTTTACAGATGAAATAACTGGTTTGGAGGGCTTCATTTCTTGGCCTGAGGTCCTACAGTTAGGAAGTGGTGGAGTTTCAGACAACCAACCCAGGACCACCTTACCCACTCCCCCTAGGAACTGAGACATCCTTTTGGAAAGTCAAAATATTTGGCAATCTCACGTTCTGGGTGAGCAAACATAGCTAACAGAGTTCACATCCAGGGAGCTGTCCAGAATATTTGTCAGATGGCTTCAGGCCCACAAGATAACCTCTCAGCCTCTCAGCTAATCTATCTAGGGTTTCATTAGTAAACCCAGTTTGGGTTTTGGTAATGTTAATTGCTATCAAGGCAGCTAGACAAGTAAGTTCTAGAACTCTTATTAGCCAGAATTTTTTTTATTTTGTCCCCATTTATCATGGAAACCCAGACATCTCAAGTTTGCAAGAGAACTTGGAGGCCGTTTTGTGTTGCTTGAATCCTTTCCTTGACATCCTTGTTAGATGGTTATCCACTCGTACACTTTCTTAGATGAGAAGCTCACTACTTCCTAAGGTAGCCTTCCCTCTCTATGAAGCCTGACTGTCAAAAGATCATTTTCTTTTAGTGCTGAAATCTGTCTCTATCAAACCCGTTGACCTGGATTCTGCCCTTAGGGCTCCAAACCGAACCTATCCCCCTTCCTCTCAGTGGCCCTTTTAGTTATTGAAAGATGGTAACAGCATCTTCCCTAGGATTTCGTGTCTTTGTAAGCTGAGTGTCTTTGTTTTTCTGAGCTTCCCTTCATGTTTGGTCCGTTTCCTGCCCACACTGCGGGTTCTTAGGGCAGTGCAGCAACCAGAACCAAGCACAACAACCTAGGTATGACCCAATCTGAGCAGACTGGCTTCTCCTCCTCTGTATTCTATATTCCTGTTCACGGCAATTAACACCACATTCACTTTTCTCCCCAAGCTGACTTCAGCCTATGAACACACTTCGAGTTCATTCATTCAATTATTCATTCAACACATATTTATTAAGCCATCTACTGTGTGCCTGGCACTGTGCTGAGAGCTAGTGAAATAGAGCTGTAAACCAGACAAGGTCCTCCTTTCCTAGAGCTTGCATTCAAGTAGGGGAGAGAAACACAAAGTAAGTAAATAAAAGAATATAACTTTAGGATGGAAGAAAGACTGGTGTTCTAGTTGGAAGAAACCGATCGTAAGCACATTAAAATTAAACCAATAATTTCAGCTAGGGAGGAGTGAGCTTATGGAAATAAAACTGACAAAGTACTAAGGGGCCCTCCTTTAAATGGAGTTGTCAGGGAAGAACTCTGAGGAGAGGCAGTCCTTTGAGCCAAGACCTGTATGCCAAGAAGGAGCCAGTCGAGTGAAAATCTAAGGAAGGATGTCCAGGTAGAAAGGAAAGAAACCACAGACTCTGTGGTGTAGGTGGGCTTGGGGAGGGACAACAGGGCTGGGGTGTGGTGAGTGATGCAGTGTGGCCCAAGGTGATATCAGAGACAGGCAGGCAAGGTCTCAGAGGCCTGGAGGACCTAGTGGGGAGTTCAGAGTTGATTCTCCATGATGTGGGTTACGGGGCTCCTTTGGAGGATTTTAGGAGGTGGGTGTAACACGATTGCACGACTAGTTTTTAAGGATGCCTCTAGCTGCTGTGTGGAAATGGGGCAGGTGAGAGAGCAAGCTGGGAGGCCTCTGGAAAGATGCTACAGGAGCCCAGGGAGCACAGTGGTGATGGTGCTGGGCCAGAGTGAGGGCAGTGACGACGGACAGAGAGGGGGACTTGGCTCATATTTTGAGGGGAGCCAAAGCAGCCTGCTGACGGCTTGGGGCGCACAGAGACATCAAGGCTGAATTGAGGTTTTTGGCTTGAGCACTGGTTGGACAATTTACTGAGGAAGAAGTGGAGAGACGTGGGCTGTGAGGGAGGAATCTGTAGTTCCATCTAATGCCAGTTTAACTCCACAATCTCATTCAGTCATCTTTTAATTAGTCTTAAATCTGGGCTGAAAGAATTGTGGAAAGTCACTTACTGACTCATATTCTAGGATTCCCTATTCATTCAGTTTCCCTGTTACTAACACTGCACAGCCTCAGGATGGGGGTCTGGGGTTTGCTGTTGACTCTATTGGCTGGCCTGTGAAATGGCATTTGCTCATGCCTTCATTTATGGAGTCATTCAACACACACTCACAGTCGCCTTCTGGGTGCCAGGCCCTGTGCTGGGTCCCTGGGATACACACGTGACGAGGACAGAAGGCCATCTCTCTGAGAGCTGCCAGTCCAGGGGGTGGGATGGACACAGATTCCTGTGGCAGCAAGGGCATTCAACAGGCATTTGTTGTGCGGCTACTGCTTGCCTGGTGGCTCAGCTGGGAAAGAATCCACCTGCAATGCAGGAGACCTGGGTTCGATTCCTGGGTTGGGAAGATCCCCTGGAGAAGGGAAAGGCTGCTGGAATACTCCAGTATTCTGGAGAATAGCCTGGAGAATTCCATGGACTGTATAGTCCCTGGGGTTGCAAAGAGTCGGACACGACTGAGCGACTTTCACTTCATTTACTGCTTGTCTGACAAAGTGTGAAAGGAATACAATGGCGAAAAAGATAGGGACAATCTATGAACTCCTACAGGGATCTTCAGTGTCTTGAGAAAGGCAGATCACAACATAATAGAGTAAAGGTCCTGGTGAAGTGCCAGTTCCATGGGTGACCAGGGCTTGGGGTTCAGGGAAGGCTTCCTGGAGGAGGCTGGGGGAGATGAGCTGGAAGGTCATCCTGAGCCAGACCCAAATAGGAGGATAAGTCTACAGAAAGAAAGGAAATCCATTTAAGCATCTAAAAAACCAACAAACCAGTCCTTTGTTGCATGCGTGCATGCTCAGTCGCTCAGTCATGTCCTACTCTTTGCCTCCCTATGGACTGCAGCCTGCCAGGCTCCTCTGTTCGTGGGATTTTCCCAGCAAGAATACTGGAGAGGCTTGCCATTTCCTCATCCTGGGGAATCTTCTCAACTCAGAGATCGAACCCACGTCTCCTGCATCTCCTGCATTGCAGACAGATTCTTTACCGCTGAACCATCGGGAAGCCCCGTTCCTTGTTGCTACTGTTATTTAAACAGTAAGACAGCCACCTTTCCGCTCCCATTCCCACACAATTTCCCATTATCCCCAGAGAGCTCCCCATTTTTCCTTGCACTTACAGGACTCTTTTTGGACACTTTCTTCTCAAGACCCAGCTCAGGAAAAAATGGGATGAATCTTACTTTTCTGTAACAGTTGTTTGGAATATATCCCCACTTTTATTTATAAATTTTCTTAAAAAAAAAAAAAAAAAGCTTGAAAACTAGTGATGGGAGTGATGAGGACAAGACTTGCACATGAGAACTCAGACTGTTGCCCTAGAGGCAGTTCTGATCCTGGGTAGCATTCTCTTCACTTGAAGAGGTCAGACTCCTCTTTGAAAATCTGAGGGAAGCTGTCATACACCATTTGGCTTGAAACACATCCTCAAATCCCTTGACATTTTGGAAGGTGAGAGAACCCCCGCTCCCCAAATTGGAATCCTTTTCTCATGGACACTTGACGGTCCCCTTCCTTAAGCTTCCCAGGGCTGGGTCTCAGCCACTGCTGTGATCCCCATCCCACTGACATCGATGCATCCTCCAGCCTGGTTGTCAGGTGAATTAGTGCACATTGGTGCTGCAGACAGAGGTTCAAGGGCCTCAGCCCTTCCCTCCTCCAACCTCCTTATGCACCTGTTGGTCCCCTTCGTGACAGTTTTTGATTCCTTGCCTCCCTGCAGGCCTCTCTTCCCCCATTTTCAGACCATCTTGTCTTACTGCTCCTGGTTCCTCTCCCTCTTGGATGTCCTTCACCCTTTGCCAACTTCATCTTCCTGAAACACATCAACAGCACTACTCAGGCATCCCCATGTATTCCTCCTTGTCTTCTGAACTGCCTGACCGGGTCTTGAAGAGTCTTTGTAGTTGGCCCTGCCTACTTCTTTAGGTGTAGCCCTGAATGCTCTTCTCCAAATTCCCTGTAAACCAAGATGTGCCATGAGCAGGAACATAACTCCCTTGCTGTCACTCAAATTATTCCTCTACCAGGAATGCCTTTCTTCCCTATTTCTGTCTACTGAAATCTTACCCATCCTTAAAGACCTGGAATTAGTGTATCATCCTTTAAAATTCTCACTGCTGACCCCATTTAACATTTTTCCTTTCTCCCTCTTCTTTGTTCCTTTTTAAAAAATTTAAGTAAGCAATTATATCCCTTCTCTTTCCTAAGAGTTTAAACGTGGCTCAGATAACCATGAAATAAGGAGACAGGTGGATTTAGAATCCCAGTATACTTCCCAGCTGTTGTCAAGTTGCTCAAAATTTCTGTGCCCCATTTTCCTCATCCGAAAGATAGAAAAAGTCATAGTGACCACACTAAAGGACTGTTTTGGAGGTTAATGAAAGAATGTATGCAAAGTTTGCACAGCACTTGGCAGAAAATAGTGATTCCAAATTCACCATCTTCGTTGTCACTCTGTTATCATGAGTATCAAGGATAAAATGACAGGGGTTAAGTAATCAACAATAGTGTGGGAGGAGGAGACTTATATACCAGAGAACCTAAGCCAAGGGAAAGGGCTCAGTGGAGGCCAGCATGTCAGTCTGAGACTCTAGGCAGGTGAAGCCAACAGTTGGTTTCTGTAACTCATATCATCTAATAGGAGAAAGCAGGACAGACAAGTGCTGCCTTAACTCTGAGGACCGAATGGCAGAGGTCGTTAGATGAGGGTGATGGGACGGAAGAGTCAGTTTAGAACCAGCTCTTGGGTTGACTGTTGGCCAGAGGGGAGGACACAGGGCCGCAGTGAGAAGTGTCCGCCTCATTCCGGAGCAGGGTTTCTGATGAGGTGGTCCTCTGGCAAGTACTGTACTCTGCCAGTGGCAACAGCCTCCCTTCCCCCACTTGACCATGGCTCCTTAAGGGCAAGGGCTATGTCTTACTCATCATTGTCTCCCCAGTGCCCAGCCGAGTTCCTGGCACTCGGTGGCAATGCAGTGTGTATGAATGAATGAGTAAGTGAATGACGGATGAGCCATAAAAATGCCACTGCAAGGAGAATGAGGCCCAGAGGTGGCCAGGGGCCAAGTGAGAGGTCACAGTCCTCAGAGGAAGCTTTGAGTGATGTGGGGACAGGATGTCAGGAAGCCAAGACATTGCAAGCTCTTTTCTTCCTTCTGCCTTAAGCCTAAGAAGGGAACTGACGTTTTCATGAGCAACTGATAAGTGCCAAGCTCTGTTGTTTCCATTTTCTGTTTATCTCATTGTCTTAGCAACCCTTCTCCATCAATGGTTAATATTATTCCCGTTTTACAGGTGAGGAAGCCAGGGCTCAGAGAAGTTAGGCAACTTGCCCAGAGTCATCCAGCTCGCAGGGAGCAGAACAGGGATAGGAACCTGGTGAAGCTTCAAGGCCAGAGCTGTTTCCTGGCACCAGGGGCCCTTCGGAATAGCCCTTGCATGTCTGCTTAGTACTGGGAGCCATGAGCGGTGAAGGCCAAGACGAATCATGATTAACATCCCACGTCCCGTGTCCCCCTTTTTAATTTAATTTTATGGTTTCAGGAGCCGTGTCGCAGGTTCTGGGAGCCTGCAGAGATGGGCCACCAGTGGTTTGGTTTAATCCCCTTTTTAATATCTTTGTTGCAACGTTCTTTCCAATTCAGCTCCCAAGTCACATTAAAAAAATACCTCTTCCTTAGGGTAAGCCTCCTCTTATTAAACAGATTCAAATGAAAAGTTTTAAAGATAATTTGAACAATAAGAATCACTCTGTAGCTCCCAGCCGAAGCTCCTTTATTGCTGTATTTATTCCCCAGTATTTCTTGTCTCATTCCCCAGCTCACTGAATCCTTCACTCCCCACCCCACCACACACCCTAACCCTTCCAGTCCAAGGCTCAACTTCTGCCTGCTAGTCTCTTCCTCTCTTCTCCCTTCTTTCACCTCCAGGGCATGGTGGGTCAGGTTGAGGGCAGAGTGGGAGGTCTCCCTTGTACCAGCCCATCTGCTTTCTAAGACTGTCACACCTGCCCTGAGGGATAGGGGAGGGTGGAGATGGGGGAGCTGAAGTGTCTGGAGGGAAATTCATATCTGTCTGCGAGTCCTATTGCATTGTTGCTGTTGTTCAGACGCTCAGTCATGTCCGATTCTTTGCAGCCCCATGGACTGCAGCACGCCAAGCCTCCCTGTCCATCACCAACTCCCGGAGCTTGCTCAAACTCATGTCCATTGAGTCAGTGATGCCATCCAACCGTTTCATCCTCTGTTGTCCTCTTCTCCTCCTGCCTTCAATCTTTGCCAGCATCAGGGTCTTTTCCAATGAGTCAGTTCTTCCCATCAGGTGGCCAAAGTATTGGCGTTTCAGCTTCAGCATCAGTCCTTCCAATGAATATTCAGGACTGATTTCCTTTAGGATGGACTGGTTGGATCTCCTTGCAGTTCAAGGGACTCTCAAGAGTCTTCTCCAACACCACAGTTCAAAAACATCAATTCTTCGGCTCTTAGCTTTCTTTATAGTCCAACTCTCCCATTCATACATGACTACTGGAAAAACCATAACTTTGACTAGATGGACCTTTGTCGGCAAAGTAATGTCTCTGCTATTTAATATGCTGTCTAGGTTGGTCATAGCTTTTCTTCCAAGGAGCAAGCGTCTTTTAATTCTGTGGCTACAGTCACCATTTGCAGTGATTTTGGAGCCTAAGAAAATAAAGTCTGTCACTGTTTCCATTTTTCCCCCATCTATTTGCCATACAGTGATGGGATTCTTGATGAAAGTGAAAGAGGAGAGTGAAACAGTTGGCTTAAAGCTCAACATTCAGAAAACGAAGATCATGGCATCCGGTCCCATCACTTCATGGGAAACAGGAAAACAGTGGCTGACTTTATTTTTCTGGGCTCCAAAATCACTGCAGATGGTGACTGCAGCCATGAAATTAAAAGACGCTTACTCTTTGGAAAGAAAGTTATGACCAACATAGATAGCATATTCAAAAGCAGAGATATTACTTTGTTAACAAAGGTCCGTCTAGTCAAGGCTATGGTTTTTCCAGTGGTCATGCATGGATGTGAGAGTTGGACTGTGAAGAAAGCTGAGCACTGAAGAATTGATGCTTTTGAACTGTGGTGTTTGAGAAGACTCTTGAGAGTCCCTTGGACTGTAAGGAGATGCAACCAGTCCATCCTAAAGGAGATCAGTCCTGGGTGTTCATTGGAAGGACTGATGTTGAAGCTGAAACTACAGTACTTTGGCCACCTCATGGGAAGAACTGACTCATTGGAAAAGACCCTGATGCTGGGAAAGATTGAGGGCAGGAGGAGAAGGGGATGACAGAGGATGAGATGGTTGGATGGTATCACTGACTCAATGGACATGGGTTTGGGTGGACTCTGGGAGTTGGTGATGGACAGGGAGGCCTGGCGTGCTGTGATTCATGGGGTCGCAAAGAGTTGGACACGACTGAGCAACTGAGCTGAACTGAACTGAACTGATGGGACTGGATGCCATGATCTTAGTTTTTTTAATGTTGAGTTTTAAGCCAGCTTTTTCACTCTCCTCTTTCACCTTTATCCAGAGGCTCTTTAGTTCCTCTTTGCTTTCTGCCATAAGGGTGGTGTCATCTGCACATCTGAGGTTATTGATATTTCTCCCAGCAATCTTGATTCCAGCTTGTGCTTCATCTAGTTTGGCATTTCTCATGATGTACTCTGCATGTAAGTTAAATAAGCAGAGTGGCGGTATACAGCCTTGAGGTACTCCATTCCTAATTTGAATTAGTCTGTTGTTCCATGTCTGGTTCTAACTGTTGCTTCTTAACTTGCATACAGGTTTTGCAGGAGGCAGGTAAGGCGGTCTGGTATTCCCATTTCTTGAAGAAATTTCCAGTTTGTTGTGACCCACACAGTCAAAGGCTTTAGCATAGCCAAAGAAGCAGAACTAGATGTTTTTCTGGAACTCTCTTGTTTTTTCTATGATCCATCTGCATCCAAACCAAGGCCTGGAGGCAGAGGGTGGAGGGAGGGAATCCTGGCTCAGAATGCAGATGCCTGGGCCCCATTCTGGACCAACTGAACTGCCATTTCTGCAGGGGTGCCCAGCAATCTGCATTTGAAACAAGCAGCCCAGGGGACTCCTGTGCATATCTGTAGAAAGTTCTCTGATACTTTGAGGGTCAAAGATGAGGGAACCTCAGGCTTCAAAGGGACACAACTTTGAGAAAGAGGTATTCCAAAGAAAAGCTTGAAGGAAGGAGATTGACTTTTTTTGCCTTCTAAGCGGATGCCAGGGATACTGTAGAAAAGGGACTCTCCCCTGTGTGAAGACCTTTGTTGAGAAATGAGATAAACACGGAGCCCAGGCTCGGGCAGCGGAGGGATTCCAGAGTGCCACTGCCCTTAACCTCAGGTGGTGTCACCATCCCCACGGGACAGATGACCAAGATTTCTGTGACTTCTTACCCCAGCCAGCCTGGACCCTGGGCTGTGAAGGGTCAGCAGGCCGCTCCCCGCGCTGCGGGTCTAGAGGTCTGAGCTGCTAACATTTGCATAGCGCCTGTTACAGTTTACCGAGTGCTTTCACATTCCTCATCTCACTTAATCCTCAGGCAGCCTGGAGCGTGGAGGAGGGGCGGGAGTCAGAGTTTTCTGCAAGCCTGCTGCCCACTCTGCCCCCTCACTAGGGAGGGCCCAGGGGGTGCAGCTCTGGGTTTCCAGGTTCCCTTGGGGTGCAGGTGCATGGGCCCTGGGGTGGCAATGGAGTCTGTAGCTTCTCTCCACTCCCCTCTGCACCCCCCAAATTGAAAAAAATCGGCCCAGTCCTCTCGGCTTGTAAGAGGGGGAGCCCACCCTCCTCCCCCCTTTCTTCCTTCTGGGTTTCTATAAGCTACGGCAGTGTTGTGCGCATGTGTACATGGGTGTGTCTACGTGTGTACATGGGTGTATGTGCACGTCTGTGCTATGTTTACCTGTGTAGGTATGTGTACGTCTGTGGTGTGTGTGTGTGCATGGCTGTGGTGTGCATGGTTGCATGTGTGCACACAGCTGTGTGTGGTTGTAGCATGTCTGTGTGTCTGGGTGTGTGTGCATGCACTGGTGTGTGTGCGTGTGCATGGTTATGCTTCGTGTATGTGTACATAAGGGTTAGTATGTATGTGAGCATGACCGTGGTGTGTGGGTGTGTGCATAGATGTGGGGGGAGGTGGTGGCATGTGTGTTTGCACATATGGCTTGGGAAATGTGTGTGTGCACATATGTAATGCTGTGTGGACACTCATAGGCTGGTGTGTGTGTGTGTGTGCATGGTGTGGTGTGTGTATGGGAGGGGGACTCGGCAGATTGGTGAATCCTAGGTCTGGGGAGAGGAGAGGTGAGGACACAGGTAGCTTTGACAGGGGCGGCCGTGTCCCCTCTGTCTACACTGGACAGATGCCGCCTTTGGTGCTGTGACGTAGGCTCCAGGGGAGCAGAAGATGGATCCCTGCTCCCCAGGCAGACGAGAAGACCCAGAGTGTCCAAGAGCCTTGGTCAAGTCACGGTGGGGGCCAAGTGGGGAATGGGGCACTTAACCTCTTCATTTAGAAACTGGGATAATTGGATCTCCGTGGGCTTTTGATAAACCGTCGTTCTCCCTCTCCCTTATATAAAATGGCCTTGTATTTGCACATAATCTACACACACCTTCCGGTGTACTTGAAATCATCTCTGGTTACTTACAATACCTAGCACAATGTGAATACTATGTAAGTAATTGTACAACATAAAAGCTATGTAAGTAGTTGCCAGTGTGCAGCAAATTCAAGTTTTGCTTTTTGGAATTTTCTGGAATTTTGTTTCAAGTATTTTTCATCCATAGTTGGTTGAAGCCACAGATGTGGAACCTGTGAATATGGAGGGCTGACTGTGTAACAAGCTACCTCAAACTTCAGCGCCTCTAAACCACAGCTTCCTACTCAGCTCTCCCCAGTTGAGCAATCCAGTAGGCTGGGTTCTGCCAGTTGGTTCTTCTGGGTGGGGCTGGGCATGGCGTGGCAGGACGTGGCTCATCCTTACCCACAGGTCTGTGGTCATCCAGGCCTGGCTAGTCAGCTGAGGATCTTGGGGTTTTCCTCCATGGGATGTGTTATCCTCCTGGGCTTGTTCATGGGGAGGTTGCCAAACCCCTGAGAAACCAGAGGTTAAGCCCTAATGCCCAAGCGCTTGCCACATCTCTGCTTCTTTACTGAACCAAGCCAAGCAGGTGCTACCATGGGGTCAAAGCTATAACCGGTCTTCACACCACCCCACTGCAGTTGTTGTGAGGATTCAAATAAGAGTTTTTCATGGAACGTGTTTAGCACTGTGCCTCGCTGGTTAGTTCATCCTCCATAAGTACTCACTCTTCTGATTTTGTGAACTGGAACCGGAGGCTTAGACATATTTGACAGCTTGCTGGAGGTCTAGCCTCCATGCAGCCGTGGGATTTGAGCTCAGCTCCTGCCTCCTTCCAAGCAGCGAGCTCTTAGCCACTCTGCTGCTCTGCCCATGCAGACACGTGGAGGAGTCAGTCTCACCTGCCGCCACAAGGTCGGTCAGTCTCTGGATGGAGCCTGAGCCCTTCGCTTGCTTCTGTCTTCAGTCAGCCATGTTCCCTGGGCACCAGGCCTGGGTACCGTGTTTTGTCATCGATCTGAAATGCCATGGTGGGAAGAAAATATTTGTTTTGGTGTCCTATTCCAGCACTAACAATCTTCTGCTTGCATTTTTCTGTTGTTTGGCTCAGATGAATAGCAGTTTTCATCTTTGCTCTGTGTTATCATGTACACAGAACTGCTGTCGGGGAGCTAACAGCATGCTTGCTTAGTCATTATTCTGGGAAGGGGTGCCAGCCAGTCAATAGCCTTTATTTTTATACGACTCTGTACACTGCAAATGCCGAAATGTCGTGCAGCGCCCGCGTACAGAGTCACCATCAGACACCTATCATTTCTGGAGGCAGGCAGAACGGAGGTGGTGGCTGCCGTTGGGGCCAGGCACCAATTCTGACTGGCTTCCTCTGTCAGCAACTGGGAGCTGGGTTAACAGCCCTGAATGATTCACTGTGATAGAGTCTGTGGCAGATTTTATGGTTTTTACCCACTCAAAGGAGAAAGCAAATAGCACCAGAGAGATGCCAGCCTCGGCAAAACTTCTTAAGGAGAGAGCAAGAAAGATAGATGCAGGCAGGCAGTCTTGGTGTGGGACCTAGCACCGTCGTGGGGAGAGGGAAGAATTTTTCTGGGAGCCCCACCGTGGGCTCTAAGAGTTGGGCAGGATCTTTGCGGGGTCTGCGGTGGGACTGCCTTACCGGGGTTGGGAGTTCTTAGGACGAGGTCAAACAGGCTGGTGGTTGTCATCCTGTCAGCTCACAGGGGTGGCAGGCCCACAGTAAGGACATGAGACGGAAGGCCAGAAAAATGGAATCAAAACCAGGGAGTCTGCAACCAGTAAAAGGAGCTGGGTGGTCTTTGGCAACACAGCTTTTGATTTCCAGAGTTCCAAGAAATGGACAAGGATAAAGACAAATTCACAAGCCAGTTTATTTATTTATTCAATAAGTACCTATTTAGCTTGGAGGTGGTGCCCAGCACAGCTCAAGATCTTGAGGCTTCCGTGGTGGACAAAATACAATTCCTGCCCTCAGGGAAGATGTGTTGTTGTCGGAAATAAAGACATTAAAAAAATATACTTTGCCAGGGTGACGAATACTAGGAAGGAAATAAACAGATTGATGGAGCACAGAGTGCTTTGTAAGAGTTAGTCCTAGGATGGACTAGAGTCCAGGAGGTGCAAAGGGCCCGGGGTTAGAGTGAACTCGATATGCAAAGGAATATTTCTAAGACCAAAGGGGCTGGAAGAAAAGGAATCTCAAAGCAGGAGGGCATAACTGGGCCACTTAGTGGGGTGCCCTGGGGGTCAGAAAGGGGTCTGGATTTCTATTGTGTGAAGTAAGAACCCACATAAGGGTTTAAGTGGGGGAATGGTTTGATCTAAGTTCTGAGGATGTCTTTCCTCGGCCGGCATGCAGTTTTCTAAGGAACAAATGAATCATGTTTTCTTGGGGGTGGGAAGGGCAGGAAGGGGAGAACCTCGCTTAGGAACTTGTACCTGTGCTGAATCTTGATGGCAGCAGGTGTTGGATAGAGGCTGTCTAGGAGAAATGGAGATGCAATGATAATGACTGCATTGATTTATTTCCCCAAAGTGTTGATCCAGGATTACTGTCAGGCTGGGGCGGGGGGCGGGGGAGGGTTTCCAGCAATGTCCCTAAGGCTCTGGACTCTGGACTCTCCCACCTTCAACATTTCTATCCATAAATTGGTGAGGGACCCAGAAGGCAGACTCATCAGACATGCAGCTGACACAGAGCTGTCAGGGACAGCTAAGGCCACGGATGGTAGGCTCAGGACTCACCATGATGATCCTCCACAGGCTGGAGTGATGGGATGAGCCCAGCAAGATGCTTGATTGCATTTAGACTGGGGAACAAAGCCCAGCCTTGGAGCAGGGAGACCTCGCTGGAGAACTTTCCCTGAAAAGGAAGCTGGGGTGGGGCAGGAAGAGGTCAGAAAGTCAGCTGAACCCAGGAGCATCCCTACAACAGCCTCTTCACTTCTTTGGTGACAGAGTCCTTAGCCTCTTAGAAGTTCACTTTTCTCATCTGTAAAGAGAGAATGATTTTGTCAATTGCCCAGAGGCATGGAGAAGATTAAACAGAAGCATATATGTGGATGCCTGGTTTCCAGTCTGGCCTTCCAGATTCATAGCAGATACAAAGGAAATAGGAGTTTGTAGAGACTGTCCCAGGGAGGGTTGGGTGCCCTGGGCCAGTCTTTCAGAGGGATGCAGGGTACCTGCAGTCCAGGTGAGCCCCTCTGTTCTTGGCACAGACTCTTCTGGGAATGCAAGCTTCTTAAGAGGCCCATTGATCCCCATGATGTTCCAGAAAAGAATGGTTAAGGAATATGAGGAGTTTACACTCAGCTCCTGCTGGGTCTTCTCCATCAACCTGGCTCTGGGGTGTGGGAGGGGTAGAAGTGTCCTCTCAGGTGCTGAGGAGGGACCACCTGCAGGGTGGATTTGGTACAGAGACCTCAGGCCTCGTGGGTCTTTTAAAAGCTGCTTTGACTTCTCCTTGGAGCTGGTGCTTTGAAGGATACCGTGGCGAGACTTGTGTGTCCATCTATTGTAGAACTTTTTTATTTTAGGAAAAAAAAAAATGAGAAGCCAAACAGACAAAAATAGAGCTAATAGTACTTGGTGAACCCATGTACTTCTCACTAAGCCTTAGACCTGGTCAACATAAGCCCAATCTTGTTTTATCTACTCCCCAACCCCCATCTTTTCCCTCCCCCTGCTAGATTAAGTTTAAAGCTAACCCCAGATGTAATGTTATCTGTAAAGACTTTAGCATGTATCTCTAAGAGATAACACTTTTATTGTTTAAGTATAACCACAGTACCATTATTCTGACTTTTAAAAATTAACATAATTGTGATGTCTTTCTAATTCAGAAGATCTATCTGTATACAGCTTGCTTTCCAAGTTTTGGAGGGGGCTGCTGCTGCTGCTAAGTTGCTTCAGTCATGTCCGACTCTGTGTGACCCCATAGATGGCAGCCCACCAGGCTCCCTCATCACTGGGATTCTCCAGGCAAGAACACTGGAGTGGGTTGCCATTTCCGTCTCCAATGTATGAAAGTGAAAAGTGAAAGTGAAGTCGCACAGTCGTGTCCGACTCTTTGCGACCCCATGGACTGCAGCCTACCAGGCTCCGCTGTCCATGGGATTTTCTAGGCAAGAGTACTGGAGTGGGGTGCCATTTTGGAGGGGGACAGAGAGGCAAAAACTGGTCTTTGTAATGTCTGGTTTCTCTGACTAGAGATTCCCCTGTTCCCTTTGAGGGTGATGATGAAGAAGATGGGGGATCAATAACTTGGGACCATGGATTGGCAGCCTCTTTATTCCAAGTGTTTCCAGGGACATAGCAGAAAAATGAAGTGAAAGTGTTAGTCGCTCAGTTGTGTTGGACTCTTTGCGAACCTGTGGACTGTAGCCCATGAGGCTCCTCTGTCCATGGAATTCTCCAGGCAAGAATACTGGAGTAGGTAGCCATTCCTTTCTCCCGGGGATCTTCCCGACCCAGGGATTGAGCGCGGGTCTCCTGCATTGCAAGCATGTTCCCAGGGACACAATTGATAGACTGAGTCTAGATGTGGGGAGGAGGAAAAATGGGAGTAAGGAGAGAGAGCCAGGAAGAGGGGAAGAACCAAGTGAATGGCCTTGCCCCTTCCATGGCGTCGATGGCCAGCGTCCAGCACCAGCCCGCTGCTGCTGCCAGCCACCACGTGCCCAGTGCTCCTGCGTGTGTGTGTCTGTGCCAAGGCTGCACAGGGGTTACTGCACCAAGTTCTCATCCCACCCAGGGGCTGGGTGCTTGCAGTGTCATAGGTGCCATACTTTGTCACAGGGGAGTCCCCAAGTTTCCGGGATGTGGCGGGAAGTGAGCAGTAGTGCCCAATTCTGATCTCGGTCTGTTTGACTGGAGCCTGCTTTTTCCTGGCACGGCTCCCAGCCTCCAGGCCTGGGGAGACCACATGCGGGGCTGGTGTTCAGGAGGCGGTGGCTGTTGCCGTCATTAGAACAGTGATAAGCTCCCACGTTTTAAACTCTTCCCTAGGCATCCCAAGTGCCCTGGCCAGCCGTGACCTTTACCAGGACCCCTTGGGACTCACCAGTAGCCATCAACTATGGGATTAATGCCGGCACAGTAGGAGCATCTGGGACTGTAGCCTGTGCCCATTCTGACTGGTTGTCAGATACAGAGACCATCCCCTGGTTTTATGCGTGATGACTGTGAGTCATTTTTTGCCTGCACTGCACCTGTGTGTGTGTGTGTGTGTATGTCCGTGTGCATGTGTTCATATACAGAGCATTACCAGGAAGGAACATCCTTGCTGGGAGCATTTGCTAGTCATTATTTTCGGGGCTCACTGCATCCACAGAATGGGCTGTCAGGGCAGGAGTATACTCTGAGCCTGCCCAAAGCTCCATTCACAGGATGCTTTAATTTTTCCCTCTGCCTCCTTTTTCACCATTTTTACCAGCGGTAGAACTCTAAGCAGTTTCTAGAATGCTCTATGTAGGCCAGCTTATCCACCCTTCTTGGGAACCCACCCAGGAGGGAGAGCAGGGTGGCTGCCACAGTCCTCCTGGGAGTACCAGGGAGGAAGGTCCCCCCTTACCAAGGATTCTGGTGGGGCAGTGTGGGCCCAAACCAGTCCGGCAGGATTGCTACCCTCTCCCACACCTGGAGACAGCCAGCATCTAGGAGCTTAGAGTCCATGGGACCATTAGGCCTCATTAGGATGGTGCGGCCACCAAGGGTGCAGTTGGAGGTCCCAGGTCTCAGGTGCAGGTAGAGGCCAATGTTTAGATACAGGAAGATTCTTGTGAATCAGTGCAGGGATCAAGCAATTGCTGGTGCTCCCAGGCAGCCCAATCTGTGATCTGGTCAGAAGGCCATGCCAGCCAAGGTGGACATGGGCATCTATGGAGCCACTGTGCAGATTTCAGGATCCAAAGGCCCAGCCCAGCTGACAGAGGTGTATATAGGCTGGCTGTCCCTTTAATTGCCCTTACTGTGCCAGACACGGTCTGGAATGTCTCTGTGATACTCCACTTCACCAAGAAGGAAGACAGTGGTACCATGATGCTGAGCAAGGGACCCAGGATCACATAGCTGGGAAGTGACCGAGCCAGGCTGTGAGCTCCAGCTGCCACCTTGCTGTCTCTGCTCTCACTCAGACCATCCTGCAGTGCATGGGGCCCCAGCACCCTGGACGCCATGTCCAGAGCTGTTGACTCAGTCCTGTTCCCTTTGCTACTGGTCTTTTAGTGCTTTTGGTCCTGAGCACCACCAAACATGGAGCGATGGACAGAAATGCAGACTCAGCCCACTCAGCAAGATGGAGCACTGGGAGAGGACCCAGGGGTCCCGATTCCCAGAACCAAGCTCTTAGGACTATTGCCTGTTGATATGGTATAAAAATCCCTTGGGGGTCCATGTATGGCCCAGTTTCTCTCGTGAAGAGCAGTAGGCTTCTCACCTTGGGAAACATGTTTTCTCTAGCCCCTTTTCCTGGGGTCTGTGCCCCGCTGCAGAGCCACCCTCAGGGAGTGGGCCCTAAACTCATCTCTCTTTCTGACCTGTTTGCAGGGCTCTGGAGCTCACCAGTGGCAAAGACGAGATCTCCTTGTTGGTGGAGCAGGAGTTCTTGAGCCTCGCCAAAGAGCACCTCATCCTGGTCACCAAGAGCTCGGGGGAGCTGGAGGCACCCAGAAGCAACCCTGAGGGGCCCAGACAGCCAGCCCCTCGCCTTCTCATGCCTTCGCTGGTGGCCAGCAGCAGTGAGCACCCAGGAGCCTCCGTCATGGTGGGTGACAAGCTCCTGGAGCCGAAGGTGGCCCTGTCGGTCGTCGGCAGCCAGCCAGACTGTGATTCTGCCACATCTACGGTCACGGGCATCCTGCGTGCTGCCAAGGTCAAGAGTGCCAAGGGGACAGAGGACAGGAGCCACAGCCTGGGGGCCTCCAGCTCGGAGATCAGCAAGCTCCTGGCTCAATTCCCACTGAAGTCCACAGAAATGTCCAAGGCCCCTGACAACAAGATGGTGTTGGAGGAGACCCGGGTCATCAAGGACTTCCTGCAGAGCAGCATGTTCAGTGGCCCCAGACCCAGAGAGCCCGCGGGGCTGGGCCCGTTCCTGCTGCTGCCTCCCCCGCCTCCGCCTGTGCTTCCCAACAAACTCCCTGAGCTCCCTGCTCAGAAGAAGCAGCTTCCAGTGTTTGCCAAGATCTGCTCCAAGCCTGAGGCTGACCCCATCATGGAGGGGTACCAACTGATGGGTGAGTGGGGCTGGGAGCAAGGTTAGGAAGCACGCTTGCTGGGAGGAGAAACTGAGCAGAAAGCCACGTGGGCTGCATTAGGAACATGAAGCATCGCTGTGCAAAGTAGGGCGAGGTGGCCTTGCTGATGAGCATGGTGCAGGGTGCAGGCTGTTTTCAGCCCCCACAGCCCTCCTCTGCTGGATGCTCGTATACAGGGCACGTCTCATGTAGCCAAACATGGTGGCCCTGAATCCAACACACTTTGGGAAGCAGGAGAGGCCCGTTTTGTAACTGACTGGGTTTTTAAATCCATAGGCACCCCGAGGACATTGAAGGAAGCATTTACTCTTGCTGGGTCCAGGGTGAAAGTGCAGCCAGGGGACTCTGAGCTGAATAGGAGGGAAATTTAACTGGCTTCTGATGGAGGCTCCTGTCCTGACCGTGGTGCCTGGTCCCCTCTCTCAGGGATCGGGGGTGAATGTGTAAGCTCTCCAGGTGCGGGCAGACTGCTGGCCCTGGGTTTGTTCCCAGGGACCCCAGGGCTTTAGCAAAGTGCATTCCCACTCCTAAATCTAGGAGTCCACATCCTCCCTGGGATTGCCAGCCACCTCCCAAGCCTCCCCAAATTCCAGGATTCTGCATTTTGTGTCTGTTCTGATCCAGCTACTCAGACTGGATGGTTCCAAGAAGGAAGACTGGTGGCAGTGACACTTGCCTGCCATCAGCAGTCACTGGGAGGAAACTGGAAGGAAAACGCCCCCCAGGTTGTGAGAGATGGGCAAAGGAGAGATGCCTATATTGGGAGGGCCCAGATCCATCTTCCTAAGAAAACAGGGACACAGTCACCCTAGAGAACATTCTGTGGGAACATTTTAGGAAGCCAAGGACTCCAAACTGTGGACGGCATGCTGGACTCTGGGTCCTGGGCAGGCCTCCACGGGTGCAGGAACTCGGGACAGTAAGCTGTGTATGTGAGATGATGGGGCATACCCGGGGGAGGAGACGTGCCTCCCACCTCCTTCTCCACCAGGGAGGTGTGGATGTGTCTCTGTCAGACAGGGCTGCTGCTTTGGAGACAGTTCTGTCCCACACACCTTCCCACCATTTGCGTGTGTGTGTGTACAGGTGTGTGAGCAAAGGTGTGCTGAGAGGAACTTTGCAGATGTGAGCGTATTAGAGGCAATGCAGTGTGGGCACATCTGAGTGTAATCCTTCTGCGTGTGTAGTTGTGTATGGGTGTGAGCGAGCGAAGGGAATGGCAGGAAGGGATATGTGTGTGTGTGTCTGTGTATACAGCCTTTGGAAGAGGGAGCTTTGGGATGACTGAGTGGCAAGTGTGTTTCAGGTGACTGGGGGGTGGTGTGATAGCAGGTGTGTGGGCCTCTGGGGAGAGGGTTATTATTAGTGGGTACTGTTATCTCAGCACTGGCTGGGGACCACACTCTGCAACCAGAGAAGCTCTAGGAAAAGATACCAGGCACATGTTTTGCTAAAAATGTCATTTTCTTCTGGCTCAGGCTAGAGCAGCTTTCTCCTTTGCTGGGATGACAGTAAGAGGGCAGGCCCCATCCTGTCCAGACTCAGCCCAAGGCCATGGGCTAGTGGGACTAAGAGTTGGTGGGATCGTGTCCACTCCCAACAGGTAATTCTGGGCACAAGTCCTCTGATCCCATTGCTCCCAGCATGATCCACTGTGCCCGCCATGTGTCCAGTGTCATTTCCCAGCCAAGCTCCATGGAGACCAGGGCCTCCAAGCTGGGAAAAACATGAAGGTGCTGAGAGCAAGGCCCTCTTCCCTGCTTCAGCCAAGCAGTGCCTTAAAACATTTATATATGTGTATATATTATATGCTTCCCTGGTGGCTCAGCGGTAAAGAATTGGCCTGCAATACAGGAGACCCAGATGATTTGGGTTCAGTCCCTGGATCGGGAAGATCCCCTGAAGGGGGCATGGCAACCCACTCCAGTATTCTTGCTGGGAAAATCCCATGAACAGAGGAGCCTGGCAGGCTACAGTCCGTAGGGTCACAAAGAGTCAGACATAACTGAGCATGCACAAACCATGTATTTATGGGTGCAGTATGGTGCATTCCCCTGCCATACTTAATTTTGTTGGAAGAGAGAGTTCCATTGCTCAAAAGGAAAATTGGGTGAAAAACCACTATTGTAGGGGATCCCTGGTGGTCCAGGCAGTGTCCTTGCACCAGGGAGACTTGGGCTATTTGGAGAGAGAGCTGAGCCTGGCCCCGACAGCATCCAGTGGCTCACTGGCACCTCTGTGCCTTTGCCCGCGGTCAACCATGGCTCTGGGTGTAAGGCCTCGCGGCAGGCCCTCCTCCTCCTGGAACCCCTCCCACCTCTCAGGCAGAAGCTGCCTCAGCACCCTCTTCCCCTGCTGTGTCCCTCTATTACCTCACGGTCCCCATCTGCCTTGTCCCGGAGCTATTTCTGGGCCTCTCTCTTCCTCCTTATTGTGAGTTCCTGCCGGGCCAAGTCTGGCTCTGACTCATCCAAGTGTCCCCAGGACTCAGGTCAGAGCCTGGTGCTGATGAGTGTGCTGAATCGCCACGACGACTTAGCAAGAGGAGAGTCTATGACAAGGGACCAGCTGCATGTTGTGTGGGAATGTGTGTGCCCCCAGCTAAGCCAAGTGTGCTCCCTGAAGACAGGAACTATCTGGACTCTTTGTGATCCAACCTACAGATGGTTAGCAGGAAGGAAGGGAGGAAAAAAGAGGGAGAAAGGAAAGGCAAAATATAGAAAGGAAGGAAAAGAGGGAAGAAAGGAGGAAGTGGCAGGGAGGAAAGGAGGAAGAAAGAAAAGGTAAGAAAAGAGAGGGAACTAGAAGGGAGGAAGTTTGGAAGGAGGAGAGAATGGGATTAGGGAAGGGAGGATGGATAAATGGATGGAAGGAAGGAAAGATGGATGGGTGGATAAAAGGATGGATGGATGGGTGGACAGATGGAAGAAAACAAGAATGGATGAATGCATGCATGCATGCAGGGGTGTGAGACCATCGTGAGCACTGGTCCATGAAGGCTTCAGGGACTGGACTTGGATTGAACTTGGTTGAGAGAGAGCCCAGAGTGGTGGGAGTCTCAGGTGTGCTATGGAGGATCCATGACTTTGTCCACAAGACCATGCTCCCCCCATCCAGCACGTGGTCTTCCAGAGTCACTGACTCAGCTTCTCTCCTGCTCTAGAACGGAACCCAAATGCCAAGGAGCTGACCAGGCGCCGAGAGAGCCTGTTTCTCAGCCAGTGGTCCCCGAGCCAGAAGGACACCTGTGGTGAGGAGGGTGGCAGTGACCCCATGGGTTCCATGACCATGGCTCTGCCGGCCAAGAAGCCTGCCTGGCAGGCCAAGAAGAACCTGCTCTATGAGTTCCTTGGGGCCACCAAGAACCCAAGCGGGCAGCTGAAACTTCGTGGCAAAGTGGAGGTGGACAGGCTGGAGCTGAAACGTAAGCTGACCCTGCCCGGAAAGAATCTATGCAGGAAGGGATTTCAGAAACCCTCACAGACCCCTGGAGTAGCTCTGTCACCAAACGGCTATCTCATCCATGGGCAAGTCACTGTTTTCCCAGGTCCTGTAAAATGGGGGAAATGGCTTTCTTCCTGTGTCATCCCCTACAGGGAGGAGCTCAAGAAATCTAGCTGACTTTCAGGGGTCACATGGGCATTATTGGTGGTTAATTTGAATATAGCCCTGACTCAGCATGCCTTATGTCCCCTCAAGTTGCCTGAGCCAAAGAAAATTCCATGCTTTAAGATTATTTCTACATTGCGATTATTCACATCTCAGCTTTCTCTCCCTTGTACATCTACAACTGTTTTAGTACAACATCCTCCCCCCAACAAAAGGTGCTAAAAGGGGACACTGATACCCCATCTCTAACTCTTAAGCCTACAGGGCATATTATAGAAGGAAAGAATCCAGGATTCATATCCTGAAACAACTCCATCAAATTTCATTCATTCAGACTAATTTGGGGTCTTGCCAAAGGGAATTATATAATATTTTAAAATATTTTTTAAAAAATGACTCCGGCATAGATGTAACACCTACGCAAGGTCCTTGCTGTTGCCAAGTACACGTCCCCAGCGGGGTGCTTTAATAATTTGATAAGAATGACTTCCCACAGCGTAGCAATTGTTTGTATCAAACTGGATTTTTTCCGAAGCACTTGAAGGAATATACTTTTGCATGTAGGTGAGACAAGCTGGTTGATTGTATCTCTTGCTAAACTGCCTCCTTACTTGTGAGTCATGAAGGAGATGCTCCATGCCAGACCATGCTGGGACTCTCACCCCTTCCACGCTGGCAAGGTGTGAACTAACAGTGTTTTCCTTGAGCCTTGAAGAACCCTCTGGGAGCTTTTAAAACACCTGACCTGTGAGAAACATTAACCCCGGGGGCAGTCACGGAGCTGGGGCAGGCTGACCTCTCCCTTCCTCAATCACGAAACGCTCTACCTCTCCTGTGACTTACAGTTAACCCACCTGAGACAGGGGCCGACAAGAACAACTTCAAGTACACGGGGAACGTGTTCACCCCACGCTTTGCCACCGCTTTGACCTCAGCAACCCTGAACCAGCCCCTCTGGCTCAACCTGAACTACGCACCTCCGCCCGTGTTCACAAACCCCTCCACCTTCCCCCAGTACCAGGTGAGTGAGCAGGTCCCGGCCCAGTTATCCGGGGTGGCCATCCAGGGAGGAGCCGTGGCTCACAAGGAGCCTCATTCACAAAGAGCCGCGGACTCGTTAGTTAATTTTTTTATAGGGGCCCCATCAGACCAACTGCCAGATACACGTGCGCAGGCATGCACACACACACACACACACATGTGTGCATATTTCTCACTTTCCTTTGAATGGATTCCAGTTCACTGTGTGCTGTGTCTTTCAGAGCTGCCTGGCTAATCCTGGGCTGTGAAGTACTTGGGCTCCCAGGGAAGACTGACCGACGACACAGTCCTTGTTTCCCACCAGCTCCTGGGACTCGCTTTGAAGTCGGATGACATGTGTCCTAGATTACCTGGGACAGTCCCCGTTTCGGTCTTTTGTTCCAGCATAGTTATTCATTGTACTCCCTTTCACTCTTGAGCATCCCGCTGCAGATGACAAATTATGCGGCTGTTTCATTTCAGCTACAACCTAGCAATCTTAGCTTCTACCGGCTGAGGTGGCTTGGCACACAGTCTTGGTCTTGGACTCAGAGCTAAGAGGTGTCAGACACAAAGGGGTGGGGGAAATACTTGCAAGGCTGGCAGTTTTACTTTCCCAACTTATTTACTCCGGGAAAGTGTAGTTCCTTTAGTTCGTCTATTTAACTTAATCTCCTGTAAGAGCTGCCACCCACTGGGTAGGGAGATGAAAAAAAAATCAAATAAATGTCCATTCTGATTTAAACCATAGTCCGAACCAAGAGCTTAAATAGTCCCTCTAGATAGTGCTCCATTGCTCCAGGACAGGTGCTTAGCGCCTAAGATTTCTCATGCTTCTCTCCCCTCCCTGGCTGCTTGCCAGAATGGCGTGCAGGTGTACAGAAGGGCCAGGCCCCTGGGAATCTGCTGCCCCAGCCCGGCCTGGCTGAGCCCAGGGAGGGCAAAGAGAGAAGGAAATCCAACCTGAAGATCTTCTAGTCCTGCCCCATGCCCCTCCCCCTTCCACTGCCCCGGGGCTCCCAGTGGTATTTCCTCCTCCTGGACAGCAGCAGGCTTAACATCCTGCATGAGAGTTGGGTCTTCTCTACTCCATGTGAAGCCCCTCTGAGCTGGCCCGCTGGACTTAGCCCCTGATTCTTAAAACAGGAACTGAAGTAAAGGGGTTTAGCACAGTCTCTCTCTTTCTCTCCAAAGTTTTGGTTTCAAGTCTCCTTTTGGTTTGCTAAAGACAGCCAGTGGCCACCCTCTTTCTCAAGCCCCACCTTTGAGGTGAGACGGTGTAAGGAAGCGTGATCCATGGGAAAACCCCAGGTGCATCCATCCTGAATCTACGATGTGCTTTCCTGGAGAAATACTCTGTTCACATGCTCATTGGTTCACCAGCTCCTTCACTGAAGTTCCTCCACCCTTGCACATTCGTCATTGGGTCATTTATCACCTACTCCCTGATGTACTCATATGTATTTATTTATTTTCTCATTTAAATAATTAAAAAAAAAACAACAACTCCTTGCTTCACACTGACTGCAGGCTGGGGATTCCAAGGCGACTAGGAAGCTCGGAGTCCAGTATGAGTCAGGGACAAATCCAAGGCCAGCACGGTGTGCCCCCCACCTCTGAGAGAGAAACAATTGCATAATTTTATTTAGTATAAATTGATTCACTCTCAAATGCACTCATTCAAGGGGCTCACCATGTAGAGCTAATTTGCAGAGGTTTGTTTTGTTAACTTCTGATTTGACTTTTGGCGTGGGTGAGATCTGGAAGTATTCTTCTAGCATGAAGGTCCTTTGTCTTCAGAGATGCTGGTGTTTGCATCACAGGGCTGACTCTGAGCTTCCTGGGCCTCTGGGCAGAAAGGCCCTGGCTGGTAGGGTCCCTTGCTTCCATGCAGCAGTTCAGACACTGACTGAGCCCAGCCGAAGTCACCTACACACGCCGACCCTCCTAAGGGGCAACAACAGACAGCGTGACTTACCTTTTCCCAGCTTCTCATGATTTCGTGATACCAACCAGCTTCAAGACAGCTGATCAAGAGGTCTGATGTGGTAAAAAGAAGGCAGGTTTTAGAATCATCAGAACTGGATTTAAGGAAATTGTGCTACTTTTGAGCTGTGTGGCCTTGGGCAAGTTAGCCAAATGTTCTGAGCCCTGGTCTCCTCACCTATGAAATGGCCTCATAATAACTACAGTGGCAGCAAATACTTGAGTCAATTGTAAGGTTAATTGAGCCCATGGATGGGAAAGGGCTTTGTAAAATCTCAAGTATGATATAGATGTTGGTTCTTATTGTTATTCAGCCCTGGTCTTCCTGGGACAGGGGGTCAGGGAGGTCTGCAGACCTTGAGGAGGCACACAGGAGAGACAGGGAACAGTCCATCCCAGTCTCTTTTTCCTGCTTGATGTTAGGAATAGAGATGAGGTCCCGAATCCAGTTTACTCAGAGCTTTGCAGTGCACGGATGAAAAGCCATGGAAGACTAAGTCCCCAGCACCCAGGACTCCACAGACAATCCCGGCTGCTTGGCACAAGGAACTCTGCTCCCAATTAAGGAGGGCGGGCACATGCAAAGAGGTCACGGCCTCAAGCAAAGAGGAATGGATGTGTATTTCCCTTTGCTTGTGATTTCACAGAATTGCAATTTGAACAACTAGAAATCCCCTTCAAGTCATTGAGGGCGGCTCATGCCGATGAATACGGCATTGTCTCCTGAAAACCCACCCCACGATGGAGCAGGGATGAGTGGCTCACATATCCTAAGGGTCGTCTTGTCCAGGGAGGTGTGGGGAGGATGGCGGCCCAGGGGAGTTGGCTGTGGAAAGCAGAGCGCTGACGGGGAGGTGGTGAAACAGAAGAGAGGCGCTTCGAATGTGGCCTTGGAGCCCACTGAGGCCTGGGCACAGGCAGGGCAGCCCCATCGGCTGACTTCCCTGTCCCAGTTCAGACCATGCCTGGGCTCACAGGCTGGTTGTGGGGGTAAGTGGGGCTGCCCTGGGCCTTAGAGCTTGAAGAAAAGGCAAGCCCGTGCACTGGATTCGAGCGATGGAGGGGTTGGTGGATGTGGGGGAGGCCCGGCCATGGTCAAGCGCAGGTGGATGGGAGCAGAGAGCAAGGAAGGCCCTGAGAGGATGTGCGCCCTAGGAGAGCTGGGGGGCCTTCCCCAGAACCCCACATCAGGGACTTGGAGCCTTTCATGAGCAGTCCAGGGGCTCCGAGGAAGTCATCAAGGGCAGCTCAGCCATCAGCGCTTTGATGACTGGCTCAGCTGAGTGTATGATGGAGGCAGCATCTCTGGTGTGGAGTCTTCTGGAAAGACATATTCTGGTCTGAGGGGTGCTTTGGGTTTTGAGCCGCATCTTATGGATTAACTCTGGATTGGCAGGTAGGGGCAGCCTGGGCCTGGACGAGTCATGAGCCGACCCCACCCACAGCAGCAGTTCTGCTCTGTGTGTGTGTGTGTGCACGCGCATGCACACAGGGACACCCTAGGTCACTCTGGACAGAGTTGTGAATAAAATTTCTACTTACTGCTGGGCTGAGCTGCCAGGCAGCTTCTTCAAGTGGCGGGAGCAGTGGGGATGGGGGGAGACAGTGAAACATGGTAAGAGTACGTAGCACTGGCAGAATCCTTACTACATGCTGGGTGCTATTCTGGGCCCTTTAGATGGATTAGCTCATGTATCATCATGACAGTCTTTATCATCAGGTACAGACACAGGTATACACGTGTGCAGGTAGACACCCAGCAACAGAGACCCAGACTAACACACCTGGGTTCACAGTCACACATTTGTACACAGAAACACGTGGTTGCAGACACAGATGGAAGCACACAGGCCAGTGTGTTTAAATAAACATGAAGCAACCTAGCACACTCGACACAGACAGCCTCAGGCACCTCACGCCTTGGGGCAGGAATGGGGTTTGGCGAAGGGCACTTAGAAAAGGGGCGTAGACACCAACAGAGATAATCTGGCTACCTTCACAGGCTTTGCAGGCTTAAACATACATAATTTCAGAGACAGGGGAAAAGAGGCTCAGAGAGGTGAAGTGATTTGCCCAAGGTCACACAGCCTAAGGAGCAGATCTGGATTTCAAAAGACAGCAGGTCCCTGAAGCTCATGTCTTAACATATTCAATCAAAAGGCTGTGAATCCTGCTAACCAGGAGCTAGTTCCCTGTGTGGTGTGAGGCATGCAAGCTCAACCTGATTCCAGCTGGACTAAGCAACTGGGGGGTGTGGTGGGGGCGGGGTGCGGGGCGGGGGGGGTCTGGCCAGCAGTGTGGTGAGATGGACTCTTCTATGTCTGGAGATCCAGGCAAGGGAGCTGGAAGCTGAGTTGAGTGGCTGCCATTCTCTGGCAGGGAGCCTATCACCCCATGGCACTGAGTCCCTCCTTTCTCTCCCCAGGGCCTGTACCCTCAGCGGGCAGCCAGGATGCCCTACCAGCAGACCCTGCACCCCCAGCTGGGGTGTTACTCCAGACAGGTGAGTTGATGACCTCCTCACCTCTGTCCCAGCCCATGGAGGCCTTCAGGTCAGAAGGATGTCTGTCCCCTTGTCTTTGTCCAGCTGGTCACCAGCCACGCTTTCTGGCCCACCTTTGACCCCAGAGTACAGACACAAGCACCAAAGTGCATGGTCCCCAGGAGACAATGCTGGCTGGCACTTACCACGCCCTTACTGTGCGCCGGGCCCTTCTCTACGGGCCTTATCTGCATTCGTTTAATCCTCAGAACCACCCTACGAGGTAGAGTCAAGATGAGGAAACGGAGACACAGAGAGATGAAATAATTTGCCTGAGGTTATGAAGTTAACACCTAAGTTAGCTTTTGCTGTGGCAACAAACAGCCTCAATGTCTCAGAGGCTTTAAGCAATGCAATGTTTAATTTTTACCCAAAGGTCTACAGGTTGACTGAGCAGCACCAGGGTTGGGTTCAAGCCTTTTTTAATTGTCACCCTTCTGGGCCCAGGCTGAAGATCACTTTTGCGCCTGCCATGCTGGATGGGGGGAGTGTGGGAGGGCTCAGAGCTGGGATGTGGTCATGTTTGCCCACCATCTGCCAGAGCAGATCACACAGCCTGGCCCAGCCTCACTTGGGCTGGGAGTCATAGCCCTCCCATGGTTTCCTCAGTTAAAATACAAGACACTTCAGTTCAGTTCAGTTCAGCTCAGTCATGTCCGACTCTTTGCGACCCCATGAATTGCAGCACGCCAGGCCCCCCTGTCCAAAACTCCCGGAGTTCACTCAAACTCACATCCATAGAGTCTGTGATACCATTCAGCCATCTAATCCTCTGTTGTCCCCTTCTCCTTCTGCCCCCAATCCCTCCCAGCATTAGGGTCTTTTCCAATGAGTCAACTCTGCATGAGGTAGCCAAAGTACTGGAGTTTCAGCTTTAGCATCATTCCTTCCAATGAACACCCAGGGCTGATCTCCTTTAGAATGGACTGGTTGGATCTCCTTGCAGTCCAAGGGACTCTCAAGAGTCTTCTCCAACACCACAGTTCAAAAGCATCAATTTTTGGTGCTCAGCTTTCTTCACAGTCCAACTCTCATATCCATACATGACCACTGGAAAAACCATAGCCTTGACTAGATGGACCTTTCTTGGCAAAGTAATGTCTCTGCTTTTCAATATGCTATCTAGGTTGGTCATAGCTTTCCTTCCAAGGAGTAAGCGTCTTTTAATTTCATGGCTGCAATCACCATCTACAGTGATTTTGGAGCCTCCAAAAATAAAGTCTGACACTGTTTCCACTTTTTTCCCCATCTATTTCCCATGAAGTGATGGGACCGGATGCCATGATCTTCGTTTTCTGAATGTTGAGCTTTAGACCAACTTTTTCACTCTCCTCTTTCACTTTCATCAAGAGGCCCTTTAGTTCTTCTTCACTTTCTGCCATAAGGGTGTGTCATCTGCATATCTGAGGTTATTGATATTTCTCCCGGCAATCTTGATTCCAGCTCGTGCTTCTTCCAGCCCAGCGTTTCTCATGATGTACTCTGCATAGAAGTTAAATAAGCAGGGTGACAATATACAGCCTTGACGTACTCCTTTTCCTATTTGGAACCAGTCTGTTGTTCCATGTCCAGTTCTAACTGTTGCTTCCTGACCTGCATATAGGTTTCTCAAGAGGCAGGTCAGGTGGTCTGGTATTCCCATCTCTTGAAGAATTTTCCATAGTTTATTGTAATCCACACAGTCAAAGGCTTTGGTATAGTCAATAAAGCAGAAATAGATGTTTTTCTGGAACTTTCTTGCTTTTTTGATGATCCAGTGGATGTTGGCAATTTGATCTCTGGTTCCTCTGCCTTTTCTAAAACCAGCTTGAACATCTGGAAGTTCACGGTTCATGTATTGCTGAAGCTTGGCTTGGAGAATTTTAAGCATTACTTTACTACCGTGTGAGATGAGTGCAATTGTGTGGTAGTTTGAGCATTCTTTGAAATTGCCTTTCTTTGGGATTGGAATGAAAACTGACCTTTTCCAGCCCTGTGGCCACTGCTGAGTTTTCCAAATTTGCTGGCATATTGAATGCAGCACTTTCACAGCATCATCTTTCAGGATTTGAAATAGCTCCACTGGAATTCTATCACCTCCACTAGCTTTGTTCATAGTGATGCTTTCTAAGGCCCACTTGACTTCACATTCCAGGATATCTGGCTCTAGGTGAGTGATCTCACCATCGTGATTATCTGGGTCATGAAGATCTTTTTTGTATAGTTCTTCTGTGTATTCTTGCTACCTCTTCTTAATATCTTCTGCTTCTGTTAGGTCCATACTGTTTCTGCCCTTTATTGAGCCCATCTTTGCATGAAATGTTCCCTTGGTATCTCTAATTTTCTTGAAGAGATCTCTAGTCTTTCCCATTCTGTTGTTTTCCTCTATTTCTTTGCATTGATTGCTGAAGAAGGCTTTCTTATCTCTCCTTGCTATTCTTTAGAACTCTGCATTCAGATGCTTATATCTTTCCTTCTCCTTTGCTTTCCGCTTCTCTTCTTTTCACAGCTATTTGTAAAGGCCTCCTCAGACAGCCATTTTGCTTTTTTGCATTTCTTTTTCTTGGGGATGGTCTTGATCCCTGTCTCCTGTACAATGTCAGGAACCTTTGTCCATAGTTCATCAGGCACTCTGTCTATCGGATCTAGTCCCTTAACTATATTTCTAATTTCCACTGTATAATCATAAGGGATTTGATTTAGGTCATACCTGAATGGTCTAGTGGTTTAGTTAAATTTAAATCAAGGTAAATGGTGAATAAAATTTTAGTAGAGTTGTGTCCCAAATACTGCATGGACCATACTTAAACTAAAAATATTTTACTGTTATCTTAAATTCAAATTTAACTGGGTGTTACCTATTTTTGTTAGCTAAATCTGCACCCCCTACTCCCATGGGTAGGTTGGGGGTCGACATCTGCTTGACAGTAACACAATGGCAGGTTGGGGTTTGACCTTGAGCCGGCTGGCTTCAGGGCCCATGTTCCCAGTAACTGTGGCTTACTGCCTCTTGTACACAGATTCATAAAAATATAGTATCAAAGTAAAGCAGCAGAGAGACTTCCCTGGCAATCTGGTGGTTAAGACTTCATCTTCCAATGCAGGGGATGTAGGTTCGATTCCCGGTCTGAGAGCTAAGATTTCACGTGGCTTGTGGCCAAAAAAAAAACAAAACACAAACAGACACAATATTGTAACAAAATCAATAAAGACTTTAAAAATGGCCCACATCAAAAAGATCTTTAAAAAAATCAAGCATCAGAGATGAAAATACAAACATGCACCCAGACACAAATAAAGATGTGTTTATATACATACATGCCACTGGGCTGGATGTGCATGGGCCTGAGCACACACAGGCAACACAAAACAGCACTTCCAGAGAGTCTGAGTATCTTGGATGAGGGTGGAGTGTGAGGAGAAGAGCTGAGAACAGGCTACATTCTCAGTCTGGCCTTGCACACTGCCCCCCGCAGCACACACACCCAGGTGAACAGAGCCCACCCTCAAACCCACGGACTCCTCGGCCTCTCCTCTCTCCCCAGGTAGCCCTACCCTTTCTCTTCAAGCTGCACCTCTGCCCTGAAGGATGTTAGAATGTTCTAGAAGATAGAGAAGGGACTATAAGTATGGGTCCCTTTATCACATGGGCCAGGGCTCTCTTTTAGCAGTAGCAGCTTTGCATCCTGAGATGAAGTCGCGAGGGGAGGCAGTCAGGCTCACAGAATCCCCATCTCATCCCCTCCACCCCATGAGCAGGGATTCTGTCCACCTAGCTCCTCAGCAAATGCTTTTAGACGAAGTTATGTATGTGCATATATCTGAACCAGTAACGTTGGAAACCTGGTATAAGATTTTAATCACCTTAGAGGCACTCACTGTGACTGGTTCCTTAGGTGTCCTTCCGGTGATATCTGTCTGCACAGGCATTTTTATATGAATGTGGCTTGCTGGGCACACTGCTCTGTCATTGCGGTTGTCAGCAAAGAGTGTGTCTTGGAGATGGTTCCCGAGCCCCCTACACAGCTCTGGTTTATGGTTTTTATCAGTGACATGTAGCTAGGGTACGGTTTTGAGTGAAGCTTGTGTCAGCTCTAAGACCCACATCTTCTTTTTCATGTCCGTTTCCTCTCAAGTCCAGGTCTGGGACTCCCACCCCCTACACTGCAAAAACCAGTTTTGTTTTGTTTTTTTTTTCTGCCACACCGACCCTTGGGTGTCTGTCCTGGAAGGCCCCTTCCTGGGTTCTCTCTGTGAGCTCTTGGCACTTTATGACCTTCAGCTCATCCTTTTGGGGGCTTGACACCCACATCCAGCGTCACTGGATCCTATCTGTTCACTGGGGGAAGGATGGGAAGGGCCAGGAGGGATGGGCCCAGACTTCTAGAAGGAGCGAGCACAGTGGTGGAGTCGAGGGACTCGGGGACTCTGACAAAACTCGGACACTTGAAACACTTACTAAGCAAGTTACTTAACTTCTCTGAGCTTCGGTTTCCTCGTACCTAAAATGGGAATCCTAATGGTCCTACCTCATGGGGGCTGTTCGGAGTTTAAATGAGAGAATCCACATGAAGGGCCTGGCACACCTTTATTATCACTTAATGACCACTAGGCTTTATCATCTTTTTAAATTAGATAAGGGTGTGCAGGGTGAGAGCGGGCAGTCAGTATGCTGAACAGCTGAGCAGCTTGGACCCCACTCTTGCTGTGAAAGTGGAAATCCAAGAATTTCCCTGGTTTTGACCAAAACACACAGGAAGATGGATATCAGCGCCACATAAGACATTTGTACCTGTCAGTGGTAGAATACAGTGCTCACATTGTAAAGAGCTTCCCATCATTTTAGGTATTCAAGTGGACATTGGTCTTTTCTTTCCTCCATCCACCTCCTCTTTCTTTCTTTACTTTTTTTACTTATTCACTTAACACATGTTTGTTGACCAGCTGCTATGTGACAGACACAGTCTTAGGGCTGAGGATAAATCAGTAAATAAGACAGATGGGGCCCGTGCCTTGCCAAGAAGACAGTGGGAGCCCTGCTTCTTGGTGAGTCTGATCCGGGTGGTCTCAGGAACCCAGTGAGTTCCTACTTTTCTCTAGGGTTGAGCTGAATCCCATTTTCCCTCTTTGGCATTTCTCTTGCACTCACACTGTCCAGTAATGTAACCAGCAGCCATGTGTGGTTATTTACGTTGAAACCAACTAAAATTAAGTAACATTTAAAATTCAGTCCCACTAGCCCCATTTCAAGTGCTCAGTAGCCACATTTATGTCTGGTGGGTACCATATTGGGTTGTACCCAGTGGAGACCCAGAAGATTTCCATCATCCATCATGAGAATTGCCACTGGGCAGGGCTGTCTCAGACTTGGGGGTCTGTTGAGATCCTGAGCTAGAAGCCAGGGATGTACACACCTCCACAACCTTGACTGAGATTGTAAACGACAAGGAACCAGGGGCTTTTGAGATGTTATTGACTGAGGGAAAGTTAGGGGACAGGGGAGAGAAACAATAATGGAAATAATATTCATTGGTTATGTGCCAGTCTCTCTACGTATATTGACTGACTCAGTCCCCACACTAATGGACATAGTGTTTGCCCATTTTATGGATCGGGAAACTGAGGCTCGGATAAATTAAATACCTTGCTGGTCTCCCATAAAGAAGCTGAGCCCTGTGCTTTTCCCAGGCTAACACATTGTCTTCTGTGTGCCCCACAGGGACTGAGGGGCCACAGGGGCTGAGGGGTGGGACCTGGGGTTTCAGTCAGGGCTGGGGAACTGTGATGTTTAGACGCAGCAGGCTCTGCTGGACTCAGCGCCTCTCTCCTCTCTGCCCTGCAGGTGACGCCATACAACCCCCAGCAGATGGGACAACAGATTTTCCGCTCTTCCTACACCCCCCTGATGAGCTACATCCCCTTCGTCCAGCCCAACTATCCGTACCCTCAGAGGACACCTCAGAAGCTGGCCAGCAATCCCCGAGACCCTTCCCCCATGGCAGGAGACGGGCCGCAGTACCTCTTCCCCCCGGCATACGGGTGAGTCCTCAGCCCGTGCCGGAAGCCCACCTGCCTTCCCGAAAGCTGCTGGAGAGGGGAGGTAGCGCTCTGGGCCCCACTGGGCTTCCTTGTTACGTATGTTCCCTGGCGGGGAGGAGGGGAGACCGCGGGCCTGTGTTCAGAGGCTGTGTGTGTGCTGGACGGAGCAGGTGTGGAGGTGAGCCTGGTGGGCCCCCTTTGGGGCCCAGTCCGGGGCCGGAGTCCTCAGTCTGGTGCAGAAAGGCAGCTGTGTGTCCGCAGCAGGTGGCAGGCGCTGGAACTGGACGCATATGCCCTTCCCCATTTGCCTGGTGTCCAGTGGGCTATGGCCAGGTAATCTCCTTACAGCTCTTTCCCTCACTTACCATGTCCGGAGCTGCTTGCCAGGCTCATCTCTCCAACAGCCCAGTGAGTTTGCAAGTGGCCCTGCTGAAGCTTCTCCCACAGCTTATTGGACTGCTCACACTTTCCCCCCAAACTACACCAAACAGCAGAGGAGAGGGGCTTAGCAGCCAAGAGCCAGCACAGACTCAACCTTTTTCTCTGACAATTCCACAGAAACTACATGACAGTCAGTGAGAAATTTGTGTTTGTTGTTTTAACACAACACAGCCGCTCATTTCTGCCCACCAAACCTTCACTTCCGTGAGGCAGGTGGGCCCAGGTCAGTCCTGAGACTCCAGTCCTGGGCGCCCCCCGGAGAACGTGTGTCCCCGTGTGCAGGGAATGTGTGCCCCACTGTGAGAACCTCCCTTTACAGAGTTAGGGCCAGACTCCCCAGCCTGACAAGGATTCCCTTCCTCCCCCTCACTGCCCCTCCCTGTCGGGTCAACGGGTGTTTCCCGGACTCTGACACTTTCAATCAGCGTTCCCCCTGAACTCTTGCTGTAGAGGATGAATCCTGGGAAGAGGTTTCCACAGTCACATCTGTTTGGGATAAGAAAGGTAGAAACAAAGATAAAAAGATTTCTCAACTGTTGGAATTCACAGATCACTTAATTTACCAGATCGCATGGAGAACATTCAACAAGGTGATGGTCAGTAGTGCCAATTGAACATAAAACACATGACTGTGATCTCTTCTCTCTTCTTATTCTTCCCCTCCCGCCCTCCCCTCCCCTCTGGCCTCCCTTCCTTTTCTCCCTCCCTTCCTTCCTCCCCATCCCTTTTTTCCTCCCCTTTTCTCATATCACAGTGTGTTCCACCATCACACCCGGGGAAGCGCTGTGTCGGTCGACGCATGTAGTGATGATGAACTTAGCCTGTGGGGCCCGTCCATGAATACACGGGTCCTTCCTTCAGACATGAGAGTGGACGAGGAGGGGGCGCAATGATGTTAGTGCCGTGACAAAGTGCCATCAAAGTGGCCCAGGGACAGAGGGAAGGTCCCTGCTGGGTGGGCAGTGAGGGCTACAGGGTGGGCAGGGGGCAGCAACCTGGGGACTCAGGCCCTCGGGTGGGAGGTCGCATGGCAGACTTGAGACCTGGGGAATAAAGGCATCCGGGTGAGGTATGAGATTTACCCCTTGAATGAGATGGAA
This sequence comes from Bubalus bubalis, assembly GCF_019923935.1. Lineage (NCBI taxonomy): Eukaryota > Metazoa > Chordata > Mammalia > Artiodactyla > Bovidae > Bubalus > Bubalus bubalis. Next base: position 111,205,355 of record NC_059162.1, on the reverse strand, counting down.
AATAGGAAAAGGAAGGCCAGACTTGGATTATTAAAAGCCCTGACTGGTGGGCCTGGGGGTCTGATGCAGAGCTGTGAATGCTAGAATGAATTGATGGTCCAGAGGGGAAAGAGATGAGGGAAGAGAGGTGACTACAGGGTCTGTAAGAGAGGTGAGAGTAAATGAGATTGCAGAGGGTGGACAGCTCGCCTGTAGGCCGGCAGATGCCCCTTCTATGCTGTAACTCTGGGCTCAGGGGAAGAGAGACTCGCTGCAGAACCGGCCATGCTGAGGGGTGGCGTGGTCCCACGGTCTTGTTGGTCAGCTCTTAGGAAGCACCGGTGGGGAGCAGAAAGAGGGAGGGTGGAGCCCTGGTCTCGAGCTGTCTTCAGAGAGACAGAAAAGGGAGGAGACTGAGGAAGGAGCAGCCTTAGAAGCGGGCAGGAGCTGGGGGCCAGCTGGGGACATTGTGGGCAAAGGAGAGAAAAGGGAGGCACAGCAGTCAACAGGCTGGAGGGGTGGCCTGAGAGGTGGGCTGGCAAGAAAGTGGGGTCAGAAAGGTGAGGCGAGGAGTGCAGGCCTGCATCCCTCAAAGGGATGGTTCATTTATTCAAAAAACTATCTGTGGCCTCCTGCGTGTGCCTGGCTGGCTCTAGGCACGGGTTGCTGCAGTGAACAAGACAAGCGAGTTTCCTTCTGTCATTCCAGGAGGATCAATAGACAATGCAGAAATAAACAAGCATCGTACATGTCAGGTGCAGGGAAAAGGGGGAGATCTGAGTGAAATGAGAGAATGAACCATGTGCATATATAGTTGATGAGCACTCTGGGCAGAAAGGATAGAAAGTGCAGTGGCCATGAGATGGGAAATGCAGCCGGAGCACAATTGGTGGGGGAGAGAGGGGGGCGGATTTGAAATCAGAGTAGAGGCCAGCCCAGACTAGAGAGGGTCTGCGAGGCCAGGTAGGAAAGAGATGTGGGCGGCCACGAGTGCTCTAATTCTCTGTGTAAGAAGATGACATGGGCCAGTGTACAAAGAGAGGGCTGTGGAGTAAGAGCTGATGGAGGGGACCAGGCTGGGCGCCTTTATAGCTGGCCAAGCAAGAGGTGCTGGAGGCGTAGACGAGGCAGTAACCCTGGAAAGGAGGCGAGAAAATTCTGAAACGTTTATTTTCTTGGTAGAATTGATGGGACTTGATGGTTGGATGTGGAATAAGGAAGAGAGGAGTCAAGTGTGATTCCTAGTTCTGTTTGTTTGTTTGTTTTAACTGAGCTATTTTATTTATTTTTAATTGGTGGAAAATTGCTTTACAATTTTGTGTTGGTTTCCGCTGTACAACAACACGAATCAGTCATACTTATATATATATGTGTGTCTTTATATATATATATATATATATGTCTACATATGTATATATATCTACATCCCTTCCCTCCCTCTCTTCCCTCTCCTCCCCTCGTCTCACCCCTCTAGGTCATCACAGAGCTCCAGGCTGGGCTCCCTTTGTTATTTAGCAACTTCCCGCTATTTCTTTTATACATGATAGTGAGCAAGTAGCATTGATTTGTAGGTTTTTGACTTGAGTGTCTGGATAAGTGGCAGCACCAAAGTCCAGATGATGAGAGCACGGGCCCCTTGATCAAGAATTTGGTTTTTGCATATGTGAAATTTTAAAAAATAGTTTTATTTATGTATGTCTTTGCTTTTGGCTGTGCTGGGTCTTCACTGCTGTGTGGGCTTTTTCTCTGGTTGTGGCGAGCAGGGCTACTGTCTGTTGTGGTGCACAGGTTTCTCATTGTGGGAGCTTCTCTTGTTGCACAGCACAGACTCTAAGTGCACGGGCTTCAGTAGTTCGCAGCCAGTGGCTCCACGGAACCACCAGGGAAGCTCTGCTTGTGTGAAATTTGAGATGCCCATTAGATACAGGAGTGGAGCTGTCGATGGGCAGGCGGGTGTCTGAGTCTGAGGCTCAGGGGAGAAGTGGCGGCTGATAATATAAATTTGGGGATCATTAGCATATAGATGATGTTTAGACGCATGGGGTGGGACAAGATCGCCTGGGAGCACATGTACAGAGAGAAGAAGAGAAGCCCAAGGACCGAACCCTGGGCCTCCCAACATGTAGAGGGGTTGTGGAGATGGAGAGGCACAAGCAAAGGATCTAAGAGACGGGAGGAGAACAGGAGAGTGTGAAGTGGAGGGAGCCAGAGGAAGAGATGGAGGGATGACCGTATGGCAAGAAAACCTGGGCACCACAGGGTGGGGCATAGGGAGCCCTGGGCTCAGGGGTGGTGTTGGGGGTTACTAGTCATGCTGGATGGAATAAGGTCCAGAAGACGCTGTCCTGGGCAGGGAAGGGTACAAGGGCCTAGGTGGAGAGAGTTTAGTCTGGGAGACAAGGAGGGTCAGTGTTTCCTCTGGTTCAGGAGCAAAGAAGAGACCAAGAGACCAAACTATATGTGATGGGATAGGAAGGAGCAGGTGGCCTCGGTGTTCTCAGGGAAGGAGGAGGGGAGCCCTTCCTGACCTCTGCTAAGTCCAGGATCACCATACAATATATCTTTCAAGCAGTAATAAGCTTAAGAGTCAAAAGAATGCAAATAATAATTGCACTGGGAATGCCAGTGGAGAAACTGTCCCAGGCAAACCAAGACCTTTCAACCCTGCTCCAGAGGCAGTTCAAGCTCCTCCTCTTCCTCCAGCAAGCACTCCTGAATAACTATAGTCCACATGGATTAGCCCTCTTCCTGGCTCTCTAGGGTACTTCCTGTCCAGAGCATGCCCTTGGCCGCTGACCCCATCAGACTTTTCAACCGGAAGGTCTCAGATGTGTGGGGTGTGGCAACAGATAAGAGGTGTGTTATAACTAATTTATTGCTGGTAATTATTAAATACTCAAGTATGGGTTATGGCCTTTATTTTACAAACCAGAGTGGAATTCAGAGTATCCTTATAGTAGCATCACTTCCAATAATTTCTTTTCCAATATGATTTTTGAAAAAGAGAAAAAGAAACGAGGTTACCACTGACATTAACTGCTTATCCGGCACCCTACCTCGTGCCAGATCCTTGACTGGGTGCTGAGTGTAGAATGTGTAGACAGGGTCCCTGTTCTGGGAAAATTTATTTTAGTGAGAAGAGATGCGGACACCCCAAATCCTCGGTTGCCCACGGCTGCTCGCTGTGAGCGACGGATACCGGCGCCAGCTGAGGCGTTACAGATTAATGCGCCGGTTTGCCCCCGTCGCTTCTCTCCTCTTCTGCCCACCCCCCCACCCCGCTCCTTTTTTGATTCATCAATTCATGGGAGGGCATCATGAACGTGAGCATCTTCTGTAATATGCATCTGCCCAGCTGAAAAGCGACTGAGAATCCCTGGATTAGACTAAATCTAGCCATTTGCTTTGCTGTGATTTGTCTTGAGCTCTGTTCCATTCATTCAAAGTATCCTAGCAGATGGGGAAAGAAATTGCAATAGGATACCAGAAGTGTGAGTAAATGATTCCATCTGGAGAGGTCAGCGAAGCCTTCACAGAGAAGATGGCTTTCGAACTCTCTTCCGAAGTATCACTAGCAGTGTGCCAGGGATAAAAGGCAGAAGAGTATGTATTTCTGTTCTTGAAGGTCGAGGCTCAGGTCTTCTCGGCTCTTCCTTCCCTGAGGGTCTAGCAAAGCTGCGGGCAGTCAGGGGTGCCTCCGTGCTTTCTTGCCAGATTGGGGTTGAAATGCAGGGCCTGATTGAGCCTGGTGCTGAGAAGGGGATTAGGAGCCCTGGGGTGGTCGGATTCTGAGATCTCACCCTGGGATGTGGGTCTGAGTTCTCTGATGTTGTGAAATTTCTTGAGGGACACAAAAGATCCTCTAAGGCAGGTCCAGGGGCTATAGGCCCACAGGAAAGGTGCTCCGAACCAGAGAGGCTTCCTAGTCTGTGGTCCTGGATATGGAGACAGGCTGGACAGAGTCCCTACAGGCTGCCAGCGCTTTCCTGACCTAAGGGAATGGCAGAAGGAACTCTTTGTTGTCTTCCAATAATATCATTTCAATATTTTATTTTCTCAGAGCCAACGCTTTTTGTATTACTGCTAAAGCTTTCAGTTTCTAAGCCTGTCATGATCTTCCCAGTCTTTGACAGCCCCCATTAACATATTACTTTCCCTAATATCACCACCAACATCAGGAATTCTGTCACAATGCCTTTTTTCTCTTCTGAGTTTTTAAAAATGTATTTGGCTGCGCTGGGTCTTACTTGCGACACTCAGGCAGAATCTTCATTGCCACACGTAGGCTCTTTAGTTGTGGCATGCGAACTCAGTGGTGGCACGTGTGATCTGGTTCCTTGGCCAGGGATTGAACCCGGGCCCCTTCATTGGGAGGGTGGTGTCTTAACCACTGGACCACCAGGGAAGTCCCATCACGATGTCCTTTTCTTCCTCCTCCAGGTTCGGCTCAACGTCCAGTGGGCCCCTGATGAACAGCCCCTACTTTTCCTCCAGTGGGAATGGCATAAATTTTTAGATCTCCTTCTTACCTCCCTCCTCCCACCTTAGCCCCTGGAGCGGGGCTAATGGCTCTGGAATTCTGTATTCTGCAGCAGCTTGGTATGAAATTTGGAAAGCCAAGGTTCCGACCAGGTCACAGACAGAAAACAGCAAGGCCAGACGCATCTATGGACCAACACTCATACACGCACACAGTCCACCCTCACGCAAACTGCAGACCACAAACTCCCCCCTTGGATTCATACTCACTTGCTCATCCACACATGCATCTGTATTTAGCTAACATGAGTGATTTTTGTTTTTGTTGTTGTTGGTAAAATAGAAGTAAGACACTTAATTTTAGAAAGTTTGTATTTTCCGATAAAAGTATGAGCTGCTTGACATAGAGTGTGCCTATTTATTTTCTGTAATGCTCCGTGTAATCATCACTGCTCCTTCCCCTGCTGCCCACCCCGGGAGACTAAAAGTTTACTGAGGACATGGGCTACCATCCTCCAAGTGCTTCTCTGTAAATGAGGGACCCCAGGGATCGTACACTTGAGGGCTTACCTATTCTTTTGTGTGTGATCCACTCACTTCTCAACAGCCCAGTTTAAGCAACTCAGGAATGGATGAAGAAGAAGGGCATCCTGCTGTGCCCTGTCCAGGTGACCACTTACAGAAAAGGATCTCTTGGACATGAGATGGGAAAATGTGTCCTGAAAATCAGTTGTAAAAGTAATCCTGAATATCATGATAGACAAGATAATATCTGATGATTGTAGATCAATGCTGAACTAGAGGTCAGTCTCAGAACTGCCCCTCATGGCAATGTCCCTGGATCATTCTCAATCAGCTGTTATCAGCAACTTGGATAGGAACGCTGAGAGCATCTTGATCACGTGGATGGAAGGCACAAATCTGAGAAGAGGAGGGGGCCCAAGTCAGTGACATGCATATACTTTAACTCTCCTATTCGATACCCTTGGAAGGTACCATTAGGCTGTTCCTCTGAGCCTGGACAAAGCCACAGGACCATTCTCCCTGTGGTGGTCCAGGCAGCCATCACTGATCAGGGATGGTCTATGAAATGAACTATTCTTTGGCAAACGATCATAAGATGAAATTAAACAGAGGGTTAATGTAAGGACCTCCACCTCTTGGGTTCAAAAATTGATCCATGTACATGCAGATGGACCAACACTGTCAGTCCTAAGTTGCCCTATTACCAGTCCTAATACTCACCCAAGAGCTTGGCCTCATCTTGGCTGAGGTCAGTGAGGGCCAGGTCTGGGGGACATTAGGAGCCCAGTCCCGATTGCAGTGAGAGGCTAAGGATATGCAAGTCACCAGTGTCTCAGGATGGGCTTAAGTCCAGGATTCACAAGAGCATTTCTCTTGCCTTCACTGTGTGACATATCTGACCTTTCTTCCTGGGTCCCTGGAAGTCAATTTCTTTTCCAGGCACCACTCAGCGACTAAATAACAGTAATAACAAGGAAACTAAGAACATTTATACCAACTGCATTCTCAAAGAAACTAAGAGAAGCCAGCAATTGTATCTGCTATGTGCAAAGGCAGAAGTGGGGTAGAGTAATGGTGAATGCCTTAGCGGAGGAGCGAAAGATCGAGTGGAAATACCTGCCCAATCAACAAGAAAACCATTTCCCCCTGCTGAGCCTGAACAGAGATGAAAGCAAGGGGCTGATACATAATAAGAGGTATCTCCTATCCTGGCCCCACAAAGCCAGGGGCCACAGACTGTTTTATAGGAGACAGGAGGCACTTTTTCTGGAGAAACATACAGAGCATGCATAAGGATTGTGGAGATGAGGGTGCAGATAGAAAATGGGCATTAGGTGAAATACATAGCCATAGCCAAAGCCAGCAGCTGGACTTTACCCAAGAGGCAGGGGTTTGGAGAGTTCTCTGAAGAAACTGAAATGCCCCATAGGCACTTGGAGGTACCAATGAAAATTACCCCGTGATTATGCTCTTTCACAAAGAGCTTCCAATCAACTTTTAAGGTCTTCAATAATCAAGGAACGAATAATCTCCACCAAGAAAGACAAAGGTAAGGGAGTTCCCTGGTTGCCTAGTGGTTAGAATTCTGGGATTTCACTGCCATGGCCCAGGTTCAGTCCCTGGTCAAGGAACTGAGACCCCACAAGCCACCCCTCACCAAAATTTGGCAAAACTAATACAATTATGTAAAGTTTAAAAATAAAATAAATAAATGTAAAAAGAACTAAAAGGAAAAAGCATAGCATTCTCAGGGAGATAAGAGAAGACAGTATATTTTAAAAATAAGACAATATGCCGTATGATTATTTTTAAAAATCGGAACAAGAAAGTGCTTCTGAAATTAAAACAGTGATAGCTGATTTAATTTTTTCAGTGGAAAGGGTTGGAAGCTAGCATCAAAGAGATCTTCCGGAAAGGAGAATTTTTAAAACATACAGTGATGGATTATAGGAGATAAAAGGTAAGAAAATGAGAAGCCCAGTCCAAGAGACCAAGTACCTGGCTAACAGGAGTTCTAGGCAGACCAATGTAAAGAGAGGGGAGGGAAGTACCAATAGGAATACAAAAGAAAATTCCCCAGATTGAATGGCCCAGACTTGTGCTCAGCAAAATGAATGAAAAAGATCTACATCAAGCCACACCATTGTGAAATTTCAGCATATCAAGGATAAAGACAAAAATCCTAGGGTTTTCAGAAAATCCTACTCACATACAAATGTTCATAAATGAGAATGGCCTCATATTTCTCAGCAGTAACATTGGAACCTAGAAGAGCCTGGGACAAAGCTGTCACCATTTTGGTTTTCTTTTTTCTTTTTTTTTCATCACTGAATTTTACACTTTAAAAGATACTGGAGTAGAATTGCTTCACAATGTTGTATCAGTTTCTGCTGTACAACAAAGTGAATCAGCTATATGTATACATATATCCCCTCCCCTTAAGCCTCCCTCCTACTCACCCCACCAAGTCCCACCCCTCTGGGTCATCACAGAGGCCAGGCTGAGCTCCCTGTGTTACACGGCAGCTTCCCACTCGCCATTCTGCACATACGGTGTGTACACGCCAACGCTGCTCTCTCAGTGCGTCCCACCCTCCCCTCCCCCCACCCGTGTCCACACGTCCACTCTCACACGGAAATGATTTCTAATGGAAAACTAGACTCTCATCCGTGGAGGTAGAATGACGGTGTCTTCAGATATGCAGAACCTCAACAACTTTGCCTCCTTGAACCTTTGCCAGGAAGCCATGTGCCCCATAAGACAAGTGAGTCAACCAGGACAGAAGACGTGGAGTAGAGAAAACAGGTACCCTCAGTGGGAGGGAGGCTGAGGAAATTCCTGGGAGGATGAAAGAAGAAGATCTTAGCTCAAGAACCATGAAGCAAAACCTGGAAAGCCACACCATTGCCAGCCCAGATTAGAGCAGGAAATTGGAGGCCTCAGATAAGAGGTGTGTTGGTGGTGGTGGTAGGGGTGGGTGCTGTGACGGGCTGGAGAAGAAGAAAATGATCATTCTGACAGAGTTGACTGTGTGGAAAATTGTATTGAGAATTGTTTTATAGTGGTTTGTGGGGGAGGGAAGATTTAGCTATAAATTCAAATAAGAGATGAAACAATTGTTATTAACTCAGCAGTGAACAATATTTACGTGATCATCATAATAAAAAACCCAAATATGGATTTAACCGAAATTAGTGTGATAACTATAGTGGGAGGAGGGAGGTGAAGAAAGGGGTGTGAAAAGAGCTGCAATCTTTTTGTCATCGTATGAAATCAGTAGATAATATCCAAAACGGATGACTTGAGAGATAGTGGAATTCCCATAATTCTCTGGAAATCTGGAAGCAAACTCCAGAATAAATAAAGCTTCAGGATCGTTGAGTTACCTATGAACAGCAGTTACCTATGGATGATGGTGTGGGGATCATGGCCTTGTTTATGATTCTTTGAACACTATTTGTCTTTTTTTTTTTTTTGTATTGAAGTATAGTTGGGGCGATTCCCTGGTGGCTCAGACAGTAAAGAATCTGCCTGCAATGCGGAAGACCCCTGGGTCAGGAGGATCCCCTGGAGAAGAGAATGGCTACCTACTCCAGTATTCTTGCCTGCAGAATTCTATGGACGAGGAGCCTAGTAGGCTACAATCCATGGGGTCACAAAGAGATGGACACGACTGAGCAGCTAACACATAGTCATTTGCAACATTGTGCTGATCTCTGTAGTACAGCAAAATGACTCAGTTATACACATTTGGACATTCCTTTTTAATATTCTTTTCCATTATGGTTCATCACAGGATACTGAACATAGTTCCCTGTGTTATTCAGTAGGGCCTTGTTGTTTATCCATCCTACGCATAATAGTTTTTGTCTGCTAATCCCAAACTTGCAATACTTTCTTCCCCCACCTACCCCCTCTCCTGGCAACCACAAGTCTGATTTCTATGTCTGTGAGTCTGCTTCTGCTTCCTAGATAGATTCATTTGTGCCATACCTCAGACTCCACACATAAATGATATCATCTAGTATTTGTCTTTCTCTTTCTGACTTGCTTCACTTAGTATGATAATCTCTAGTTGCATCCAGGTAGATGCAAATGGCATTATTTTGACCTTTTGTATGGCTGATACGCCTCTGTGCACACGTGCCACGTCTTCTTTGCCCACTCATCTGGCGATGCACATTCAGGTTGTCTCCGTGTTTTGGCTGTTGTGAATAGCATTATCTGGCTTTTAAAATGGGTGTGTTTAACTTTAATGAAAATAAGTATTCGTTTTTAAAAAAGGAAAAAATGCATACAGAACAACAGCATCTGCTGTGGGGCCTGGCACACGGTGCTTATCAAACACACTTGTTAAGTTGTATTGAGCTGCACTGTGACACAGCTAGAGTCCACTGCTCCAGTCCCAACCTGGCACGTCTAAGAATCAGATTCTCGGAAGCCTCTATGGGTTTTTTTTTCCCTAAGAAATTCTTTAGGAGGAAACTTAAGGGAGGGCTGGAGCCAAAGCCCAAAGTCTTTCCAACACGTTGTACTCCCTGACTCTGCTCATCAATCAGAGAACTGCAGAAATGGATGCAGAGCGGTGGCAACTGGGACTCAAGAATTGGGATCCTGAAGTCTGGGGAGGGATTGAAGATCCCATGTCTTCCAGCCAACTCTCCCCTCCATTCAGCATACAATCACTGAATCTTATTATTAAGGATACATCAGTTAGGAAGACAGACATGGGACCTCCCCCATGCATTTTGCATTTAGACATTAACTCATAGTTACAATGAAAGGTGAAGAGTTTATTAACAGGATATATGAGAGCAAGACACCCACCTCAGTTCAGAACATCAGATAAGTGACATCTAACGTTTTACATCCCTGGACTCTACAATTAATTCTCATCTGATACATTTTTAAGTCACAATCCCCTCAGACTCTTAGAACATTCTTTATTTGCAAATTTTAAAACTAATGATAGTCCATGTGTGATTTAAGTGAGGAGTAGCAAAACTGTGGGTTCCTGAAATACTTAATAAATTAACAAAAACAAAAGGCGCTTGCTCCTTGGAAGTAAAACTAAGACAAACCTAGACAGCGGATTAAAAAGCAGAGACATCACTTTGCAGACAAAAGTTCATGCAGTCAAAGCTATGGTTTTTCCAGTAGTCATGTACGGATGGGACAGCTGGCCATAAAGAAGGCTGAGCACCAAAGAACTGATGCTTTCGAAGTGCGGTGGTGGAGAGTACTCTTGAGAGTCCCTTGGACAGCAAGGAAATCAAACCAGCCCATCCTAAAGGAAATCAACCCTGAATATTCATTGGAAAGACTGATGCTGAAGCTGAAGCTCCAATACTTTGGCCCCTTGATTCGAAGAGCTGACTTATTGGAAAAGACCCTGATGTTGGAAAAGATTGAAGACAGGAGGAGAAGGGGATGACAGAGGATGAAACAGTTGGATGGCATCACCGACTCAATGGACATGAGCTTGAGCAAACTCTGGGAGATGGTGAAGGACAGGGAAGCTTGGTGTGCTGCAGCCCATGGGGCTGCAAAGAGTTATACACGACTTAGGGACTGAACAACAGCAACAACTAATCATTTAGTGCTTATGCTGGAACAGGCACAATGCTGTATACATCACATTTATTATCAAATGTCACTCACAATAACCTGTGGTAAATAGAGTTGTTACAACTGTAGAAATTAAGGTTCAGTGTGATTAAGGATCTTATTTAAGGTCACGTGGTAAGTGACTCAAATCAATATTCCTACCCCCTTTTCCTGTCACTTCCCTGTTTCTAGTAACATGGCCCAGAGGGAATGAACTTTGCTGGCACAGATATCACATGGTTAATGACTGTTAAGTTTTCAGGCAGCTAAGGCCTCTAGGTCATCTTCCAGTATTAAGCCATGGATGGAGAAGTGGGAGGCAGGGACTGAAGCAGGGATTCAGGGTAAGCAGCCCTACAGAATGGGAAGGGAGTTCATTTGGAGCAACTCCTCCTGGACTTCAAGTTCTCTTGTCTCCTTTCCTTTGGGAGGGCATCCTCAGTTCTGTGTTATCCATCCCTCTCTAAGACAGGAATTTCCAGTTGGTATCAAATATATATTCCCTCCTTCCCCCCTTTGTAATAGAACTCCCCTTTTCAGATTGGCACATGACCACCCAGAAAATGTGACTTAGTTCTGGTGGATGAGATGAAATGTAGGCAGAAGTGTTATGTGTGATTTCTGGAAATTGGAGATATATTATGAAGTTGAAGGAGCAACAAGAGAGAAGACTGAGTCTCCAAAGACTGTGGTGGTGCCAGGCCAGCACACAAGTGCCTGTCCCTGGACTCTGCTTACATGAAAAGAAAACAAACACTTTTGAAAAGCCATTGTTACTTTGAGTTTCTTTCACATGTGTGCATATGTGCTCAGTCGCTTCAACTCTTTGCAACCTTTGCAGTCGTGTCCAACTCTTTGCAACCCTATGGACTGTAGCCCGCCAGGCTCCTCTGTCTGTGAATTCTCCAGGCAAGAATACTGGAGTGGGTTGCCATGCCCTCCTCCAGGGGATCTTCCTGATCCAGAGATTGAACCTGCGTCTTCTGCATTGCAGGTGGATTCTTTACCCACTGAGCCACCTGGGAAGCACTTCTTTCACGCATAACCAAAGCTAATCCTATATGACATGCTCAAAAATGAAATCATTCCATTCCTTCAAAAAGACTTCTTTCTACTACTAGATATTCTCAAGATAACATCATCTTTCCATCTACCAATCCATTTATCCATCCATCTTTCAATTTATTTATCACTTAGTAGACATTTATTGAATGCCCCTCCTTGCACCAGACATTGGGTTAAGTCCTGAGCTACATAATTGGATAATCTTATTCTCTGCCCTCACAGAGCTAACTATAAAGAAAAACTTTTGAACAAGGAAGGTTTTGCTTGCCACAGCCATACTTCCCAGCTGGCACTGAAAGAAAAGGAAAATATTGGCTTAGTGGGATCAGTCTCACCCATGAAACATTTACCCTTTGCTTCTCTTTACAGGGAGAGAAACAGGCCTAGAGAAAGTGAGAGTGGCCTATCTATATTTTGGGGGATTTCATCCTTCTGTCAAGTCCCCATTCTCAGTCACTAGAAGACAGAACCATGTTAGTTATTTTAACAGAAAAAATATTAATATAAATAATTTTTAACTCTACATTGAAAACCTGAAAAGAAAAAAGAAAATTCCAAGGGTGACACAGAAGTAGCAATGGCAAAACAGCTGCCATCCAAAGAGAAGGCAGACTTATTCAGATGTAGAGGCCTAGAGGAGGAGTGGAGAAGGCAATGGCACCCCACTCCAGTACTCTTGCCTGGAAAACCCCATGGATGGAGGAGCCTGGTGGGCTGCAGTCCATAGGGTCACTAAGAGTTGGACACAACTGAGCGACTTCACTTTCACTTTTCACTTTCATGCATTGGAGAAGGGAATGGCAACCCACTCCAGTGTTCTTGCCTGGAGAATCCCAAGGACGGTGAAGACTGGTGGGCTGCCATTTATGGGGTCGCACAGAGTTGGACACGACTGAAGTGATGACGCAGCAGCAGCAGCAGAGGAGGAGACGTGAGGAGCTGAAGCTCAGACATGTGAATCTGGGGAACAGAAAATGTCTGGGTGGTGCTAGTGTCTCTGGACTCAGAAAAGGCTTCCTGGGAATAGGAACCCATATCTTTAAGGAGGAGGCATCAGATTACTGGTGTTAATGTCCTAAGAAGCCTCAGTGAGACTGGTTCTGCAAGTACTGGAAGAATAGTAGTTCATAGTAGTTCAGTTGCTCAGTCGTGTCTGACTCTTTGCAACCCCATGAATTGCAGCACGCTAGGCCTTCCTGTCCATCATCAACTCCCGGAGTTTACCCAAACTCATGTCCATCGAGTCGGTGATGCCATCCAACCATCTCATTCTCTGTTGTCCCCTTCTATTCCTGCCTCCAATCCCTCCCAGCATCAGGGTCTTTTCCAATGAGTCAACTCTTCACATGAGGTGGCCAAAGTATTGGAGTCTCAACTTCAGTATCTGTCCTTCCAATGAACACCCAGGACTGATCTCCTTTAGGATGCACTGGTTGGATCTCCTTACAGTTCAAGGGACTCTCAAGAGTCTTCTCCAACACCACAGTTCAAAAGCATCAATTCTTTGTGCTCAGTTTTCTTTATAGTCCAACTCTCACATCCATACATGACCATTGGAAAAACCATAGCCTTGACTAGACGGACCTTTGTTGGCAAAGTAATGTCTCTGCTTTTCAATATGCTATCTAGGTTGGTCATAACTTTCCGTCCAAGGAGTAAGCGTCTTAATTTCATGGCTGCAGTCGCCATCTGCAGTGATTTTGGAGCCCAAAACAATAAAATCTGCCACTGTTTCCACTGTTTCCCCATCTATTTCCCATGAAGTCATGGGACCAGATGCCATGATCTTAGTTTTCTGAATGTTGAGCTTTAAGCCAACGTTTTCACTCTCCTCTTTCACTTTCATCAAGAGGCTTTTAGTTCTTCTTCACTTTCTGCCATAAGGGTGGTGTCATCTGCATATCTGTGGTTATTGATATTTCTCCCGGCAATCTTGATTCCAGCTTGTGTTTCTTCCAGTCCAGCGTTTCTCATGATGTACTCTGCATATAAGTTAAATAAGCAGGGTGACAATATACAGCCTTGACGTACTCCTTTTCCTAATTGGAACCAGTCTGTTGTTCCATGTCCAGTTCTAACTGTTGCTTCCTGACCTGCATATAGGTTTCTCAAGAGGCAGGTCAGGTGGTCTGGTATTCCCATCTCTTTCAGAATTTTCCACAGTTTATTGTGATCCACACAGTCAAAGGCTTTGGCATAGTCAATAAAGTAGAAATAGATGTTTTTCTGAAACTCTCTTGCTTTTTCCATGATCCAGTGTATGTTGGCAATTTGATCTCTGGTTCCTCTGCCTTTTCTAAAACCAGCTTGAACATCTGGAAGTTCACAGTTCACGTACTGCTGAAGTATGTGAAATATTATGGAAAAATAGTAAGCTGACTGCAAATGCTACTACTGAGCAAAGTCGTCATTGTTAGAGTGATGCTGATCAGAATAGGAGCCAAACAGAAATGAATAAGTCCTTTCTTCCTCTTCTGGCCTGGGGTCTCCCTCAAGGGCCCCTGCTTCACAGAGCCTAACAGATCTAGCAGACAAAGTAGAAATGTGGTTTGCAGAGTTTTAGGATTATTAGGCAATGAAGGCCTAATAACTGGTACATGGCTACACTCCAGTAATTCTTTCTTGGAGAATTCCAGGGACAGAGGAGCCTGGCAGGCTACAGTCCATGGGGTGGCAAAGAGTCTGATGTGACTGAGCCACTAACACTTTTTCAGGCCCTATTATGGACTGAATGTCCATGTAACCACCAAATCTGTATGTTGAATCCCTAGTCCTCAATATGAAGGTATTTGGAGATGAAGCCTTTGGGAGGTAATTAGGGTTAGGTGAGATCAAGAGGATGGGGCCCTCATGATGGGATCAATGCCCTTAAAAGAAGAGACATCAGAGAGCTTGCTCTTCTTCTCTACAAACACACAAAGAAGAGGTCATGTGAGCACATGACCAGATGGTGGCCCCCTACAAGCCAGGAGAAGAGGACTCAGAATGAAACCTATCTGGCTGGCACCTTGACCTTGGACATTCTTGATATTAGAACTAAGAGAAATAAATTTCCATTGTTTAAATCACCTAGTCGTGTCCAACTCTTTGTAACTCCATGGACTGCAGCACGCCAGGCCTCCCTGTCCCTCACCATCTCCAGAAGTGTGTCCAAGTTCACGTCCCTTGCATTGGTGATGCCATCCAACCATCTCATCCTCTGATGTCCTGTTCTCCTCCTGCCCTCAGTCTTTCCCAGCATCAGGGTCTTTTCCAGGGAGTCAGCTCTTTGTATCAGGTGCCCAAAATACTGGAGCTTCAGCTTCAGTATCAGTCCTTCTGTTGAGTATTCAGGGTTGATTTCCTTTAAGGTTGACTGGTTTGATCTCTTTGCTGTCCAAGGGACTCTCAAAAATTTTCTTCAGCATCACAGTTTGAAAGCATCAGTTCTTCAGTGCTTGAGCATCTTTAGGATCCACCTCTCACACCCCTACAAGCCAGGAGAAAAGGCCTCAGAATGAAACCTATCTGGCTGGCACCTTGACCTTGGATGTTCTTGACTCTAGAACTAAGAGAAATAAATTCCTGCTGTTTAAGTCACATAGTTTATGGGTTTTTTGTTATTGTTGTTGTTGTTATGGAAGCCCTAGAAGAATAAGACATTCCACAATGACCTTGGTGTAGACGCTTTTCAAGGTTGGTGAGGTGCTCTGAAGTTGTCAAATATGGAAGTGACCACATCAAGAGTTATTTTCTGAAACTCACCTCAATCAATTCTCCAGAACCTCAGGAAGAGTGAGTGTGTGGGTCATCATGGAAATCAAGCTTCCCAGAACAAGACATTTTTACAATGTTTCTCCAAATCTTCATTCTTCAGAACTCCCCCATTGTCCTTCAGAAATCACCCCCAGGAAGCAGGGCGGGTGGTTGGGGGACGATCAGAAACTATTAATCAACAACCAAGTCGTCTTCTTTCTGCTTCATAAAGTCTGAAGGCTTAGCTTCAGCAGTTTATTAAATTACCAGAACGCCAAGAAAAATAGCTTTAATAACACATTTCTGCCTATCTATTATTTTTTTATAACCCAGAGTGGAGAATTAAAAGGCTCCCTACCATTTAAAATAGCATTTTTGAAATTAAAATGAACATGTTAGAGGAATCTTTTTTTTTAACTCAAAAAATAAGCCATTGATTCAGGATGTGATTACTCTAAGCCGAAATTTTATAGCTAAATCTTTGTTTGGTGTAAAGGAAGGAGGAGAAATGGTTTTTCCCGAGCAGCTTAAAAGTATATTAATTAGAACAGGTGGATGGGCAGGTCACTTTGTCCTCTCATGTGGTTTAGTGTTACAAACACTAGTTTCAAGAATTATGATGTTAAAGGAGTTGAGATGAAATTGCCGTCTAGGGGACCAGCTGGCCACCCAGATGGGACCTCACAGGGGGCAGAGCTATGGTGAATGAACAGCCCACAGTTCAGACTCTGTTTCTGAACTTGCAAATTCAAGAACATTATCAGGGCCCTTAGATATGACCAAAGTCCTAGGTTGATGTATAAACTCAACTACAATTTATTTCTAATGAGGGGCCCCTAGATAATTTTTGACAATCACTTACTGAGCTCCAAACATGAGAGATGCACCATGCTATGAAGCCTAGATAAAATGATAAACTAATTATATACATTTTATTATATAAATATATTATATTAATTATTATAATATATAATTATATACATATATAAACTAACTAATACAGAGGGTTGTAGTATTCCTTTCCTATGGTAATGTTCCTGTAACAAATCATTCCAACATGTAGTGACTTGAAACAACCTAGAGATTGTCATTCTGAGTGAAGTAAGTCAGACAGAGAAAGACAAATATCATATGATATTGTTTATTTGTGGAATCCTTAAAAAATAAAAAAGCACAAATGAACTAACCTATAAAACAGAAACACAGATGTAGAAAACAAGCTTATGGCTCTCAGGGGTTAGAGATGAGAGGGATAAATTAGGAAGTTGGGACTGACATATACACACTGCATTGTGCTGTGCTTAGTTACTCAGTTGTGTCCGACTCTTTGCAGCACCATGGACTGTAGCCCACCAGGCTCCTCTGTCCATGGGGATTCTCCAGGCAAGAATACTGGAGTGGGCAGCTATTTTCTTCTTCAGGGCATCTTCCCAACCCAGGGATTCAACCAAGTCTCCCACATCTCAGGCAGATTCTTTACCATCTGAGCCACTAGGGAAGCCCAAGAATGCTGGAGTGGGTTGCCATGCCCTCCTCATATACACACTACTGTATATAAAATAGATAACTAATAAGGATGACTGTATAGCACAGGGAACTCTACCCAATGTTCTGTACTAGATTATATAGGAAAATAATCTTAAAAAGAGTGGCTATCTGAGTAGAACTGATTCACTTTGTTGTACACCAGAGCTAATACAATATTGTAAATCAACTATATTCCAATACGAATTAAAAAACAAAGAAGCAAAAACACTTATGATCTCATAGTTTCTGTGGTCAGGAACTTGGGCATGGCTTAGCTGAGTCCTCGCTTCAGCATCTCTGTAGGAGTTGCTGTAGGGCTGCAACCCAAGTGTCTGCCATGGCTGCAGTCTCATCAGAAGGCTTAACTGGGGCAGATCCATTCCCAAAGCAAGTACTCATGAGTTTGTTGGCAAGGTGCAGTTCCTTGCAGGGGCCTCCCTCGGTTTCTTTCCATGTGGACCTTTGCATACAGCATTTCACAAAGACAGGAAGCAAGCAAGAAGGAAAGAAAGAGTGCCAGCAAGGGTCCACTGGCAAGATGGAAGTCATAGTTATCCTGTAACTAACCTAACCATGGAAGTAGTGAGTGAAAGTCACTCAGTCGTGTCCAGCTCTTTGTGACCCCATGGGCTATAGCCTGTCAGGCTCCTCTGTCCATGGAATTCTCCAGGCTAGACTACTGGAGTGGGTAGCTATTTTCTTCTTCAGGGGATCTTCCCAACGCAGGGATTCAACCCAAGTCTCCCACATTGCAGGCAGATTCTTTACCGTTTGAGCCACCAGGGAAACCCAAGAATACTGGAGAGGGTAGTCTATCCCTTCTCCAGCAGATCTTCCTGACCAGAAATTGAACAGGGGTCTCCTGCATTGCAGAGGGATTCTTTGCCAACTGAGCTACTAGGGAAGCCCAATCATGGAAGTGGCATTCCATATTTTTGCCATATTCTATTCATTAGAAGTGAGTTACGAGGTTGAGCCCACACTCAAGAGGAGAGGAGTCCACAAATGCCAGGGGGTTCCTGAAACAATGAAGCTGGAAAGCAGAGCATTAGAAGCAGTTCTAGAATCATTTGGCCTGAATTTAAAGCCTGGATCTCCAAAATGGACGTGTTTTATTCAACACGTGTTTATAGAATACCTACCATGTGCCAAGTCCTGTTGAAAGATATGAGGATTGTCAGTGAATGAAACCAAGTCCCTGCTCTGATGGGGTTTGCAGTCCAGTGAAGGAAGGAATGGACCTTACTAAGGGGTCATGAAGGAAAGTTAATACAGAGTAAGGGATGAAAAGTGGGTAAGTAAGCTATTCTTACTGTTTTCTGTTCTTTTGGCAAATTTTATTTTAAAATTATTTCAAATATGCAAAAGTTGCAAGAATAGTTGGCAAGGAGCTTCAGCATACTTCCCCCTCAGTGTCACTAATTGTGAACACTTTACCATTTTATTATTTATTTTCAGAGCCATTTGACAATAAATAGTGGATACGAAGCCCCCTTTTCCCCTAAATACTTCAACATATATTTTCTAACAGCAAGCACATTTTCTTCACACATTCACAACTACCAAAATCAGGAAATTAACTTAATACTATTATCTATTCTGCAGACCTTATTACATTTTTAGCAGTTGTACCAATCATGTCCCTTATACTATATATTTTAAAAAGCTCTTTATTCTGGTCCAGAATCCAATCCAAGATGACATATTCCATTTGGTTGTCATTTCTCTTTAATCTCCCTTAATCAGGAATAGCTGCTCAGCTTTTTCTTTGTCTTGACATTTTTGAGGAGTCCAGGCTAGTGATCCTGAAATTTGGGCCTTTCATGTAAGATAGGAAAACCATAGAAATAACATGTCCTTCTTAGCGCATCATACTAGGAGGCACATGAAGTAGCTTTATCTCTTTACTGGTGATACTAACTCTGATCATTAGTTAAAATGGTGTTTATAAGCTTTCTCCATCACAAGGGCTTTATTTTTCCTTTGTACTTAATAAATATTTTGTGGGGGGATACTCTGAGCTTGTATTAGCTAAACTGTTCTTCAAAATTTTACCCACTAATTTTGGCTCCACTGATGATTCTTGCCTTCATCAATTACTAATATGATGGTTGCCAAATGGTGATTTTCTAAGTCCATCATTACTTCTCTATTTATTAGTTGGTAGCCTACCACGAACTATTTTTAGGTAGAGTCATCAGGGAAGGCATCTCTGAGGAGGTGATGCTTGAATGGAGACCAGGAAGAAGTAAAGAATGAACATGAAGTTTATCTGGTAGAGTGTCAGGCAGAGGGAACTCTAAGTGCAGAGAATAAAAGCAATATATACTTCATATGGCTGTTGTGAAAAGTCAATACAAAATTATGTGTACAGGATGGTGCTCAGTGCTCAGTCGTGTTCTACTCTTTGCTACCTCATGGACAGTAGCCTACCAGGCTCTGCTGTCCATAGAATTTTCCAGGCAAGAATACTGGAGTACCACTTTGCCAACTGGGAGGCCTCATAAAAGGGTAGTGTACAGACTTTAGAAATAATTCCGTAAAAGAAACTACTATTGTTATTAGTGACATCTAACGTAATCGATCTAAAAGGTAAGAGGGCTCGTGTGGTGAAGTGGAAGGGGAGTGGGGGAAGTCTGATTGTGGTGGGAAGAATTTTAAGATGATCCCCAAAGAGCCCCATCCTTGTATAATCCCCTCTATCTTGAAGTGAGAGGAACCTGTGGATAGGGTGGGATATTGCTTCCGTGATTAGGTTATGTCACATGGCACAGATGGCTGAGAACATGAGATTATCCTCATGGAGCTTGGCCTCATCACAAGAGCCCTTCGAAGGGACAAGTTCCTTCTTGGAGAAGAAGATCAAAGTTGGAGAGATTTGAAGCAGGAGGGGGATTTGCTGTGTGAGAAGTTCTCCATTGCTGACTTTGAAGATGGAGTTGCCCATATGACAAGGACAGGAGAGTGGCCTCTTGGAGCTGAGTGTGACACCCTGGGTGCATAGTCAGCAAGGAACTGAGCTCTGATAACCATCTGAATGAGCTTGGAAGAAGACCCCAAACCTCTGATGAGAATGCAGCCCACTGACACTGGATTTCAGATCCACGAGAACTTGAGCAGCGGGCCCAGGCACGGTGTGCCTGGACTTCTGACCTACGGAAATCAGGAGATGATAAACAGATGTCATCTTAAGTTGCCTCATGTATGGTAATCTGTGGTGCACTGATAGAACATCAGCCCACCTAGGGAACAAAGGTAAGGAAGATCCCAAGGAGAAAGAGCATGAGACCCCTGGGGAAAGGAAATAGCTCAGCACAGTCAAAGCGCAGTGGTGGAAAGGAGCGGGCTGTAGAGGTAGGCAGCCCAGGTGTTCACGTGACTCCAGGTCCACATCTACTGAGGAGCTCAGTGTCAGGTCTTGTGCTGAGAAAGACTGGAGACCCGGAGACAAATAACACACAGTGATGCTGTCAAGGTGCTCATGGTCTGGTGGAGAAATAATCTCAGTGGAGCATCAGAGGCATGATGACTGGCATCTCTCACAGAGATTTTATTCACTCAGGTAACAGTGCCTAGAACCGTGCCTTGCACATAGCGGGTGATATAACCCTTCATTGAGTTGAATGAAATTGAAGTGATATTTCATCTCAGCCAATGGCTTTCAACCAGGAGCAAATTTACCTACCGGGGCAATGTCTCCAGACATTTTTCTTTGCCACAACTAAGGAGGTGCTGTTGGCATCTAGTGGGAAGAGGTCAGGAATGCTGCTAAACATCTCACCATGCACAGAAAAGCCTCCCTCCCCCAACTAAGAACTATCTGGTTCAAAATAGTGCTGAGGTTGAGAAGCCATGATTAGACAATGGTGAGATCTGATGAAACTTTTGCTCTTCACTCAGAAAACAGTTCTCTAATGCTTGTTATTCTAATGCCCATGTCCTTGCACTTGCACAAGATTGGATAAACAGTGAAATTCCCCTTTTCTGGATCCTCTCAGGACGTTGTGAAGTTCAGCTTCCTTCCATCAGCCTTCCTTGCAATACGATCAGTGTCACTGATTAGAACCCAGTGCCCTCTTCTGCTCTTATTCTCAGTCCCCTGCTTTGGCCTGGAAGGTATTAATTGGTGGGCTGGTCAATGTTTAACAACCAGCTCTCAAAAAAATATGCATATACAATGCATACGTACATATATATATATTTAATATTCTACTGATATAAAAGATGTTTCACACACTTTGCAGACAGTTTTACATACCACATTAATTATCATAAATCCCATATAGCCAACTGATCCTCACAGGATGCTTTCATCGGTTTTTGCTGAACACTTGTATATACAGCCAACCTAAAGAAGCATTGGTGAATGGGTGTAGTTCCGACATGAATGTTGACTGCTATTTTCTTTTATATTAACAAGTGAGATGAAAGTGAAACCAGAAAGGCATGCTGGAATGCCATTCGTTCGTCAATGATGTATCTGCTTTGTTGAACCAGATAATTGTTTTCAAGTAATGGAAGAATATTTTCTCAATTTTTGTGCCATTAGCTATGCAACATTTACAGATAGGACAGGCTTTTAAATTTAATCTGCATTATTAACTTTTTTTTCATCACTTTCTTAAGTACAGACAATCAACAGAACAATACATCGAGTCCTGACTTGTAGCATTTTCTGATTCCCTTGGTGTAAATACTCCTACCTTGGCAAATGTCAAACCACCAGTGTGGTGTGCCTGAACACTGAGTTGGGAAGAGATGGTTGTCACACATCTTTATATGGTATTTCCACCATACAGGGGTAATAGAAATAAGTAACTTCCAAGAGAATAGATGATAGCAAAATGCAAAATAATAGGGAAGTATGAGTTCTGAGTATTTGTTATCTTTGCTTCTAGTAAAAAATGTATTTAATTGTAGGTTTAGAGACTGAATTTTAAACAATGTCAATGCTTATCAATGGTTTACAAAATTCCAGAAAATTTTGAAATTGACTCTCGAAAGCTGGCATGCATTGGCGCTAGCACACCTCTGCTTTACCTGGTTAATGCCTCGTGCTGACAATCAAGCTTACTCTCTAGTTAACACTTTAAACAGATACACTCATAGAGTTACCTTACGTCTGAGTTCTGGGGGTCGTGCACTGACTATCACACATAGTGTGAATACAGGGATCACTTAGGAAACCATCCTGTCTTCATCTCATGTCTGCTGGCCCTGTTGCTCTTATCAGCATAATAGGAAAAAGATTGTGTTGTTGTTCAGTCGTTAAGTTGTGTCTGACTCTTTGCGACCCCGTAGACTGCAGCATGCCAGGCCTTCACTGTCTCCCGGAGTTTGCTCATGTCCATTGAGTTGGTCATACTATCTAACCATCTCATCCTCTGTTGCCCCCTTCTCCTTTGGCCTTCAGTTTTTCCTAGCATCAGGGTCTTTTCCAATGAGTTGGCTCTTGGAATCAGGTGGCCAAAGTATTGGAGCTTCAGCTTCAGCACCAGTCCTTCCAATGAATATTCAGCATTGATTTCCTTTAGGATTGATCAGATCAATGGGAAAAAGATACCTGACTTTTTTCTGGTGGAGACTATTGACATTTCCTTGCCCTGCTTCCTGAGGGATTCTCTTCCAGGTAGCAGTAATGCTGAGTGGGACAGAGGAGGAAATGTGACTTCACAAATCCTTAATAGACAAACACTGGCTGCCTCATGCTTGCAGGAGAAACATGCAAGAAAATACCTCCTCAAGAGCCAGACATCCCACCTAGACAGGCCGGACGGGCCATCCTGGCTAGACAGCCAGACCCTAGAGCCAGATATCCTAGAATGTGAAATCAAGTGGGCCTTAGGAAGCATCACTATGAACAAAGCTAGTGGAGGTGATGGAATTCCAGTTGAGCTATTTCAAATCCTAAAAGATGATGCTGTGAAAGTGCTGCACTCAATATGCCAGCAAATTTAGAAAACTCAGCAGTGGCCACAGGACTGGAAAAGGTCAGTTTTCATTCCAATCCCAAAGAAAGGCAATGCCAAAGAATGTTCAAATTACTGCACAATTTCACTCATCTCACAATCTAGCAAAGTAATGCTCAAAATTCTCCAAGCCAGGCATCAACAGTATGTGAACCGTGAGCTGGATTTAGAAAAGGCAGAGGAACCAGAGATTAAACTGCCAAAATCCACTGGATCATTAAAAAGCCAAGAGAGTTCCAGAAAATCTTCTTCTGCTTTATTGACTATGCCAAAGCCTTTGACTGTGTGGATCACAACAAATAGTGGAAAATTCTTCAAGAGATGGGAATACCAGAAGACCATCTCACCTGTCTCCTGAGAAATCTGTATGCAGGTCAAGAAGCAAGAGTTAGAACTGGACATGGGACAACAGTCTGGTTCAAAATTGGGAAAGGAGTACATCAAGGCTGTATATTGTCACCCTGCTTATTTAACTTATTTGCAGAGTATATCATGCGAAATGCTGGACTGGATGAAGCACAAGCTGGAATCAAGATTGTTGGGAAAACTATCAATAACCTCAGATATGCAGATGACACCATCCTTATGGCAGAAAGCAAAGAAGAACTAAAGAGCCTCTTGACGAAAGTGAAAGAGGAGAGTGAAAAATCTGGCTTAAAACTCAACATTCAGAAAACTAAGATCATGGCATCTGGTCCCATCACTTCATGGCAAACAGATATGGAAACAGTGAGAGACTTTATTTTGTGGGGCTCCAAAATCACTGCGGATGGTGACTGCAGCCATGAAATTAAAAGACGCTTGCTCCTTGGAAGGAAAGCTATGACCAACCTAGACAGTATATTAAAAAGCAGAGACATTACTGTGCCAACAAAGGTCCATCTAGTCAAAGCTATGGTTTTTCCAATGATCATGTATGGATGTGAGAGTTGGACTATAAAGAAAGCTGAGTGCCGAAGAATTGATGGTTTTGAACTGTGGTGTTGGAGAAGACTTTTGAGAGTGCCTTGGACTGCAAGGAGATCCAACCAGTTCATCCTAAAGGAAATCAGTCCTGAATATTCACCAGAAGGACTGATGCTGAAGCTAAAGCTCCAATACTTTGGCCACCTGATGTGAAGAACTGACTCATTTGAAGAGACCTTGATGCTGGGAAAGATTGAAGAGAGGAGAAGAAGGGTACGACAGAGGATGAGATGGTTGGATGGCATCACCAACTCTATGGACATGAGTTTGAGCAAGCTCCAGGAGTTGGTGAAGGATAGGGAAGCCTGGCATGTGCAGTCCATGGAATCACAAAAAGTTGGACACGACTGAGCAACTGAACTGAACTGACCTCCTCATGACAATCTCAAGCATACACGCTCAGTACATTTTTTTATTCATCATGCCTCAGTGTCACCTGATGTGAAGAGCATTGGAATATATCCGTATGCTGGGAAAGATTGAAGGTAGGAGGAGAAGGGGGCAACAGGAAGAGATGGTTGGATGGCCTCACTGACTCAAGGGATGTGAGTCTGAGCAAACTCTGGGAGATAGTGAAGGAAAGGAAGCCTAGTGTGCTGCAGTCTATGGGGTCACCAAGAGTCAGACACGACTAGCAAGTAAGCCACAACAACCAGAACCTCAGAGTCGTCCCCATACTATGTTATGTTTTATTCTCACTCTCAACCCCTCTTATTTCCATGCAAATTCCTCTTTGGGGTAGAGCTAAAAACTTGACTTCTTGTTGAACCATTTGAAGGATTTTTCCCATTCTGATGTAAATAGCAAGAGGAGCAGGGCAAGTGGCCACACTATAGAACCTTTGCTTTAAGGTCCTCTTTTCTGCTTATTTGGAATCCAGCCATGTCCATGGCTCACTTCACTCCTGTGGCCTCAAGGAGGCAAACACAGCATCCTCTGAATTATCCTGCCTGATTTGTCCATGGCCTTGGCGAACTCTTCATGTTTTCTTGAATTTCCCATCTTAACAGATTTTAAAATTTTCCACCAGCTAAACACAAAACACAATCAATCCTAAACATTTTAGCCACATAATTATACCTTCTCCACTACCAAACCTCTTACCAAATGTATTCAGTACACTTAATGCATAAGCTACAAAATCTCTTCTTCTAATGCAGTGCATTTCCCTTTTAGCCAATTTTAGACATTAAGGACATTATTTGCTTTATGAGAAGTATTTATTTATGCTTTTTAACAAACATGAATGAGTGCCAGGCTCTGGGCTAATTGTGGGGGATATATCAGTGAATAAGAAAGACAGACCTGCTCCCTCCTCTTGGGGAGCTTTTAGTCTGATGGAGGAGAATGACATTAAGCAAACTCACATGCAGAAATGTATTCATGGTTAAAAAGGTGAAAAGTGCTATAAGGACAAAGAATGGAATCCTATGATGAGGGGATACAGTTTGTACTGGGGGCCAGAGAAGGCATTCCTGAAGGATTTAAAAGAACCGGCCAGAGGAGAGATCGGGGCAGAGAATGGGGAAGAGGCCCCGAGGGACAGGGAGCCACTTCATTCAGGACCCTAAGAGAAAGAAGGAATCTCCAAATCAGGGATGGAGGAGATGAGGAGAATGAGATGAGCAGTGAGGTGGACTCAGGTCCAGATGATAGTCAGGTAAGCCTTGCAATAGCTTTTATTCAAACCTCAATAAGGCATTCAAGTCTTAACACAGGGGAGTGTTCCAATTCACTTTCTAAAAAGATCCCTCTAGATAACACATAGAAAGTGAATTGGGGAACACTTTCCTGTTGGTCGAGGGCTAAGACTCCACACTCCCAATGCAGGGGCCCAGGTTTGATCCCTGGTCAGAGAATGAGATCTCACATGCTGCACCTAAAAGTTCCACATGCTGCACCTAAAAAAAAAAAAAAAAAATCCCATGGACTGCAACTAAGATTTGGCACAACCAAATAAATAATTTTTTTTTTTAAAGAAAGTGGGTTGGGGAATTAGGGCAAAAGGAGAAACAGAATGATAGCCAAGAGGCAACTATAGCAATCCAGAATGGAGATAATGATGGTATGGTGATTGGAGTGGGAGGAACAGAAATGGACACATTTGAGAAAAGCTTCAAGAGATGGAAATGACTGAATATGCTGGGGAAACTGACATGGTGAAGGGGATGAGTGGAAGAGAGGTGTCAAGGATGGAGGCTGGCAGAAAGAGGGATCATTCACTGAAAGGATGGTGTAAGCACCAGCCTAGGACCGTGTCCAACACAGAGGAAGGGCAGGTCTGCAGGAAGCAAGGAGAGAAACAAAATGACTTGAGCTACTTCCTTTTCTGTTTCATCAGACAAAGAGGTGATTTTCTGTTGATAAAATGTGCTGCCTGTTTTTCCTCCCAACTCCCTCACTAGCCAACTAGCCCTCAATCTCTCTCTTTGGCCATCGACTTGACAATTTTGACCAGGTTCAAATGCTCCAAAACAGTAGTCCTCAAAGTGTCAGGCCAGGCGTTGTTGGGGTTTACCACACGGTTGCACCTGGCATGGAGAATGACTTTTCAATGCTACGTGGATATGGCAACCCATCACATTGAATCAGAGGGTGAGAAAGTAATTTCCTTTTCAATTCTTTCTTAGGCGTTTTGATTACATCAGGGAGAAAGGCTCAGTTTGGTGTTAGTATGTCTTTACACCTCTCTAACACTTGATAATCTCTCTTTTTAACAAAGAGAACAAGGCCGCAATCTCAAAGCGTTTTAGCAGGCCACAGTCTCTTTTTGGAATTTAATAACATTGTTTTGTTTTTCACTGTCAAAAAAGTTTGAGATTACCTCCTATTTATGGCAAGTAATATTGATTTTTCATTTGCAGCAGTGATATAAATAAATTTATTTAAAAATAAGGGTGTGAGTACAAAAACGGAGTGGTGGTAATGCAAATTAAGTCATAGTGCACGTGATGCATGAAAATGGCAAGTGTCACCCCGGAGCACGTGATCAAAGTCTGGAAAACAGAGCATGGCAATGAAATGGATGTTTGTTATTCTTGCATCTGCTTTTCTGACTTGGGGCAACATTTCCTGATTTGCTTTGGTGAATCATTCCTCCCCTACTCTCAGACCACCGTGCTGTCTGTAAAGCTGATCTTACTCCTGGGTCCCAGGGGGCAGTGCTGGGTGTTCCATCACCTGGGCCAGTGATTGGCTTATTGATGGACACACCTGATCAAACCAGGCCAATCAGGCCCAGAGCTGGGATTTGAACCGGTAGTTTGGCACAGGGACCATGACCCAAACCACTGCACTCGCCCTCTTTCCCGCATACTGTGCCTTTTGAACTGAGAACTGAAGGATGAGTAGCAGAATTAAGATAGCAGACAAGGCAGGAGGGAGCAATGTGATGAGGCTACAGATGTCCTCAGGACCAGACCGCAGATGCCTTGTAGACTTGGGTAAGAACCCCATTTTGAACTCCATCCTAAGAGCAATGGAGACTTTCCCAGGTGGCACAGTGGTAAAGAAGCCACCTGCCAGCACAGGAAACAGAAGGGACATGGATTCCATCCCTGGGTTGGGAAAATCCCCTGGAGAAAGACATGGCAACTTGCTCCAGTATTCTTGCCCAGATAATTCCGTGGACTAAGGAATCTTGCAGGCTACATACAGTTTGTGGGGTCTCAGAGAGTCAGACGTGACTGAGCGCGCGCACACACACACACACACACACACTAAGAGCAATGGGAAACCCTTGTTTGTTTTCCTGAAAGAGGGCGGCAGGCCTAGATTTGTATGTTTAAAAACTGCTGTGGTTTTTGTACAGCATTTAGCATTGTAAACCATTTAGTGGCTTTTGTACAGCATTTGTACAGTTACCAGCACCTAGTAACTGTGAATATTAAATTGGAGAATGCCCAGTATTTGCAGCAGGTACAGAACTGGGGCTCAGTAAATGTTCATCTCTACCTCTTTTGCCCTCTGCTTGTTCCCGAGGCTGCTTCTTTAAGAAAGAGCCTCCAGGGAAAGTGGAGTCTTAAGTAGGACGTAGCCTTGCCCAAGGGCACTGACATTTAGATGGAGCCCGTTAGATGAGGCCAAAGGCAGAAAGCAAAGTTGTGTGCTCCGGGTACTTTTAAACCTTCGCAGTCACTGAGTCGGACGCGACTGAAGCGACTTAGCAGCAGCAGCGGCAGCAGTCACTGAGTTTCTACAGTTAAAAAGTGGGAGCATGGAGTGAAGAGTTAATGAGGCAAGTAGGAATTTAAAAAAAGAAAGTAAGAGGAAGCAAACCCAGTGACTGATGGTTAAGAGAGGAGGTCTGACTTAAACACAGGTTACTAGACTCGGGAGCGCTCCTTTTCTGGGTCATGGCCAACAGGCGGACAACATGCTTGGCCTACAGGAAGCAAGGCTTGTCGGCTTGCCGTCCCTGTCTGCATGTGGGCAGGAATCCACAGCTACAGGAGGAAGATGAGAGTGTAATTTGGAGACAGAAGTAGTCAAAGGAATTCAACTGAGAAATAACATCCTGGCACAAACTTAAGACACAAAAATAAAATCAATTTCACAAGACCCAGAAAGCCTGATTCTTGTGAAGTGTCCTCGTGGAATCTCAACAAGCTTAGGCATCTGCAGTCTCCAAACCCCTCCCAAAATGGCACCTTTGCTCCAGCCCCTGTGGAAATTTGCAGCCTCTCCATCCCTCACCTGCCTTTGTCCAGACCAGGCTGGGGCCATCGATCCTGCTTCTGTACCCTCCCCATCCCAGGCCCCCTAAGTCCAGGGGTCCACCAGGCCTACCTCACTGAGCAAAAGCACCTCCTGTGTGCCATCCCACCCTCCTGGCCTCTGACTGCCTGGAACTTGGACTAGCATCACTATCTTCCTGACACCTGTACTCCCTCCCATGTCTGGACAGTATGGCTCAGTAGTTAAGCACAATGTCTCAATCAGTGTCTGGAGTTGGATAGATTTGGGGTCTTGAGTAGTGGCCAACAGAGCAAGTTTTGGTGTCAAGTTGCAGGGTCTAATTCATAGCTTCCCCCACTGACCATGTGTGCTCTCTTGGATAGGTTATCTAACTTCTGTGGGCCTCAGTTTTCTCATCTGTATAATGGGGATAAAATATTACCTACCTCAAGGAGCTAAGGGTTTATTTACACAAAGAATTCATATGTGTTGTGAATTTAGAACAGTTTTTGACATGACTGCAAGGAGATCCAACCAGTCCATTCTAAAGGAGATCAGTCCTGCGTGTTAATTGGAAGGAATGATGCTAAAGCTGAAACTCCAATACTTTAGCCACCTCATGCGAAGAGTTGACTCATTGGAAAAGACTCTGATGCTGGGAGGGATTGGGGGCAGGAGGAGAAGGGGATGACAGGATGAGATGGCTGGATGGCATCACCGACTCGATGGACATGAGTCTGAGTGAACTCCGGGAGATGGTGATGGACAAGGAGGCCTGGTGTGCTGCGATTCATGGGGTCTCAAAGAGTTGGACATGACTGAGGGAATGAAATGAACTGAACTGAACTGAAGTGTTTCATGCATGTTAGATACTAGTATTTGAATCCTCTCCCTGCCAGCTGGGAAAACTCATGAACATGGTTTAATCTAAGCCTCAGAGTCAATACTTCCCTTCTTGTTCCCCTGCAGCCCTGCAAACAAGCCTTTCACTCTGACGAGCAAACAGAAGTGGTTAACAGACAAGTCCTGTTCTCTAGGCCCAGAATGTTTTCTTTTGGTTGGGCCAATGACCCAGATAATATCCACACCTGTATTTGCTGCTGCTGCTGCTGCTAAGTCGCTTCAGTCGTGTCTGACTCTCTGCGATCCCATAGATGGCAGCCCACCAGACTCCCCCATCCCTGGGATTCTCCAGGCAAGAACACTGGAGTGGGTTGCCATTCCCTTCTCCAATGCATGAAAGTGAAGAGTGAAAGTGAAGTCGCTCAGTTGTGTCTGACTCTTAGCGACCCCATGGACTGCAGCCTACCAGGCTCCTCCATCCATGGGATTTTTCAGGCAAGAGTACTGGAGTGTGGTGCCATTGCCTTCTCCGACACCTGTATTTAGTAACGTGTTATTCGGTCTCTTCTCTCCCTGAAGAATTCATTAGTAGCTACACTTTTTTTTTTTTACTTCACTCCTTTTTGCCTCCTTTTGTCTCCGACATTTGGTCAAGTTTTCATGCTTGTTTTTGTTTTTTTTTCAATGCAGAGTTCAGTGATTTCCAAATGCACAGCCCAGGCCGTCTCAACAATGAGATTAATCATAAGATTACCAGAGATATTGCAGGTAGCCTGGAGATACGGCCTCAGCAGCTATGAGAGCTTCAAACCTGGAGCCATCCGGGACTCCTTCTTCACCTCTGACATCCCATCAGTCACCAAGTTCCATCAATTCTTTTTTTTAACATAGCTTTTTTTTTGATATGGACTTAAAAAAAATCTGTATTGAATTTGTTACAATATTGCCTCTATTTTTTTATATTTTGGTGTTTTGGCCACGAGTCATGTGGGATTTTACCTTCGCAACCAGGGATCAAGCCTGCATCCCCTCCATTGGAAGGCAAAGTCTTGACCACTGGACCCACTAGAAAAGTCCCTCCATCAATTCTGACTTTTAAATATTTGTAATTTTTGAAGATAATTTTCAAGAGTAGTTTTCAGGTCACAGCAAAATTGAGAGGAAAAGACAAAGATTTCCCATGTCTCCTCTACCCATTCCTCATGATTGTCTCCCACTACAGTGGTACATTTGTTACAATTGATGAACCTACATTGACAAATTATAATCACCCGAAGTCCATAGTTTACACTAGGGTTCAGTCTTCTGGGTGTACGTTCAATGGGTTTGGACGGGTATTGAATAACATACAGGCATCACTATGGTGTCATTCAGAGTATTTTTATTACCCTAAAAGTCCTTGGCGGTGCTCTCCAGCTGTTCATCCCTCCTCCAACTCATCTGACATTTGAAACCCTCTTCCACATGCCTCTCTCTGCCATCTTCAACACCGTCTGCCTGGCTCAGGCCACCTGTATCTCTCACTGCATCACTGCAAGAGTCCCCAAATGATGGCTTTGTTTCCAGTGGGGCTTCCTCTCTGCAATCCATCCTGCCTCCTTGGTGGTCAACATGACCTTTCCAAAACAGAAACCTGACTCTGTCCCTACCCAACTTAAAACTGTCTCATTTCTCCTCATTGCCTCAGAGGATACAGATTTCAATAAGAAGGATCTTTCACACTGAAAATGTCTCTAGACACCTCCCAGCACCTCAACCCATGACAGAGGCTGTACTTCTAGTCACTGTCAAATGGGAAGATGCATAATGCCAAAACATACTATGACTATTAAGTGCATACAAATTTTAAATGTTATGGCGATATTTATTTGCATTTAAAAATAGTATCGATAGCGTATGTATTTACTCCATACATTCAACATGCAATGTCTGGTGTGCATAAGAATGTAATCATTCCTTCCACATAAATTTATGACCCCCTAAAATTCTCTGGCAGCTCACAGGATAAAAATAATTGGTCTAGAACTTAAACTCTAAACTCTTTTTCCCTCCTGCTCTCCTTAAAGTCCTCTCTGTACACTACCTCCCCGTGTACAGTCAAGCTCCAGCTGTGGGAATCTCGTTGTTTCTTCTGTACCCCACAACCTTCCACACTTTCTCAAAGGACATCTGTGCCCATCCTTTCTCTATGGCAAATCCCAACCCCTTTAAATGGGATTTAAATGTCATGTCCACCTAAAATGTCGTGTTCTCCAATGAGCCCTGGAGTTTGCAACTTTTTCCTCTGTACAAAACTCAATTAGCATCAAGCTTAGTGTGTTAGAATCACATGTTGATATATTTTTTTCTCTCCTTATAAACTTTTTATGAGAAGATCTCTTGTCTGTCTCATTGTCCTTGCACCTCATCCACTGTCACAGCTCCTATAACTGGTAGGTGCTTAATAAATGTTGGGCTAATGATGAGTGGAGGAAGAGTCTCTAAAGAGATTTGATTTCATCAGAGCAGATGTGCTAATGGAAGAGAGCCAAGCAGACTGTCCAAGGTAAAGGGTATGCATTTTGATACAATCCTAGAGGAGTAACGGATAATGGGTCTCTCATGCCAACTAGCAGGGTAGGTGGCCCAAGGAAACAGTCTTTTCCAGAGAGGCTCGTGAGCCCTCTCTTTTATCAGAGATGATTTTCTGACTGTGGCTACTGAAGGGAGGGATCCCAGTGGTCAGCTCCTCATCTCTTGGAGAGCTTACACCCGAGATCCCAGATGCCTCAGGATAAAATGAACATTTTGAAGTGCTGGTACCCAGCAGCTTCAGTGTCCAATACTTTCTCTAGGAAGGAGAAAAATCCCCATGCATCAGGGATTTAACCTGTGTAGGGTCTAATCTATTTTCTAATGTCACAGGAGATATTTGATGGAGAGAAGAGGCAGATGATATTAACAATATCCATGGATGCTGGGAATAATAAGGGGGAATCAGTCTCCCCAGCCGTTACTGCAGTGCCTGCCTCCCCCAAAGTTCAACTTCAACCTAGAAGCAGGATGATAAAATCTACTCTGCTCAGTGTCCGTAGAGTCAGAGGTTTAGGTTCAAGTCCCAGTTCTGCCACTGAAATGCTATGTGATTTATAATTTTTATATTCATAAATATACTTGTACAAAAGAATAATTCAGGCAGATTCTTTACCAGTCGAGCCACAAGGGAAGCCCACAAACACTGGAGTGGGTAGCCTATCCCTTCTCCAGCGGATCTTCCGGACCCAAGAATCAAACTGGGGTCTCCTTCATAGAAGTGGATTCTTTACCAACTGAGCTATCAGGGAAACCCTAAAGAATAGTCATAACGTGTCTAAAGAAGAGGAAGAAAAATCTGTGCTACCACCATTCAGCATAAGAGATAAAATATTGCCAACATCACTGACTTTTTCTTCGTGCCTCACTGTAAACCCATATTCCTTCCTAACTCTCCCAGAGGTAATCAGTCTATTGCATTTTGCATTTATCATTCTCTTGCTTTTCCTTATAGTTCTCCTACATTCATAAGCATGTAGATGATATATATGTTTGTGCACTTTATATGTGGACTCTAATCTGTGCCTTAAATTTTCTTTTTTATTTGACTGCAGCAAGTCTTACTTGTGGCACATGAAATCTTTAATCTTAGTTGAGGCGTGTGGGATCTTTAGTTGTGGCATGTAGGATCTAGTTCCCTGACCAGGGATTGAACCCGGGTCCCCTGCATTGGGAGTGTGGAGTTTTAGCCACTGGACCACTAGGGAAGTCCTTGTCCCTTTTCCCCCCCCAATTGATGTTATTCATTTATGTTGATGCCTTTAATAGTTATTCATTCATACTGATGTATGAATATACTACAATTTTCCTGAAGTTGGGTCTTTGGGATGTTCCTAACTAGGACTACTGGGGGCCTTCCCAGGTGGTGCTAATAGTAAAGAACTCGCCAATGCAGGAGACATAAGAGACGCAGGGTTGATTCCCGGGTCGGGAAGATCCCCTGGAGGAGGGAATGGCAATCCACTCCAGTGCCATGGACAGAGGAGCCTGGCAGCCTATGGTCTGTGGGGTCACAAAGAGTTACACATGACTGAAGTGACTTAGCATGCACACACACGCACATGAATAAAGCTGCTATGAACTTTTAAGTATCAGCCTTTGTGCAGACAAATGTATTCATGTCTCTTAGATAAATACATAGAAGTGGAATTGCAAGTTTATGAAAAATGTAGGTAGGTTTAACATTATAAGAATCTTCCAAACTGTTTTCCACAATGGTTGTACCATTTTACATTCCTGCCAGGAATCCGCGAGAGTTCTGTTGCTGCGTTTCCATGTCAACCCTTAGCATTATCAGTCTTGTTAGTTTTAGCCATTCTAAAATTGATGTCTAGAGGTTATGATATTCATTTTATTTTCCTAATGACTAATGGTTTTTCCAGTGGTCATGTATGGATGTGAGAGTTGGACTGTGAAGAAAGCTGAGCGCTGAAGAATTGATGCTTTTGAACTGTGGTGTTGGAGAAGACTCTTGAGAGTCCCTTGGACTGCAAGGAGGTCCAACCAGTCCATTCTGAAGGAGATCAGCCCTGGGATTTCTTTGGAAGGAATGATGCTAAAGCTGAAACTCCAGTACTTTGGCCACCTCATGCGAAGAGTTGACTCATTGGAAAAGACTCTGATGCTGGGAGGGATTGGGGGCAGGAGGAGAAGGGGAGGACAGAGGATGAGATGGCTGGATGGCATCACTGACTCGATGGACATGAGTCTGAGTGAACTCCGGGAGATGGTGATGGACAGGGAGGCCTGGCGTGCTGTGATTCATGGGGTCGCAAAGAGTTGGACACAACTGAGCGACTGAACTGAATTGAACTGAATGATCAACATATTTTTATGCGCCTATTTTTCATTCATATATCTTATTTGGAGAAGTGTCTATTCAAACCATTTGCCTCTTTTTTAAACTGAATTTTTGGTCTTTATGTTATTGAGTTGTAAGAATTATTTATATACTCTGTACACAAACCTTCTGTCAGATACAAAGATGTGAATATTTTCTTCTAGTCTGATGCTTGATTTTAATTTTTCAATAGCATCTTTGGAAGATCAGAGATTTTTAACATTGATACAGACCCACTTGTTTTTTAATAGTTTGAATCTTTTGTGTCTTAGGAAATCTTTGCCACCCTTTAGATCATAAAGATTTTCCTCTAAATTTTTTATAGTTACGATTTTTATTTTTAGACATATGATCTTTTTCAAGATAATATTTGTGGGTGAAATAAGGTAATGGTCAAGGTTCTTTTTTCTTTGTGGATATCCAATCGCACCAGCATCATATGTTGAAAAGACTACCTTTGCACCATATAATTACCTTGGCATCTATGAAATAATAATGCCCCTGCCCATAAAAGAAATTCATGTCCTAACCTAACACAGGAATGTTAGGTGACATAGCAAAGAGAAATTAAGGTTACAAATGCCATTATATTTGCTAATAGAATGACCTTAAAATAGGGAGGCAGAGGGCAGCAGAGGATGAGATGGTTGGATAGCATCACTGACTCAATGGACATAAGCTTGGGCAAACTCTAGGAGATAGTGAAGGACAGGGAGGCCTGGTGTGTTGCAGTCCATGGGGTCATGAAGAGTCGGACACGACTTAGCTACTGAACAATGGCAATATAGGAAGATTATCCCAGATTGCTTGGGTTGACTCAGTGTAATCACAGAGGTCCTTAAAAATGGAGGAAGGGAGCAGAATAAAAGTTAGAGTCATGCAACGTGAAAAGTACTTGAACCACCACTGCTGAGTTCGAAGATGGAGGAAGACACGAGTGAAGGATTGAGGACAGCCTGTTGTAGCTGGAAAAGGCAAGGAAACATTCTCCTCCAGACCCTCTAGAAGGAACATGGCCTTGCTGACACTGTGACTTTTGCCCAGGGAGACCTGTGCTAGACTTCCAATTTATAGAAGTGTGAAATAAAAATGTGTATTGTTTCGAGTCACTAAGTTAGTGGTGTTATTGTAGCAGCAATGAAAAATTCATATAGCACCATTAGTTGGCCATATATGTATATTTATTGCCATACTATTCCACTGATCAATACATCTCTCTGTCTTGCTTACTGTACCTTTATATTCAACTTTATAGAAAATCTTGAAATCAGATAGTGTGTCTTAAAAATATAGTCTTTGATATTCCAATTCCTTTGCATTTTCATATAAATTTTAGAATCCCCTTTCCAATTTCTGTATAAAAGCATACTAGAGTTTTTTATTTGGATTGCACTGAAACTATAGACCAGTTTGGGGAAAACTGACAAATGTCATAACAATTTTAAAAACTGATTTTGTGAACATGATATATTTTCATTATTTAGTCTTCTTCACTTTCTGTCTTTGCTTTGTAGTTTTCAATGTATAGGTCTGAACACATTTTATTAAATTTATCCCTAAGTACTTCATGTTTTGTGATATAACTATAAATGGCATGATTTGCTTATTCCAAATTCCAGTTGAATGCTTGCAGTGAAAGTGAAAGAGGAGAGTGAAAAGTTTGGCTTAAAACTCACCATTCAGAAAACTAAGATCATGGCATCTGGTCCCATCATTTCATAGCAAATAGATGGGGAAACAATGGAAACAGTGACAGACTTGATTTTGGGGGGCTCCAAAATCACTGCAGATGGTGACTGCAGCCATGAAATTAAACGACTCTTGCTCCTTGGAAGAAAAGCTATGACCAACCTAAACAGCATATTAAAAAGCAGAGACATTACTTTGCCGACAAGGGTCTGTCTAGTCAAAGCTATGGTTTTTTCCAGTAGTCACGTATGAATGTGAGAGTTGGACTGTAAAGAAAGTTAAGCACTAAAGAATTGATGGTTTTGAACTGTGGTGTTGGAGAAAACTCTTGAGAGTCCCTTGGACTGCAAGGAGATCAAATCAGTCAGTTCTAAAGGAAATCGGTCCTGAATACTTATTGGAAGCACTGATGCTGAAGCTGAAACTCCAATACTTTGGCCACCTGATGCGAAGAACTGACTCACTGGAAAAGACCCTGATGCTGGGAAAGATTGAAGGCAAGAGGAGAAGGGAACAACAGAAGATTAGATGGTTGGATGGCATCACCGACTTGATGGACGTGAGTTTGAGCAAACTCTAAGAGTTGGTGATGGACAGGGAAGCCTGGTGTGCTGCAGTCTGTGGGGTCCCAGAGTGGGACACAACTGAGAGACTGAACTGAATTGAGTATAAAGAAGTACAATATAATTTGCATATTGACCCTGCTAAACTTGCTTAATAGTCCTGGTGACTTTTTTGGGTACATTGCTTAGAATTTTCTACTTAGAGCCTTTTAAAATCTTCCTGTCATTTTGTACTGCCTAGGACTGTTGAATAGAAATGGTGATAGTAGACATCTCTGTCTTTTTCCCAATTTAGAAGCTAAAGCATTTAGTCTTTCACTACTAAGTTTGATGTAGGGAGTTTTTCTCCTGTAGGGTTTTTTGCAGATGTCCTTTTTCAGGTTGGAAAAATTCCTGTTTAGTCCTAGTTTGCTGAGAGATTGAATGGGTCTTGAAATGCTTTTTTTCTGCTGAGGTGATAATAAAGTTTTTCTTTTATTCTGTTAATATGCTCAATTACATTGATTGGTTTTTTAATGTTACCCAATAATGCCTTCCTGGAATGAACCCCAATTAGTCAAGATGTATTATTTTTTTTGCTGGAGAAGGGAATGGCTACCCACTACAATATTCTTGCCTGGAGAATTCCTTGGACAGAGGAGCCTGGTGGGCTATAGTCCATGGGGTCACAAAGAATCAGACACGACTGACTGACTAACACAACAGCAATTATCTTTTTGTATACTGCAGGATTAAATTTGCTAATGTTTGTTAAGGATTTTGTGTCTATGTTCATAAAGGATTTGTTAGCATAAAGTTGTTAACAATATTCCCTACATGATATATTGTGATGGTCCCTCTTTTATTCCTGATTTTGATAATCTTCTGTATTTCTTGATCAATCTCATTATGGTTTTTTATATAAATATATATATATAAATTTTTTATATTATATATAAATATATATTATATATGTATTTTTTTTGCCTTTCCATACTGTTCATGGGGTTTTCAGGGCAGGAACACTGAAGTGGTTTGCCATTCATTTTACTATTTTCTCAATTTTCTGTCTGATTCCTATTTCAGTTTTCTGTTCTCATCTTAATTGTTTCTTTCCTTCTACTTGCTTTGTTCTTAATATATTATTCTTTTTGTATTTTCTTAAGATGAAAGCTTAGGTAACTGATTTTAGACTTTTCTTCTTTTCTAATGTAAGCATATAAATTATACATTTTTTCTTGAAGCGCTCTTTTAGTTTCATTTCACAGATTTTGATATGTTTCATTTTTGTTTTCATCCAACTCAAAATATTTTCTGATTCCTCTTATGATTTCCTCCTTGATATGGATTATTTATAAATGTTGCTTCAATTTTCAAATATATATCAATTTTCCAGGTATATTTTACTAACATGCTTAATTCTCTTATATTCAGAGGATATCCTTTATATGATTTCAATTATTTTAAATTTGTTAAAATTTACTTTATGGTGTAACACATGGCTTAGACTTGGTGAAAGATCCATGTATACTTGAAAGAATGTGTGGTCTGCTGTTGTTGGAAAGAGTGTTCGCTCTTTAATAAATGTCAATTATTTCCAGCTTTGTGATAGCATTCGTCAAGTATTCCATATCCTTTTTGCTTTTCTATTTGTTCTATCAGTTACTAAGAAAGTAACTGGCGCTTGCTCCATTGCCGATTAGTACTGTGCATTTGTCTGTTTCTCTCCTCTGTTCTGTCAGTTTTTGGGTCGCGTATTCTGAAGCTGTTACTGTGTGCGTGCACGCAGAAGATTGCTATGGCTCCTTGTTTAATGTTCCCTTTATCTTTATGAAATGATCCTTTTTATTTCTGGTGGTATTTTTTGTGTCATGCCTCCTTTGTCTGATAGTATTTACATGGTGTACCTTTTTCTGTCATTTTATTTTTAACCTATTTTTATATTTAGATTGTGTGAGTGGTGTACGTGCGAGGTCTCCAGCTCCGCTGACAGCAGGGTCTCTGAAGCGCGCAGAGGGAGGAGGGTCCACCACTCGCCAGACTGAAGGCCAGAGGCAACTTGATGTTCAATTAGTCAACATCTTCCCTCCCCAGTCCCCTTCTCTTTTAGGCCTATTCACTCTCGAATGGCCTCTCAAGGCTGAAGGATCTGTTGCCTTAGGCAGGCAGAGAGCTTAACTCCCAGTTTCTACACCAATCTCAACCCTGTGGTTCCTCGGTTATCTATTGTGTGGGCTACTGACATGACCTCTTCCTCCCTCTGGCTGAAAGCTCACCCAGCATTTTTGAATTATAGAATTCTTATCTCCTGCCTTGATACTTTGGGAATTTTGAATTTCTTTGCTTTTGTTTTTAAGAAGTAATCTAAAATTTCCTACAACACTAAAATGGTACTACCTTTCAAAAATAAATAAATAATTTTTCTTAAAGACAGCATGTGACTGTGCTTTTTATTTTTAATAATTTTCCACTTCTAAACACCACTTTATCAAAGAACAATTGATATTCAAAATGCCATACATGTTTAATAAATGTAACTTGATGAGTTTGGAAGTAAGTATATTTATAAAACCATCTTTACAATCTATGCTGTAAACACATCCATCACCTCTAGAAGTTTCCTCTTTGTTATTGCTATTATTTTCTTTTTGTGATAAGAACATTTAGCTTACACTCAAAATTTTGAGTGTTTATACTTTATTGTTCACTCTAGGCTCTATGCTATACGGTAGATTTCTAGGACTTATTTTTCTTGCATAACTGAAACCACACCCTCTGACTAGTATCCCCCTGCCCTGTTTCCCTTCTTTGCAGCCCTGACGTCCACCATTCTACGTTCTGCTTCTGAGTTTGACTCTTTTAGAGTTCTCATGCAAGTGGCATTATGTAGTATTTATACTTCTGTATCTGACTTATTCACTTGGCATAATGTCCTTCATCCATGTTGCAAATGGCATGGTTTTCTT
This sequence comes from Bubalus bubalis, assembly GCF_019923935.1. Taxonomy (NCBI): domain Eukaryota; kingdom Metazoa; phylum Chordata; class Mammalia; order Artiodactyla; family Bovidae; genus Bubalus; species Bubalus bubalis. The sequence goes on along the minus strand of NC_059162.1, from coordinate 111,165,874 downwards.
CTTTTCTAAAGGCTGAGTGATATTCCATTATAGGTATACATCGTTATTCTTTCCATTTGTCTGTCAACAAACATTTAGATTGCTTCCAAATCTTGACTATTGTGAACAACGCTACAGTGAACATGGGAGTGAAGAGCTAGCGCTTTCAGATCCTGATTCCAATTTCTTTGTTTTTTTTTTTTTTAACTTTTTTATTTTTATTTTATTTATTTTTTATTTTAAATTGGAGTACAGTGATTTACAATGCTGTGGTACTTTCAGGCATGTAGCAAAGTGATTCAGTTATACATGGCTATGTGTATCTATTCTGTTTCAAATTATTTTCCCATTTAGGTCATTACAGTATATTGAGCTGGAGAAGGCAATGGCACCCCACTCCAGTACTCTTGCTTGGAAAACCCCATGGATGGAGGAGCCTGGTGGGCTGCAGTCCATGGGGTGGCTAAGAGTCGGACACGACTGAGCGACTTCACTTTCACTTTTCACTTTCATACATTGGAGAAGGTAATGGCAACCCACTCCAGTGCTCTTGCCTGGAGAATCCCAGGGGCAGGAGAGCCTGGTGGGCTGCCCTCTATGGGGTCACACAGAGTCGGACATGACTGAAGCGACTTAGCAGCAGCAGCAGCAGTATATTGAGCAGAGTTCCCTGTAATATACAGCAGGTCTTTGTTGGTTGTCAACTTTAAATATAGCAGTGTGTACATGTCGATCCACAAATCTCAATCTTTCCCTCTCCTCCACCTTTTCTTCATGGTAACCAAAAGTTCATTCACTAAGACAAAGGGTTTGTTTCTGTTTTGTAAATAAGTTCATTTGTATAATTTTGTAAAGATTGTACATATAAGCAGTATTATATGACATTTGTCTTTACCTGACATACTTCACTTAGTATGGTAATCTCCATGTCCATCCATGTTGCTGTAAATGACATTAGTTCATTCTATTTAATGACTAAGTAATATTCCATTTTATATATATCCTTTTGGAAAAATACCCATATGTGGGCTTGCTAGATCATATGGTATTTCTATTTTTACTTTTTCCAAAAGTGTCCACACTGTTTGCCACGGTGGTTGTATACCAATTTGTATTTCATCAACTGCATTTAATACTTATCTTTTTTTTTTTTAATATAATAGCCTTCCTAACCACACAAGATATAAGATGATATCTCAGTGTAGTTTTCATTTGTATTTTCTTGATGACTAGTGATTTTTAGCACATTTTCACATGTATCTGTCTCCTTTCAAGAAATGTCTCTTTAGTTCCTTTGCTGATTTTTAAATTGGGATATTTGTTTTTTTCTATTTAGTTGTATACATTCCTTATATATTTTGAATATTAACTCTTTATCAGATATATAGTTTGCAAATATTTTCTTCCATTTCACAGCTTTCCTTTTCATTTTGTTGATTGTTTCCATTGCTGTACAGAAACATTTTAATTTGATATAGTCCCATTTATCTATTTTTGCTTTTGTTGCCTATACTGTTAGTATCATTACCAAGAAATCATTGACAAGACCAATATCAAGAAACTTTTTTGCTGTTTTCTCCTATAAATCTTATGGTTTCAGGTTTACAATTAAGTATTTAATCCATTTTGAATTCATTTTTGTGTTTGGTGTAAGATAAGGATCACATTTCATTCTTTTGCTTGAGGATATCCCGTTTTCCCAGCACTATTTATTGAAAAGACTATTCTTTCCCGGTTGTGTATTCTTGATGCCCTTGTCAAAGATCAGGTGCACGTGCCTGGGTTTGTTTCGGGCTTGCTGCTGTGTTTCTTCATGTCCATGTCTGTTTCACTGCCAGTACCACATGTTCTGATTACTGTACATTTGTAATATTTTGACATCAGGAAATGCAGTGGTCCCAACTCAGTTGTTCGCCCTCAAAATTGCTTTGGCTATTCAGGGTCTTTTGTGGTTCTATATGAGTTTTAGGATTGTTTTTTCTATTCCTGTAAAAAATGCCAATGAGATTTTGATAGAGGTTTCAATGAATATGTTGATCACTTCAGACAGTACAAATACTTTAACAATATTAATTCATGAACACGGTAGAACTTCTTTCCATTTATTTGGGTCTGTTTTAATCTCTTTCATTAGTTTTAGTTTCTTCCAGTTTTATTGAGACATAATTCACATACAGCATTGTATACATTTAAGGTGTATAGCATAGTCATTTGACTTTTGTACATCATGTAATGATTATCACAATAAGTTTAGTGAGCAACCATCATCTCATATAGATACAAAATTAAAGAAATAAAAGAAAAATTTTCCTTATGATGAGAACTCTTAGGATACACTCTCTTTACAATTTTCATATATAGCATACAGCAGTGTTAATGATGTTTATCATACTGACATTACATACCTAGTACTTATTATCTTATAGCTGGAAGTTTGTACCTTTAAACTGCCTTTATCCAATTCTCCCTTGTCCCATCCCCTACCTTCAGTAACCACAAATCCAGTCTCCTTTTCTACAAGTATAGGTTTAAACCTTTGTATTTCTGTAGTGTCAATTTAAGTTCTCCTTTCATTTCTGATTTTATTTATTTGAGTGTTCTCTCTTTCTTAGGTTTGTTGATTTTGTCTTTTCAAAACACAGCTCTCAGTTTTGTCAATTTTTCTATTGTTTTTCTATTTTCTATTTCATTTATTTATGCACTAATCTTAATTATTTCCTTCTTGTGATATTTTGGACTTACTTTGTTTTTATTTTTATAGTTCCTTGCTGTATAAAGTTAGATTGCTGATTTGAGATCTTTCTTCTTTGTGAATATAGGTTTTTATTACTATAAACATTCTTAGCACTCCTTTTTTGTATCCTACAAGTTTTGGTATATTGTGTTTTCACATTTGTTTGTCTCAAGATATTTTTCTAATTTTCTTTCTGACTTCTCATTAGCACAATGGTTGCTCAATAGTTTGTTATTTACTTTTCATGTATCTGTGAGTTTTTTCATTTTTTTTGTTATTGATTTCTAGTTTTATACCATCGTGGTTATGAAAGATGTTTAGAATGCTCTCAGTCTTCCTAAATTTGTTAAGCCTTCTTTTGTGACATAGCATGTAATCGATCCTGTAGAATATTCCGTATGCTCTTGAGAAGAATGTGTATTAACACAATACCTTTTCCACCCTGTGAGGGAAAAAAAAAAAGACAGTTTTGCTGAGTTGAGCCTTCTGGTTTTGTAAATTTTTCTTTTAACACAATACATCATCCTATTTTTTTCTGATCTGGAAAGTTTCTTCTGAGAAATATGCCAATTGTCTTATGGAGGGGAGCCCTCTGTACATGATAAGTTGCTTTTCTCTTGCTGCATTCAAAGTTCTCCCTTTAATTTTGACTGTTGACATTTCAATTATAATACATCTTAGTGTAGATTTCTTTAGGTTCAACCTATTTGGAGTCGTTTAGGTTTCATGGGCCTGGATGTCCATTTCCCTCCCCAGATTTGGGGAGCTTTCAGCCACTGTTTCTCTAAATAAGCTTTCTCTTTTTTTGAAAGTTCCATCTTTTTTTTTCTTTTTCTTTTGTTTTACTTTACAATACTGTATTGATTTTGTCTTACATTGACATGAATCCACCACTAACCCTCTATTTTTCTCTTTTCCTTCTGGGACTTCCACGATGCATACATTGGTTTTCTTGATGGTGTCCTCATAGGCTTTCTTCACTCTTTTTCATTCGTTTTGTTCTTCTCACTGGATAATTTCAAATGATTTGTTTTGAAATTCACTGATTCTTTCTTCTACTTGATTAAGTATATTGTTGAAACTCTTGATTGAACTTCAGTTTAGTCATTATATTCTTCAGAAATCAAAGTTCCTGTTTCATTTCTTAGTGATTTCTATCTCCTTTTTGAACTTCTCATTTTGTTTGTGTATTGCTCTCCTAGTTTTGCTTAGGTGTCTGTGTTTACTGTAGTTCATTGAGCTTCAAGATAATTACTTTGAATTCATTATCGGTCAGTGATAGATATCCATTTCTTTAGGGTCAATTACTGATGCTTTACTTTTCCCCTTTGGTGACGTCATGGTTCCCTGATTTTCATGATTCCTATGTCTTCTGTTGGATTTTGCAGATTTGAAGACGCAGCAGTCTTTCAGTCTTTACAGAATGGTGTCAGCAGGGAAAGCTGTTCGGCAGTCAGCATAGCCAGAGATTCTGGGTGGGCCAGGTGACAGAGCCCATAGGGAAGGCGGGCCCATAAATGGGGTCTATAGGTAGTAGGACAGCACAGGGCTCCACGTGTGACTTGCTATCTATTTTCCCCATGGGAGGACTCTGGAGTCAAGGGGATCTCTCTTGATGCTTCTCTGTACCAGGTTGGGGGGGAGGTGATGTGGGTGAAGTGAAATCGTTCTTACCCTTTTCAATCATCTTTTCTCATTCTGTGCTTCACAGGGGTGCTATAATCGCTCATCTGGATTCCAAAGCTCTCATAAAGGTATTTTCACCTGTGGATGGCTAATTAAATTGGCATTTCTGTGGAGAGACAAGGGCTGGGACCTCCTACTCCTCCATCTTGCTGATGTCACTCTAAAATTTGCTTTCTAAATCCAGTCTGACACTTTCTGTCTTATAATTGGAGTGACTAGAATATTCACACTTAATTTAATTATCAGTATAGTGGGGTTTAAATTTACCATCTTGCAATTTGTTTTGTATTTGTCCCATCTGTTGTTTTATTTCTTTCTTCCCTTTTCCTACTTTCTTTTATATTGAGTTTTTAGAAAACTGTTCCACTTTGACTTATTAACTATACGTCTATGTTTTTATTTATTTTTTAGTGGAAGCCCTGGAATTTGCAATTTACTTCTTCAACTTATTACTTCTGATTCAAGTAGTATATAGCACAAGACCTTGTGGGCTGATTGACTTAAGGAGACTGTATAGATAGATAGATAGATTCTCGTGAGAGCTCAGAAAGAAAAGAGGTAAGCTGAAGAGAAAGAATCTATTGTCTTAAAGAGTACATATAGCATCATAAATAGAATTTTGCTAGAAATATGAATGTTAAAGATGCTTTTGGTGAAGTCTAAAACAGAAATGAGGGTCATATTATTGAAAATTAGAGGAAAGGTAAAGGATTTGGCTAAATTATGCCTTGTTAGATGGAACAAAGCACTTCTAAGTAATAAACCTGAATATTTAGCTGAAGTGATTTCTAAGCCAAGTGCAGAAGGTGCAGCAGGATATCTCCTTGCTATTCGAGGAGAGAAATAAATTGAATAAATAGCTAATAGGCAACAATAAACCAGCACTTGACAGTTGGGAAGAATCCCAGCCTATCCAGATAGTAGGCTCTGGAAATGAAGATAAGGGTGTGGCTGGACTACCATTGGCAAAAGAGACTAGACATGTGACTCATGGATCCGATCTTTCATCTCATCAGAACCCAGGAATGCAGTTATTCAGGAAGGATATGTGAAGTCCGTTAGTCTAATCATTTGATCATTCATAGATTTCATGTGAGACCAACACAAGTTCTGAGAATTTTACATCAATGGAAACACTGCCAGCCTGGTGTGAAAGGGACAAGTGATGGGATGAAATGAAAGATTTATTTCAAGGGCAGATCCACACATGCTGGGACTGGTGAGGTTGCCACTGTTCTCATCTAAGGCTCAAGGCTGAACAGAGCTGCCATCCAGGATTGAGGTTGGGTCTGAAGGGCAAAGCACCAGGCCAAACAGGACTGTTGACTAGTCTCAAGTCATGAAATTTAATGGAATTTTCCCTACTGGGGTTCAGACTTGATTGGGACCCATGATCCTGTTTTTCCTTTCAATTTTACCCTTGTGGAATGAAAATGTCTAGCTGATGTCTGTGCCTCCATTGTAGTTTGGAACTAGATGCTCGGACACAACTGAAGGGTTAGGGTTAGGGAGCAAACGGCAGCAGTAGCAGGTAAGCTCACAGATGGAGAGGAATTGTGTACCAGCATGAATTAAATCTTGTTTCACCCACAACTGATTTAGATGATATTTAGATGAGAGTTTAGATTTAGATGGTGGAATGGGATAAAACTTTTGGGGATACAGTGAATGTATTTTGTATGTGCTCAGTTCAATTCAGTGACTCAGTCGTGTCCGACTCTTTGTGACCCCATGGACTGCAGTACGCCAGGCTTCCCTGTCCATCACCAACTCCCGGAGTTTACCCAAACTCATGTCCATTGAGTTGGTGATGTCATGCAACCATCTTATCCTCTGTTGTCCCCTTCTCCTCCTACCTTCAATCTTTCCTAGCATCAGGGACTTTTCAAATGAGTCAGCTCTTCGCATCAGGTAGCCAAAGTATTGGAGTTTCAGCTTCAGCATCAGTCTTTCCAATGAACACTCAGGACTGATCTCCTTTAGGATGGACTGGTTGGATCTCCTTGCAGTTCAAAGTACTCTCAAGAGTTTTCTCCAACACCACAGTTCAAAACCGTCAATTCTTCAGTGCTCAGCTTTCTTTATAGTCCAACTCTTACATCCATACATGACTACTGGAAAAACCATAGCTTTGACTAGACAGACCTTTGTTGACAAAGTAATGTCTCTACTTTTGAATATGCTGTCTAGGTTGGTCATAGCTTTCTTTCCAAGGAGTAAGTGTCTTTTAATTTCATGGCTGCAGTCACCATCTGCAGTGATTTTGAAGCCCAGAAAAATAAAGTCAGCCGCTGTTTCCCCATCTATTTCCCATGAAGTGATGGGATCAGATGCCATGATCTTCGTTTTCTGAATGTTGAGTTTTAAGCCAACTCTTTCACTCTCTTCTTTCACTTTCATCAAGAGGCTCTTTAATTCTTCACTTTCTGCCATGCCATAAGGGTGGTGTCATCTGCATATCTGAGGCTACTGAGATTTCTCCCAGCAATCTTGATTTCAGCTTGTGCTTCATCCAGCCCAGCATTTCTCATGATGTATTCTGCATATAAGTTCAATAAGCAGGGTGACAATATACAGCCTTGACATACTCCTTTTCCTATTTGGAAACAGACTGTTGTTCCATGTCCAGTTCTAACTGTTGCTTCCTGAACTTCATACAGATTTTTCAAGAGGCAGGTCAGGAGGTCTGGTATTCTCATCTCTTTCAGAATTTTCCACAGTTTATTGTGATCCACACAGTCAAAGGCTTTGGCATAGTCAATAAAGCAGAAATAGATTTTTTTTTGGAATTCTCTTTCTTTTTTGATGATCCAGTGGATGTTGGCAATTTGATCTCTAGTTCCTCTGCTTTTTCTAAAACCAGCTTGAACATCTGGAATTACATGGTTCATGTATTGGTGAAGCATGGGTTGGAGAATTTTGAGTGGTAGCCACGTGCCATGGAGCGTCACGTGGCCGAGAGGAGATGCCCCACATCCAAGGCAAAAGAAACCCCAGTAAGATGGTAGGTGCTGAGAGAGGGCATCAGAGGGCAGACAGACTGAAACCACAATCATAGAAAACTAACCAATCTAAACACATGGACTACAGCCTTGTCTAGCTCAATGAAATTAAGCAATGCCATGTAGGGGCACCCAAGATGGATGGGTCATGGTGAGGAGTTCTGACAGAATGTGGTCCACTGGAGAAGGGAATGGCAAACCACTTCAGTATTCTTGCCTTGAGAACCCCATGAACAGTATGAAAAGGTAAAAAGATAGGACACTGAAAGATGAACTCCCCAGGTCAGTTAGTGCCCAATATGCTACTGGAGATCAGTGGATAAATAACTCCAGAAAGAATGAAGAGACGGAGCCAAAGCAAAAACAACACCCAGTTGTGTATGTAACTGGTGACAGAAGCAAGGTCCGATGCTGTAAAGAGCAATATTGCATATGAACCTGGCATGTCAGGTTCATGAATCAAGGCAAACTGGAAGTGGTCAAACAGGAGATGGCAAGCGTGAATGTTGACATTCTAGGAATCAGCGACCTAAAATGGACTGGAATGGGTGAATTTAACTCAGATGACCATTGTATCTACTACTGTGGGCAGGAATTCCTCAGAAGAAATGGAGTAGCCATCATGGTCAGCAAAAGAGTCCACAATGCAGTACTTGGATGCCATCTCAAAAACGACAGAATGATCTCTGTTCATTTCCAAGGCAAACCATTAAACAGCACGGTAATCCAAGTCTATGCCCCGACCAGTAATGCTGAAGAAGCTGAAGTTCAATGGTTCTATGAAGACCTTTTAGAACTAACACCCCAAAAAAGATATCCTTTTTATTATAGGGGACTGGAATGCAAAAGTACGAAGTCAAGAAACACCTGGCTGCTAAGTCGCTTCAGTCGTGTTCAACTCTGTGTGACCCCAGAGATGACAACCCACCAGGCTCCCCTGTCCCTGGGATTCTCCAGGCAATAACATTGGAGTGGGTTGCCATTTCCTTCTCCAATGCATGAAAGTGAAAAGTGAAAGTGAAGTTGCTCAGTCATGTCCGACTCCTAGCGACCCCATGGACTGCAGCCTTCCAGGCTCCTCTGTCCATGGGATTTTCCAGGCAAGAGTACTGGAGTGGGGTGCCATTGCCTTCTCCAGAAACACCTGGAATAACAGGCAAATTTGGCCTTGGAATACAGAATTAAGCAGGGCAAAGACTAATAGTTTTGCCAAGAGAATGCACTGGTCATAGCAAACACCCTCTTCCAACAACACAAGAGAAGACTCTACACATGAACATCACTAGATGGTCAATACCAAAATCAGATTGATTATATTCTTTGCAGCCAAAGATGGAGAAGCTCTATACAGTCAGCAAAAACAAGACTGGGAGCTGACTATGGCTCAGATCATGAACTTCTTATTGCCAAATTCAGACTTAAATTGAAGAAAGTAGGGAAAACAACTAGACCATTCAGATATGACCTAAATCAAGTCCCTTACAACTATATAGTAGAAGTGAGAAATAGATTTAAGGGACTAGATCTGACAGAGTGCCTGATGAACTATGGATGGAGGTTCATGACATTGTACAAGAGGCAGGGATCAAGACCATCCCCAAGAAAAAGAAATATAAACAAGCAAAATGGCTGTCTGAGGATGCCTTACAAATAGCTGAGAAAAGAAGAGAAATGAAAAACAAAGGAGAAAAGGAAAGATATACCTTTTGAATGCAGAGTTCCAAAGAATAGCAAGGAGAGATAAGAAAGCCTTCCTCAGTGACCAGTGCAAACAAATAGAGGAAAACAATAGAATGGGAAATACTACAGATCTCTACAAGAAAATTAGAGATACTAAGGGAACATTTCATGCAAAGATGGGCTCAATAAAGGACTGAAATGATATGGACCTAACAGAAGCTGAAGATATTACAAAGAGGTGTCAAGAATACACAAAACTGTGCAAAAAGATCTTCACGACCAAGATGATCATAATGGTGTGATCACTCACCTAGAGCCAGACACCCTGGAATGTGAAATCAAGTGGGCCTTAGGAAGCATAACTATGAACAAAGCTAGTGGAGGTGATGGAATTCCAGTTGAGCTATTTCAACTAAAATAGTTGAAATAACTCCAGTTGAAATAACTCCTAAAACATGATGCTGTGAAAGTGCTGCACTCAATATGCCAGCAAATTTGGAAAACTCAGCAGTGGCCACAGGACTGGAAAATGTCAGTTTTCATTCCAATCCCCAAGAAAGGCAATGCCAAAGAATGCTCAAACTACCACACAATTGCACTCATCTCACACGCTAGTAAAGTAATGCTCAAAATTCTGCAAGCCGGGCTTCAGCAGTACATGAACCGTGAACTTCCAGATGGTCAAGCTGGTTTTAGAAAAGGCAGAGGAACCAGAGATCAAATTGTCAACATCCACTGGATCATGGAAAAAGCAAGAGAGTTCCAGAATAAACATCTATTTCTGCTTTATTGACTATGCCATGAATAGTCAATAAACTGTGTGGACCACAATAAACTGTGGAAAATTCTGAAAGAGATGGGAATACCAGACCACCTGACCTGCATCTTGATAAACCTATATGCAGGTCATGAAGCAACAGTTAGAACTGGACATGGAACAACAGACTGGTTCCAAATAGGAAAAGGAGTACATCAAGGCTGTATATTGTCACCCTACTTATTTAACTTCTATGCAGAGTAGTACATCATGAGAAACGCTGGACTGGAAGAAGCACAAGCTGGAATCAAGATTGCTGGGAGAAATATCAGTAACCTCAGATATGCAGATGACACCACCCTTATGGCACAAAGTGAAGAGGAACTAAAAAGCCTCTTGATGAAAGTGAAAGAGGAGAGTGAAAAAGTTGGCTTAAAGCTCAACATTCAGAAAATGAAGATCATGGCATCTGGTTCCATCACTTCATAGGAAATAGATGGGGAAACAGTAGAAACAGTGTCAGACTTTGTTTTTTGGGGCTCCAAAATCACTGCAGATGGTGATTGCAGCCATGAAATTAAAAGACGCTTATTCCTTGGAAGGAAAGTTATGACCAACCTAGATAGCATATTGAAAAACAGAGACATTACTTTGCCAACAAAGGTCCATTTAGTCATGGCTATGGTTTTTCCAGTGGTCATGTATGGATGTGAGAGTTGGACTGTTGAAAGCTGAGCGCCAAAGAATTGATGCTTTTGAACTGTGGTGTTGGAGAAGACTCTTGAGAGTCCCTTGGACTGCAAGGAGATCCAACCAGTCCATTCTAAAGGAGATCAGTCCTGGGTGTTCATTGGAAGAAATGATGCTAAAGCTGAAACTCCAATACTTTGGCCACCTCATGTGAAGAGTTGACTCATTGGAAAAGACCCCGATGCTGGGAGGGATTGAGGGCAGGAGGAGAAGGGGACGACAGAGCATGACATGGCTGGATGCCATCACCGACTCGATGGACATGAGTTTGGGTAAACTCCGGCAGTTGATGATGGACAGGGAGGCTTGGCGTGCTGTGATTCATGGGGTTGCAAAGAGTCGAATACAACTGAGTGGCTGAACTGAACTGAATATTCCTCTGCAGAGGATGAGTTGGTTGGATGCCATCACCGACACAATGGACATGAGTTTGGGTAAAGTCCGGGAGTAGGTGATGGACAGGGAGGCCTGACGTGCTGTGGTTCATGGGGGACATGACTGAGCGACTGGACTGAACTGAACTGAATATTCCTCTGCAGAGAATGGGATGGCTGGATGGCATCACCGACTCAGTGGACATGAGTTTGAGTGAACTCCGGGAGTTGGTGATGGACAGGGAGGCCTGGTGTGCTGTGATTCATGGGGTGACAAAGAGTCGGACACGACTGAGTGACTGAACTGAACTGAAGAACCCTAGCAGATATTTGATCATTTTAGTTATTTTAGTCTTTTTTAAGCATTTACTTTTGACTCTCCTGATTATCTCTAGTGCACACATTTCTAATTTTAGTAACTTTGCTCTTCTCATTATTTCCTCTTTTTTACTTTCAGTTTATTCTTTCTAATTAACAAAGTTGGAGAAAGCATAGTTCATAATTTTCAACCTTTATGAATATAAGCATTTTACTATACAGATTTTCCTATAAGTACCATTTTTGTTGCATCCCAGAAGTTTTTATATGTTATATTTTCAATATTATTCAATTCTAAGTATTTTATAATTCCCATTATTTTCTACTTTTGATATATGGGTTATTTAGACATGTGATTTTGGGTATTCAAATGGATTTTTCTAGTTATGCATTTGTTATTGTTATCTAACTTAATTGCATTTTGGTCACTAAACATAGTCTATGCAATACAAACTGTTTGAAATTCATTCAGATTTTGTTTAGTGTTCTTTATTTATAAGGGAAGATTATTATTCTCCAACAGTTGATACAGATTTCAATTATACCAAACTTTTAGATTTCACATTTATATCTTCTATTTCCTTACTGAATTTTTTCTTGCTTTGAACATTTGTTACTACGATACAAGAATATTTTAAAATATCCCATTATGAATACATTTCGGAGAAGGCAACGGCACCCCACTCCAGTACTGTTGCCTGGAAAATCCCATGGACAGAGGAGCCTGGTAGGCTGCAGTCCATGGGGTCACTAAGAGTCGGACACAACTGAGTGACTTCACTTTTACTTTTCACTTTCATGCATTGGAGAAGGAAATGGCAACCCACTCCAGTGTTCTTGCCTGGAGAATCCCAGGGACGGGGAGCCTGATGGGCTGCCGTTTATGGGAACACACAGAGTCGGACACGACTGAAGTGACTTAGCAGCAGCATGAATATATTTATCAGCTGTCCTTGTGGTTCCACTGGTTCTTATTTCATTTATTTTGAAGTAATATCATTATATTACATGCCAGTTTCAAATAGTTAAATCTCCCTAGTGAATTGAATTTTTACCAATATGTAGTGACTCCTCTGATCTCTAGTAATACTTTTTACTTTAAAGTCTATTTAATTAGATAATACTAATAGAGCATGAGCATTCTTTTATTTAGTATTTAAATGATATACCTTTCCCCATCTTCACGCTTTAATCTTTGTTTACCCCTATATACTTTTTGTCTTAACTACAGTATATAAGACATTATTTTTTCTGGTAACCTTTTATTACTCTGGTAACATTTTAAAAATTCTGGTAACTTTTAAATTTTACCTGGAAGATTCAGTCATTTTATATTTCGATCACAGGTAGAGTTGGACTTATTTTACCATTTTGTACTTTACATTGGTCTTGTCCTTTTGTCTTCTCCCACTCAGTTTTGCTTTTCTGCCATCTTTTGGATTGAAACTTATTCGAATAGTGAAGGACAGGGAAGCCTGGCGTGCTGTAGTCCATGGAATCACAGAGTCAGACATGACTTAGTGACTGAACAATGAAGTATGGAGTTTACACATATTATTTTTGTTCTTTTAGTGTTATGTTAGAAATTATATTGTGCATCTTTAATGGACTAAATTAAATATATGCTTTCCACCAAAATGATTCAAAAATTCTAACAACATTTCATTTTAACTATAATTAATCTCCTAACTAAAAGCTACTGTTGTTCAGTGTTTTTTAACACCCCAAATTAGACTTTATGATAACTATTTGTACAGCCAATATTTACTTGGGTTTACCCACATGTTAATATGTTTCTTTATAATTCTGGGAAATTCTAAATTCCTATTACTTTGAATATTGTCACTCTTCAATCCTGCTATGAAGAAAGGCTAGAGGCAGAAAACCCATAGAATAGGTGCAGTGGATACTGTAGGGTCTTCTCCTTGGCATTCTATGCCCATAGTCAGGAAAGGACCTCACATTCCAGGAGAGAGGCTCAGCCTTGGCCTATGGGAGCTGGTAAGTTCAAAGGACAAGGGGTAAGGTTGGGGTGGTGGTCATTTTGGGCTGACTGCAAGCTGAATACTCAGAGAGAGAAAGAAATGAGAGGGACTATGAGACTGCCGAGAGAAAGAGCAAGCTTGGTCTTCAACTGGCCAGTTTCTGTCCCTGCAAGGATGAGCTGAACTCTGGGGCCAGGACTCTCCAGTCCACTAGATTGTCTAACCAGAGCTAGCTTGAGTGGTTTTTGGCTTTCTAAACCATGAGTCCTAGAACCATAACACCTGAGCCTTATCTTTGTGTATCTGTAAAATGGGACAACATCTGCCCAGTCAACTTCATAAAACAAAGTACAATGGTAAGAAATAAAAACACAAATAATAAATAAGAAAACATATTTACAGCCCAGACAGGACTAGACTGTCTACAGGAAGCCACATCACAGGGCACAGTGGCCATGGGCAACAGTACATCCCTTCCCTAAAAGAGAGGGACCTGACTAGTTTTCCATGATCTCTTTGGGAGACTACTGCCACTCATATCTGTTAGCTAATAGTCTCTCTGTATAATTATTACATGTACCCAGTATTCATGTTCTGTGAGACTGTAAAGTAGATAGGACTTTGAAAGGAAGTTAAAACTTATTGAATATTTTATAATGCCTGGCCTGCTTTTTTACATACATGATCTAATCTATTCCATCCTCACAGCAACCCATCAAAATCAAATTAATATACCCATTTTACAAATGAGGAAACAGGCTTAGAGAATTGTATGACTTTTAGCTAGAATTTGAGTCCAGGTCAATTATATCAATGACCTAAACAGAACTATTCACTGGACTTTAGGGATACCAGTCACTCTGGTCCCAAAATCTTTATGTGACCCTCTCAGCACTGAATTGAGTGGGAAATTTGGAAAAGAAGTGTCATTCTTTTGCACTGTTCATGAGGAAAGTCAATGAACCGGGAGAATAGTTTTTATAACAGTCCTTCATTCACTGTAAGTGAAAGTGAAGTTGCTCAGCCGTGTCCCACTCTTTGCGACCCCATGGACTGTAGTCTGTAGATTGTAACCAGGGTCCTCAGTCCATGGGATTTTCCAGGCAAGAACACTGGGGTGGGTTGCCATTTCCTTCTGCAGGAGATCTTCCCAATCCAGGGATTGAACCCGGGTCTTCCGCATTGTAGGCAGACGCTTTACCGTCTGAGCCACCAGGGAAGTTCATTCACAGTAGACACTTATTAATAATAAACAGGGGCTTCCCAGGTGGCTCTCGTGATAAAGAACCCAATTGCCAATGCAGGAGACATAAGAGATGCCTGTTCGATCCCTGGGTTGGGAAGATTCCCCAGAAGAGGGCATGGCAACTCACTCCAGTGTTCTTGCATGGAGAGTCCCATGGACAGAGGAGCCTGGAGAGTTGAAAACTACAGGAACCCATAGATGCCATATGTACATGAGTGAAGCAGGCTGGAATGCATGGGTAGGTACACATTCAGATGCTGGGGGGTTGTTCTGTCCATCTGGAGAACACAGCTTATGTCCCAGTTAACAAGGGCAGCCATCGCTCAGCTGCACCATTACTCAGTGCTACCTAACCATTGCCAAGTGCAAAAGCAGGCTAACCTTGCTTCATCTTCCAATCTTTCCAGGCTCCAGACATCTGGAAATTTGAGTTACATCGCCAGTTTTTTTATTGTTGCCTATCATACTAGGGGTATGGCATAAGATCTCGTGGAGGAGGTTGCCATTAACCCCATCATAGAGCCACCAGAACTTACATGGGACTGGAGAAACAGGACTTCAGAGGGCACAAACAGAACCTTGTGCACACCAGGACCCAGGAGGAAAGAGCAGTGACCCCACAAGAGACCGACCCAGACTTGCCAGTGAGTGGTCAGGAATCTCCGGCAGAGGCATGGGTCGGTGGTGGCCTGCTACAGGCTTGGGGTACTGAGTGCAGTAGTGCATGCATGGGACCTTTTGAAGGAGGTTGACAGTATCTTCATTACCTCCACCATAGTTTGGCCTCAGGTCAAACAACAGGGAGGGAATACAGCCCCACCTATCAACAGAAAATTGGGTCAAAGATTTACTGAGCATGGTCTTGACCATCAGAACAACACCCAGTTTCCTCCTCAGTCAGTCTCGCCCATCATGAAGGTTCCATAAGCCTCTTATCCTTCTCCATCAGAGGGCAGACAGAATGAAAACCACAATGACAGAAAACTAACGAATCTGATCACATGGATGACAGCCTCGTCTAACTCACTGAAACAATGAGCCATGCCATATAGGGCCGCCCAAGACAGACGGGTCATGGTGGAGGGTTCTGACAAAACATGGTCCACTGCAGAAGGGAATGGCAAACCATTTCAGTATTCTTGCCATAAGAACCTCATGAACAGTATGAAAAGGCCAAAAAGATAGGTCACTGAAAAATGAACTCCCCAGGTCGGTAGGTGCCCAATATGCTACGAGATCAGTGGATAAATAACTCCAGGAAGAATGAAGAGACAGAGCCAAAGAAAAAACAACACCCATTGTGGATGTGACTGGTGATGGAAGCAAAGTCCGATGCTGTAAAGAGCAATATTGCATAGGAACCTGGAATGTTAGGTCCATTCAGTTCAGTTCAGTTCAGTCACTCTGTTGTGTCTGACTATTTGCAACCCCATGGACTGCAGCACACCAGGCCTCCCTGTCCATCACCAACTCCCGAAATTTACTCAAACTCATTCGAGTCGGTGATGTCATCCAACCATCTCATCCTCTGTCGTCCCCTTCTCATCCCGCCTTCAATCTTTCCCAGCATCAGTGTCTTTTCAAATGAGTCAGTTCTTTACATCGGGTGGCCAAAGTATTGGAGTTTCAGCTTCAGCATCAGTCCTTCCAATGAATATTCAGGACTGATTTCCTTTAGGATGGACCGTTTGGATCTTCTTGCAATCCAAGGGACTCTCAAGAGTCTTATCCAACACCACAGTTCAAAACCATCAGTTCTTTGGTGCTCAGCTGTCTTTATAGTCCAACACTCACATCTATACATGACTACTGGAAAAACCATAGCCTTGACTAGATGGACCTTTGTTGGCAAAGTAATGTCTCTGCTTTTTAATATGCTGTCTAGGTTGGTCATAACTTTTATTCCACGAAGTAAGCATCTTTTAATTTCATGGCTGCAATCACTATCTGCAGTGATTTTGGAGCCCCCAAAATAGTCTGTCACTGTTTCCACTGTTTGCCCATCTATTTGCCATGAAGTGATGGGACCAGATGCCATGATCTTCGTTTTCTGAATGTTGAGCTTTAAGCCAACTTTTTCACTCTCCTCTTTCACTTAAATCAAGAGTCTCTTTAGTTCTTCTTCACTTTCTGCCATCAGGGTGTTGTCATCTGCATATCTGAAGTTATTGATATTTCTCCTGGAAATCTTGATTCTAGCTTGTGTTTCATCCAGCCCAGTGTTTCTCATGATGTATTCTGCTTCTGCTGCTGCTGCTAAGTTGCTTCAGTCATGTCTGACTCTGTGCGACCCCATAGACGGCAGCCCGCCAGGCTCAGCCGTCCCTGGGATTCTCCAGGCAAGAACACTGGAGTGGGTTGCCATTTCCTTCTCCAATGCATGAAAGTGAAAAGTGAAAGTGAAGTCGCTCAGTCGTGTCTGACTCTTAGCAACCCCATGGATTGCAGCCTACCAGGCTCCTCTGTCCATGGGATTTTCCAAGCAAGAGTACTGGAGTGGGGTGCCATTGCCTTCTCCGGATGTACTCTGCATGTAAGTTAAATAAGCAGGGTGACAATATACAGCCTTGACATACTCCTTATTTGGAACTAGTCTGTTGTTCCATGTCCAGTTCTAACTGTTGCTTCCTGACCTGCATACAGATTTCTCAAGAGGCAGGTCAGGTGGTCTGGTATTCCCATCACTTTCAGAATTGTCCACAGTTTGTTATGATCCACACAAAGTCTTTGGCATAGTCAATAAAGCAGAAGTAGATGTTTTTCTGGAACTCTCTTGCTTTTTCAATGATCCAGCAGATGTTGGCAGTTTAATCTCTGGCTCCTCTGCCTTTTCTAAAATTAGCTTGAACATCTGGAAGTTTACAGTTCAAGTATTGCTAAAGCCTGGCTTGGAGAATTTTGAGCATTACTTTACTAGTGTGTGAGATGAGTGCAATTATGCGGTAGTTTGAACATTCTTTGGCATTGCCTTTCTTTGGGATTGGAATGAAAACTGACCTTTTCCAGTCCTGTGGCCACTGCTGAGTTTTCCAAATTTGCTGGCATAGTGAGTGCAGCACTTTCACAGCATCATCTTTTAGGACTTGAGATAATTCAACCAGAATTGCATCACCTAGCTTTGTTCATAGGGATGCTTCCTAAAGCCCATTTGACTTCGCATCCAGGATGTCTGGCTCTAGGCGAGTGATCATATCATCGTGATTATCTGGGTCATGAAGTTCTTTTTTTGTATAATTCTTCTGTGTATTCTTGCCACCTCTTCTTAATATCTTCTCCTTCTGTTAGGTCCGTACCATTTCTGTCCTTTATTGAGCCCATCTTTGCATGAAATGTTCCCTTGGTATCTCTAATTTTCTTGAAAAGATCTGTAGTCTTTCCCATTCTATAGTTTTCTTCTATTTCTTTTCATTGATCACTGAGGAAGGCTTTCTTATCTCTCCTTGCTATTCTTTGGAACTCTGCATTCAAATGGGTATATCTTTCCTTTTCTCCTTTGGGCTTTTCACTTCTCTTCTTTTCTCAGCTATTTGTAAGGCCTCTCCAGACAGCCATTTTGCTTTTTTGCATTTCTTTTTCTTGGGGATGGTCTTGATCCCTGCCTCCTGTACAATGTCATGAACCTCCATCCCTAGTTAATGTGGCACTGTGTCTATCAGATCTAGTCCCTTGAATCTATTTGTCACTTCCACTGCATAATCGTAAGGGATTTGATTTAGGTCATACCTGAATGGTATAGTGGTTTTCCCTACTTTCTTCAATTTAAGTCTGAATTTGGCAATAAGGAGTTCATGATCTGAGCACAGTCGGCTCCCAGTCTTGTTTTTGCTGACTGTATAGAGCTTCTCCATCTTTGGCTGCAAAGAATATAATCAATCTGATTTTGGTATTGACCATCTGGTGATGTCCATGTGTAGAGTCTTCTCTTGTGTTGTTGGAAGAGGGTGTTTGCTATGATCAGTGCATTCTCTTGACAAAACTCTAATAGCCTTTGCCCTGCTTCATTCTGTACTCCAAGGCCAAATTTGCTTGTTGCTCCAGGTGTTTCTTGACTTCCTACCTTTGCATTCCAGTCCCCTATAATGAAAAGGACATCTTTTGGGGGTGTTAGTTCTAGAAAAGATCCTGATGCTGGGCAAAATTGAAGGCAGGAGAAGAAGGGGATTACCAAGGATGAGATGGTTGGATGGCATCACCGACTCTATGGACATGAGTTTGAGTAAGCTTTGGGAGTTGGTGATGGACAGAGAAGAATGGTGTGCTGCAGTCCATAGGGTCACAAAGAGTCGAACACGACCGAGTGACTGAACTGAACTGATCACTAATCAGAGTCTAGTTTGCAAACAAGCATTAGTCCTTCTGTCACTTTCTTCTTTTCCCCAGTTCCTTGGGAGATCAAAAAGTCACCCAGATACCATAGGGGCTATGAACAAGCAGGACACTGAGAGAGGAGGGAAATCAGGCCCATATTCCTGAGATGTGCCATCTCTCCATTGGGAAATAGTTTCATAATCTTGGCTTGGATTGTAGGTCCTCACTCAGTACAGCTCTTTCTGATATTGCTTTAGATTTGAGGCTCATAAATGTAGACTTGGGAATAGACGAGCTTATGTTGCATGTGTTTCCCGTTATTTTTTATAAGCATTGTGTTTTAAGGACATGATTCTCAGAGGAGTAAGAAAATGTATGATTCCATGAAACGAGAGGATTGCAAAAGTGAACTCAGTTATGAAGTTTTGATCCTACTTGGGCCATGATGGTGTAAATATCGCCAATTTTTCATCAAGATGGAAAACAAAAATAGCTTTTTCAGAAAGACGTCATGAAGATTCTTTTATATGTTTCCTTCTCTATATCTGGATTCCTCACTTTCCTTATTTTCTAAGGGTTAAGCCTAGGGAGGGGTCTTCTAAGCTAGAAGGCAGGTGCAAAGCAAAGACAGGTCACTTAGGAGTCACATAGTCCTGGTGGGGTAGACCATTTCATTCCACTTAAAGATTCCCTGAAGGAGTGCTGGATATCTCCCCCATCCACCTACTTTGGGCTTTGCCATTGTTTTGGCCAATGTAATATAAGCAAACTTGACATATAATATGCCTGAGCAAAAGCTCTAAGTGTGTGGTTCGTGTCAACCTCTTGCTCATCACTTCTGCACTGAGAATGAGTGTGGCCCACACAGAGGAGGCTTCTTTCACTTGGGTCCCAGAATAAGTGGATCCATAGAGCAGACACACAGCTGTCTTGCAGCTGCTGACATGCAACGTGATTGTAAAGTAAATGGATGTTGTTTTATCCTGGAAATAGGGAGTTTGTTATACTTCCAAGTTAACCCATATACCTGGCTGTGTCACTTCTCAGATGTGTGAGCACCAGAAAGTTGCTTCCGTTTTTCAACCACCCCCCGCCCTCCCACCACCAATTCACTGATGCTTGTGTGATCAGTCTTGTTTTACACCCAGGGGATCAAAGAGGAATAAGACAAGTCCCCGCCACGGGGGAGCTCAGTGTAGAGTGGGAGATAGTGAGTTAAGGGCTGTAGAAGGGGCCAGCATGAGAGTCAGGGGAAGGACCCCTGACTCTGTGAAATTAGGTAACCATGCGAAATCTTGAGGAATAAATAAGCCAAAGGAGGGGGTGGAGAAAGAAGGGTTGGGGAAGTTTTCCTTGCAGAAGAAGCATCATGGGCAGAAGTTTGTGACTTCATACGTGAACCTCACTGAGAAAATGCAGACTCACCTCTCAAGTCGGTGTGGTCCCTGGTTTGTGCCTGGGGCTATGTCCAGACGTGGAGATGGCTCCTGTGAAACATGAACACTTCACTTTGGGAACTGGCTGAGGAGAGCGGCAGTTCTCGGGATTGAACAGTTTTGGAGTGGCCCCACTACTAGGCACCAGGCACCAGGGCGGGAGGGGGAGAGGCTGCAGCCCTGGCTGTTGCAGTCTCACCACAGTGACAAAGAGTGACTGATTCCGAGTGAATAATTTACTTGTGTTTCCACATTCATCAGCCCAAATGAAGAGTTCTCTCATCTGAACAGAACGGATTGCCCAAGTTAATCCCAGAGTCTGTCTGAGGGAAGTGAAGCATGGTAGAAAAGTAATATGGAAGGCTTGCTGCTGGGAAATATATTGAGTCCAAACAGGAGAGAGATGAGAGAGGGGCGAAATAACAGTCCAGAAAACAAGGTTCCTAAGTGCTAAATCCTGTATTAGCTCCAAACAAGTTCAAGCTATTTCATTACAGTCCTGACTATACTCAGTTACACATTTTTCTTTTTTTCTTTTGTTATAACTGAGAGCAAAGGATTTCAGCAGTATTAACCCAGACTGCTTTGTTTTATCTCTCTCATTTTTGACTAATAACAAGTAACAACACTTGGGTTTCACTGGCTACTTCACCTGGGTTTTGAGTGCCTATGCTGTGCCAGTCACCATTCTAGGCACTGGGCAGACAGCAAGGATAAGACCAAGTTTCTGCTCCACGGAGCTTGCACCCTTCTAGACAGTCTTTGTCCTTTGAAGTGACATCGGTCAACATGCCCACCAAGACAGCATCTGAAAACTCTGTCCCTGCTCCAAGACTGTAGAGTTTCTCTGTACCAAGTCAGCTTCAAGAATGTTCTCTTATTTGATCCTGACAATACCTCTGCAAGGTGGCTGTTACTGATCCCATCTCAGATCAAGAACACCAAGACTCAAGGTCAAGGAATTTCCTTGGAGTAAAGGATATAAAAGGCTGATGTAATTGGCGTTGCTGTGGACATAGCCCCAGGCATTGCTGCTCTGAGCTCTTGTGCCTCTCACATATCCTCACTTTTTGTTTTCTTTTCCATTATAGTTTATTACAAGATATTGAATACAGTCTCCGATGCTGTACAGTAACTCCTGCTGTTTATCTATTTTATATACAGTTGTGTGTATATGTTAATCCCAAACTCCTAATTTATCCCTCACGACCCTTTCCCTTTGGTAACCATAAATTTGTTTTCTATGTCTGTGAGTGTTTTTAGTTTTCTAAATAAGTTCATTTGTATCTTTTTTTTAGATTCCACATATAAGTAATACTATACTTGTCTTTCTCTGACTTACTTCACTTAGTATGATAATCTCTAGGTCCATCCATGTAGCTGCAAATGGCATTATTTCATCCATTTTCATGACTGAGTAATATTCCTTTGTCTATATAACCACATCATCTTTATCCATTCATCTGTCGATGGACACTTAGGTTGCTTTCATGCTTGGCTATTGTAAGCAATGCTTCTGTAAATACTGAAATGGATGTATCTTTTCAAATTAGAATTTTCTCTATATCTTCCCAGAAGTGGGCTTGCTGGAATCCTTACTTTTCTAACTCCCGCTGCTCTTGGCTGTGAAGTAAAGTCTACATGGGTCCCAGCACGCTCCAAAAAGTCCCTTCATAAATGGGACAGTATGGGTGAACTTTGAGAACATTATGCTAAGTAAATACAACAGTCACAGAGGAATAAATACTATGTGATTCTACTTATGTGAGATATCTACAATAGTCAAACTCAGGATGCAAGAAGTGGAATGGTGGTTGCAAGGGCTGAGAGGGAAGGGTAATTGCTGTTCAAAGGGTATGAAGTCTCGGGTATGAAGTAACTTATAGTTAACAATACTGTCCTGTACAATAAAGATGCATTAAGCGGGTAGATCTCCTATTATCTGTTCTTACGAGATACACTTCCCTTGTGGCTCAGCTGGTAAAGAATCTGCCTGCAATGCGGGAGACCTGGGTTTGATCCCTGGGTTGGGAAGATCCCCTGGAGAAGGGAAAGGCTACCCACTCCAGTATTCTGGCCTGGAGAATTCCATGGACTGTATAGCCCATGGGGTCGCAAAGAGTCAGACATGACTGAGCAACTTTCACTTCACCACATACACACAGACACACAAAAGAATACGTTCTATCATCCTGTGAGCTGGAAATGTGAGCCGAGTAATTAAGACCCAGAGTCTTGAGTGAGTGGGGAGAAGGCAACGAAGAAGAGGGCCACTGGCTTTTCCCCTCATATGTTATTACTTATTCAATCAATCAGTAACTACTGAACACAGACTCTGTGCCAGGTACAGAAGCAACAGCAGAGCAGACAAAATTCCTGTTTCCCTGGAAAGTAGATCCTACTGAGAAAGGCAACAGTGAGCAAGTAAACAAACATCCAAAAAGATGATTTCAGGCTAAGATAAGGGCCCAGAAGGAAACAGGGCCATACGGCTGTAACTGGGGCTGGCTTGTAGATATGGTGGCCTCTGTGAGCACATGCATTTGAACTGAGACCTGAGGGGTAAGAATAAATCAGTCATGCAAAGAAGAATCAGGGCAAGAACATTCCAGGTGGAAGGAACAGCAAGCCTCTAGGGGTTGGGGAGGCCCATTGTATTCAAAGAAAAGAAAGGGGCAAAGCATGGAAAGGAGCCTTGTGTGCAAGGAGAGTGTTGCAGGATTGGGCTGGAGAAGTGAGCTGGAGTCAGGTTATTCCAGGCCCGTGTGTAGCATCAGCACTCTGGGCTTTATGTGAAGAGCCACAGGAAGCTAAGGGATGATTTGAGCAGAGGGCTGAGGGATAAATCATGAGCCCATCTTCCTCTTTTAAAAAAATATCACTCTAGCTGATGAATGGAGAGTGGGCTGTAAGGGGGAGAAGGAAAACTGAGGAGAATACTTTGGAAGCTATTGCAAGGGACAATGGTCAGACTTGAGCTCTGGAAGTGGGATTGGGGAGGGAGGCAGGAGAAAAGACTTGAGATACATTTGGAGGTGGAACTGATCAGACTTGCCCCTGAATTGGATATACGAGGTAAAGGAGGACAAGGATTCCTCAGATTTAGGTCTGAGCCATTGAGTAATTGAAGGTAATATTTTAATGCTGTGGAAAACTGGGGGAAGAACAGAGTGAGGACCCATGGGGAGTGGAAATCAAGAGATGTTGATTAAACACCCACTTGCAACAATCATCTATGTGTCCCCGGAGCTGAGGCCAAAGGCTTTGACCAGACCCTGAGGTGTGTCTGGGAGAGATGATCAGTATAGAAGTGGTTGGGCATTGTTAGAAATCTACCTTTCCTTGGGGAAAAGGATTTATTTCAGGATGGGTAGAGTCAGAAGTAGGTTTCTTATTCTCACAGTGGTTTTTGTTTTGTTTTTTTCTTGAACAGTCACCATCTCCCCTCACCTTTGGAAGCTGGTTTTTTCTCTCCAAAGGCAGAGGAGCTGTTAGGAGAGGCAGGGCTCTGGACCCACCCTGTGTCATCCCTGAATCCCCTCATTACCAGGCTGTCCCTGGGATCCCCAGAGCTGCAACAGACTTAGAGACCACAAAGCAGACAAAGAAAGCGACATTAGCTAGAGACCAAGGCCCCGACTCTCCCCAGCTGACCCCTCCACCACCATCTTCAGTGCTTGCGTGTAGGAAAGGCATTCAGTGAGTTGCGGGCACACTCTCCTTGAGCTGCCTATGGGCATGTCACCATCAGGTTAAGGGACCTGATGTCCCAACCCAGAGGTTAGCAGACTGTTGCCCACGGGCCCCATCCAGCCTGCGCCTATTGTTATGAGTGACGTTTTCTCAGCTCACAGTCATATCCATTCGTTCACACATTGCCGATGACTGATTTTAAGCTGAATCATTGTGACAGACTATTTGGCCCTCACAGCTGCAAATATTTACTATATGGCCCTTCATAAAGAACATGTGTCAGCTCCTGGCCCAGCTGATTAGACCGGGAAGCGTATCTGTAGAACTTGGTGCTCATTTCCCTCCTCTGCAGTCTTCCCCCTGGTAGCTCACCCTAGTTGGTAAAGAATCCGTCTGCAACACAGGAGACCTCAGTTTGATTCCTGGGTTGGGAAGATCTGCTGGAGAAGGGATAGGTTACCCACTTCAGTATTCTTGGGCTTCCCTTGTGGCTCAGCTGGTAAAGAATTCGCCTGCAATGTGCGAGACCTGGGTTCAGTCCCTGGATTGGGAAGATCCCCTGGAGAAGGGAACGGCTACCCACTCCACTATTCTGGCCTGGAGAATTCCAAGGACTGTATAGTCCTTGGGGTTGCAAAGAGGTGGACACGACTAAGTGACTTTCCCTCCTCTGCAGCTTTGGCATCCCTGTCCTAGAGCAGCTCCCTGGGCAAAGCTTCTTGTCCTTCCAGCAGACCCCAGGTTATAGGAATGACCCTAGGAAACACCTCCAGACAAGGTACCCTAGGACCAGCCACATGGCCTCACAGCTTCTAGACTGGACAATAACTTGAGGGTTGGAAGATCCTCTAGGATCCAACACTGCTATGTGCGTGCTGTATGCTAAGTCGCTTCAGTCGTGTCCAACTCTTTGTGACCCTATGGACTGCAGTTCACCAGGATCCTTTGTCCATAGGATTCTCCAGACAAAAATACTGGAGTGGGTTGCTCTGACCTCCTCCAGGAGATCTTCCCAACCCAGGGATCAAACCCGTGTCTCTTACATCTCCTGCGTTGGCAGGTGTTCTTTACCACTAGTACCATCTGGGAAGCCCCCAGTCCTGCTTAACCACCAATCATTTTAGTCTTACCCATGTGTCCTCAGAAAACAAGCGTGTCCAGTGCTTCACCATAATGGTGACAGGACTCACTCTCATCTCAGCTCTCCCTGCGTGTCCTCCTGCTTCCACTGTTGCTACCCACTGTCTAATCTCTGCCTCGTTTTACTCCCCCCACTACAGAGAGTTGAGTTTGACTTGTAAGATGACATTTTCCTTTGAGTAGAGCTTTCTGGCTAGACCGAGTCAGAGGCTAGCTCATCTACCCCTTGGCTTAGGTGCTCGTCTATGCTGGCATCTGTGGGGGTTGGGTAAGCATGGTTGCATAATACCAGCATGACAATTTTTGTAGAAAGAATCCAGAGTCATGGGCTAATGGGACTGCCTGTTTGGAGACTGCATCTGCTCTGTATTTTGAGGAATATTGACATAGGTATTATTTCCTTCAGGTGGATTGGAACAGTCCTCAGAGCTTCCCATGTTCAGAGGTAGGGGTCCACAGGACCTGGCTGGACAGTATACCTGCCCCATAAACCCAACATCCATCACCAGTAAACTGTCTGCTCCCCAGGAGCAATGTTTCTCATGGGGACCTAAGGTAGACACAGAGGTGACAGACCAGTGCAACATCTTTCATCTGACTTGCCTGGGAGCCTGTTTTCACTCCCTCTCATATTTTTCCTCAGTAGGGCATTTCTCTCATTCTTTCCCACAGACTTTCTATCCAAGTCAGCTTCTCCACGAAGCTCACAAGCTATTCAGAGAAATCTGAACTCCCCATTCCTCAAAGTCTTCAGTGAAGCATGCAGAATTCAGTCATTTGGCTCATTCAGACTTTCCAGATGTCTGATATTGGGCAAGAGATGCATACCACTGATGGATGGCAGTTTTTTACCTTCTACCCACGTGTTTGACGTGGTGCAGATGTAGGCATTTGAGAAAGAAGATTGATTTACTTTATTAACGAAAAGGTGATGAAATAACACAGGGGAAAGTTTTGACAAGCCATGCCTAATCCCACTGTTCTAACACAACCACCATTTCCACTTCTGCACATTTCTTTCCTGGTTTGGTTCATCTCAGATGTGTGTAGAAATAATTGCAAGCACAGTGGTCCCACTGTTTGGTGATCTGCTTCTTTCCTTCATCATTTCATCATATATATTCTCACCCTCTGTTTTCACATTATCTGTGAAATTGTTGATCTTGACTTCATAATAGTCCTTTGGAGTAGATATACCATTTCTTTAGTGTAATGATTAATGGTCTTTGGGTTAGCCTGCTTCATCCAAAACCGTGCTCTGTGATCTTGGGAAAATAAGCAATTTAACCTCCCTGAGCCTCAATTTTTACATCTGTAATGTGAAATCAACATTAATCTTTGAAGGACATTGTCAGGGTTAAAATGAGACAATGTGTGTGTATCCGTCAGCATAAGCTGTATATTGTGTTAACAAACAACCCCAAGTCTCAGTGGTTTAAAAAACAAAGGTTTGGGACTTGCCTGATGGTCTAGTGGTTAAGACTCTGTGCTTCCAATGCAGGGGGTGCATGCTCCATCCCTGGTCGGTGAGCTAAGACCTTACATGCCTCATGGCCAAAGAAACAAAACATAAAACAGAAGCAACATTCAAATAAAGACTTTAAAAGTGGTCCACATCAAAAAAAAGAATCTTTAAAAAAAAGTTTCTTTCTTCTTCAGGTTAATTGGTGGTGGGAGGGGTTGGTGGTGGCGTGGTTCTGCTCAATGCAGTTACTGCAGGACTCAGAATGACCAGGTAATCATGTGTCTGCTGTTGATAACTCTCCCGACAGAATTATATGGCACCAGCTACCAACAAAAAGGATCAGAATGATAATCTTACCTTGTTTGAAAGGGAGGAAACTGGAAGCATTTGATAATTTCCACAACAAATGACCATGGGATTATATGTTCTTTTTTTTTAAATTTTATTTTTAAACTTTACAATATTGTATTAGTTTTGCCAAATATCGAAATGAATCCGCCACAGGTATACCTGTGTTCCCCATCCTGAACCCTCCTTCCTCCTCCCTCCCCATACCCTCCCTCTGGGTCATCCCAGTGCACCAGCCCCAAGCATCCAGTATCGTGCATCGAACCTGGACTGGTGACTCGTTTCATACATGATATTATACATGTTTCAATGCCATTCTCCCAAATCTCCCCACCCTCTCCCTCTCCCACAGAGTCCATAAGTCTGATCTATACATCAGTGTCTCTTTTGCTGTCTCGTACACAGGGTTATTGTTACCACCTTTCTAAATTCCATATATATGCATTAGTATACTGTATTGGTGTTTTTCTTTCTGGCTTACTTCACTCTGTATAATAGGTTCCAGTTTCATCCACCTTATTAGAACTGATTCAAATGTATTCTTTTTAATGGCTGAGTAATACTCCATTGTGTATATGTACCACAGCTTTCTTATCCATTCATCTGCTGATGGGCATCTAGGTTGCTTCCATGTCCTGGCTATTATAAACAGTGCTGAGATGAACATTGGGGTACACGTGCTCGCTCTCTGTATGTTCTTATGCTTATTTCCACAGCATGTAATTAAAATGGAAACATACATGTAAAGTTCTCAGCACTGTATCCTAGGAGCAAAGGGAGCACTTTTATAGTTGTTGCTGTGCTTGTCAACTTTCTTTGTAATAATAGGTAGTATTTTGATGAATATCCTTATGCAGAAGTTCTTTGCTCCTACTGAATAGTTACCTAAGAATGAATCATCAAAAGTAGTATTAAATGACTAAGCTTTGGGGTCAGGCAGAGGAGAAGTCAAATTCTGGCTCTAAAACTTAACCATACGGGGAACCAACACCAGAAGGTATGTGAAATCAGTGGGAACTAAACCACTGCTTCGGTTTCATTGCATAATCTGATTTAGATTTTTTACCCTTAACATAATATCTCCCATTGGTGTGTAAAATTTTCTAATTTATAGTCCTCAGTAATAGCCAGAGCTAATGAACTTTTTCTGTTCTGTATAGTGTGCTGCCCTCTCTACAACTCGAGTTTAATTTCTGTCCTGTGATGCTGGTGTATGGAGGCTGCTTTGTGCATCTCACTGAGGGTGAGCTCGGCCTTGCTGAATTCTTATTGGTTGAATGTACTTGAGGTCTGCCAGCTAGTGATGTCATTCACAAGACCTGAGTTTAAAAAACTTCTTTCGCGGAAACAAGAGTGATGTGTACACTTAAAAAAGAAACATATCCTTATTTTCTGCGTTGGATCTTAGTCGTGGCACATGGGCTCTTCACTGCGTCGTGGGGGCTCTCTAGCTGTGGGACACAGACTCTCTAGTTGTGACATGCAGGCTTAGCTGCTCTGCAGCATATGGGATCTTAGTTCCCTGACCAGGGATTGAACACATGCCCCCTCATTCCAAGATGGATTCTTAACAACTGGACCACCAGGAAGATCCCCCACATGCACATTTTACATGGCATGTGTTGCCATGGTCTAGCCCAGACACAGGGTCTAGCCTGAGGCCCCAGGTTATGACCTGCTCTTAGAGTCTGCCTTACGGCGGGTGAAAAATTTGCTTCTGACTTTGAACAAGCTGCTTAACAAAGATGTGCCTTCACTGAATCCTTGGTAAAATAGACACAGTAACATGTTGGCATCTAATATTAATAGATGCAATGAACCTGATTTCCCTCCTCCTGCACAAAGACAAAATATCTTCGTGGCTTTTGCTAAGCACATTCATACTGGAAAAAGGATGTTTGTGGATTTGTTTATTAAATATTTAGATCAGTGGTTCAGAAACCTCAACTTCTATCAGAATCACCTGGATGAACTTAAAAACACTAATGCCTGTCCCTCCCCTGGAGACATTCTGATTTAATTGGGCTGGAGTGTGGCCTAGCCATTGGGAGTTTTAAAAGCTCCCCAGGTGATTCTAATATTCAGCGAAGTTTGAGAACTGTTGACTGGACCAGTGGTTCTCAAACTTGAACATGCTGCAGAATTCCCCAGAGGGCTTATTAAAACCCAGATTGCAGGGACCCACCTCCAGAATTTCTGATTCAGTGTTTAGTAGATATGAGGTGGAGCCTGGGAGTTTGATTTCTAACAAGTTCCCGCGGAATGCTGATGTTGCTGGTCCAGGGTCCACTCACTGACAGGCATTGATAGATGATACCATTTGCTCTCTGTGCATTTCTCTCCTGTGAAGGGCTTTGAAAGGGAAAATGGGGGCAGGCCTTTGGAAGCAGGAAAAATGGACAGAATGTCCTCTCTGCATCTACCCCAGACCTGAGGACTCTGGGACTCTTTCCTGAGATGCTGCACGACAGGCAGCCTGGTCCACTGCTTTTTTCTTTTAGAAACTAGCAGCTGGCTGAAGAGCTCAGCCCACTTGGCTCAGCCAGCCTGAGCCACCAGCCCTCTTGTGAACTAGCGACATCAGTCTCCCTCCTTCCATTACCTCCATTAGCACGGTTATTTGTAGCAATTCCTCTACCTGGCTGCCTGGGATGTAAAATGCTGACTGTGAAGCCACGCTTGCTGTATGAAGCTTCCAGGACGGAAAGGAGGGATAGGATGGTCTCTGACTCAGGGGACCAGAGTGGCACGAGGCAGAGGCAGGGGGAACAGGATGTAGTTGTAGCCCCTGATCTGGGGGTGGAGGGGGGGACTGCAGGCAGAAGAGGAACCTGGGCAGAGTCACTCTGAGGCCAAAATATTCCCAGATTAGCTGGCCTTAAGATACTTGGGCGATTTGAGGATAGAGCAGGGGATTTATTTGTCTATCATTCTCCAGATAGTTGTGAGAAAGTGATGTGAGAGCATGTCTTGGGGATGGGGGCTAAAATGTGGGGAAATAGTGGAGAAAAGATAAGGATGGATATATGATATTTTTGCATATTATCTGAGTGATGAGTGTGTACATTCTGTGGCATAGCTAAGGGATAACTTAAATCATCCTCAGTTTACAGAGGGAAGACGCTCAGTCCTACAAGCCCGCTGCTTTGGCAGACAGAAGCATCTCCAAATGAACAATAGCAAAGCAATAGTAATAGCTGCACTTAGGCAGCACTGTCTCTGTGCCAGGGGCTATGCTGAGCACCTTCCCTACGTTAACTCGTTTCATTCTCACATCAACCCTAGGAGGTAGAGACTCTTACGATTCCTATTGTATAAATGAAGAAAGTGAAGCACAGGGAGATGAACTGATTTGCTCAAGGTCACCCAGCTAACTGGGACTTGGTCCCAGAGTCCTGGTTCTTTGTCCTGGAGTGGCTTCTTGTGAGGGATTCCAGCACTTGTAGGGATGTCCACTGTGAGTTCCATTTGAAATATGTGGTCAGTTTCCGTGGACTGGGAGAAAGAACCCGGCTCCTTTCTGGCCATGCCACTATTAAATCAAGTGTGTAGGCTGAATTTCACTCCTTTCTAAGGTTGCTTCTTTTCCTGAAGTTTCCTCCTGCCACGTGGTACCTGGAGTAGCTTAGGCAAGAGACTGGAGCTTCTGTGTGAGCAGGCCAAGTTACCCCATTACCTCCTCTTTCTGTGTCCCATCGCTCCTCCTCTGGGTGCCCTCAGGATGCCCCAAACCCCTATCATCTCGTCTCCCCAGATATCCTTCCCACAACCCTTCCCAAAGCAGCCTCTCCTTACTGTCTTCCAGAGACCTCATAATACCCTCAAATAAGTCCAAAGCATCTATCACTAGAGGGAGAAAACAGTCATACATTTTCCCTCCCAAACTCAAGCACAAACCCACTCTGCCTGTCATCTTTCATGCTCCCTTTTTCACTCTTCCATCCTCTTGTCATTGCTCTTTTCTACTTGGAAGATACAGGAGAGAAAAAATGGGTAGATGATCAAGCCAAGGTCTGGTCCAGTTCTGACATTTATCAACCATGAAACTGACGACAAATCCCATAGTACGGTTACAAGCAGTGACTACAGCATCAGACATAGGCTCAAACTCTGGCTCTGTCATTTGGGGCCTGGGGTAGTGACCGAATCTCTCTGTTTCTCTCATCCCTGGTCGGCACGGTGGGGCCAATAACTCTGATCATGTGGGATACGGGGAGAAACAAATGCCTACCCACTGTGGAGTGCTCAGAGCAGCGCCTGGCACAGAGCACAAGCTTTCAATTAACGGTAATTAGAAGAGCTGTTAAAATGATTACTCTCTCCCTGGCCTCAGTTTCCTCAGGGTTGGACTGCTTGATTTCCCAGGGCCCTCCCAGCTCCGGCATCCTCTGACTCATTGGCATCCTTCTTGTTTCGGGTTTTTTATTAGATTTCTCCAACTGACTCATGTTTTTCCATCTCTCTCCCTTATCATCGCCCTCCATGAAAAAATGAACCTTCCTCCCTTTTGTGCGCAAGCTACTGCCCCATCATCTCTGCCCAGGGGAGGGGTATGGGGTTGAATTATCCAAGCCGACCAGCCCCCTGTGCCCCA
Source organism: Bubalus bubalis (assembly GCF_019923935.1). Taxonomy (NCBI): domain Eukaryota; kingdom Metazoa; phylum Chordata; class Mammalia; order Artiodactyla; family Bovidae; genus Bubalus; species Bubalus bubalis. The sequence goes on along the minus strand of NC_059162.1, from coordinate 111,134,379 downwards.
CCACTGCTTTGAGTCAGATTCCTCTGGATTTATAAGGCATCGGAGGAGTAGGTAGTCGATATGAATAACCATTACATCGGGGAGGGCTTTTTCTTCTCCCTCTGACTGATGACAGCTAAATTACTGCTAAATATAGGCCCTGAATTTGCATGAATCTGCAGCTTGCCACAGCCAGGCTGGGGGTTTTATTGACAGCCAAGGCGCTGGAGGCAGGCAGGCACCTGCTGTAACACACCTCTTCCAGAGGAAGCGTGGAGTCAGGTGGAGCACCCTCCCTCACCTCCTCTCCAAGACTCGAACTCTTCTCTCCAAACCTCAGGGCCTCTTGGTTCCCAGGGAAGAGCCTGGGCTTCGGGTTTGAATCCTAGATGTGCCCTCTAGCCAAATGTGATACTGAGCAGATGACTTAACCACTCCTCACACCCCCTCTGGGGCTTCCCAGGCGGAGCTAGTGGTAAAGAATCCTCCTGCTAATGCAGGAGGCTCAAGAGACTCGGGTTCGATCCCTGAGTCGGGAAATTCCCATGGCAACCCACTCCAGTATTCTTGCCTGGGGAATGCCATGCACAGAGGAGCCTGGCAGGCCCCAGTCCACGGGGTCTCACAAGAGTCGTTCACAACTAAAGCGGCTGAGCACGCGCACACACACACCCCTCCCCTCGCCTCAGTTTCCTCACTGGCACAATGAGTTAATTATAGCATAGAATGGCTGGTTCTTATCTCAGATACCTAGTTTCCTGATCCTGGTGGCTCAGATGGTAAAGAGTCTGCCTGCAATGCGGGAGGCCTGGCTGCAATCCCTGGGTCGGGAAGATCCGATGGAGAAGGAGATGGAAATCCACTCCAGTATTCTTGCCTAGAGAATCCCATGGATGGAGGAGCCTGGTGGGCTATAGTCCACAGGGTTGCAAATAGTCGGACACGACTGAGTGACCAGTACTTTACTAAATCACATAAAGAGAAGTTTGGAACTAGGCTGTTCTAAGTTTCTATCTCACAGCTGTACCAGCACATTTGTGTTTTTGTCCTTAGGTTACTGTTTCAAAATTCCAATGGAACTTCCCAGGTGGTCCAGTACTTAAGCCTTTGCCTTCCAATGCAGGGGACTCAGGTTCAATCCCTGGTTGCGGTGCTAAGATCCCGCTTGCCTAGAGGCCAAAAAATCCAGAACATAAACAACAGAAGCACTACTGTAACAGAGACTTGAAATCAAACCAGTCAATCCTAAAGGAAACCAACCCTGAATATTCATTGGAAGGATTGATGTTGAAACTGAAGTACCAATACTCTGGCCACCTATTGCGAAGAGCTGACTCTGAAAAAAAAAAAAAAAAACCCTGATGCTGGGAAAGATTGAAGGCAGGAGGAGAAGGGGCGACAGAGGATGAGATAATTGGATAGCATCACCGACTCAACGGACATGAGTTTGAGCAAACTCCAGGAGACAGTGAAGGACAGGGAAGCCTGGAGTGCTGTGTCCATGGGATGGCAAAGAGTCAAACATGACTTAGCGACTGAACAACAATATAGACTTTAAAAATAAAGATTTTTTTTTAAGTCCATATTTTAAAAATCTGAAAAAAAAAAAAAATCCCAGCATGGCAGCTCCAGGTATCAAATCTTATCACAGTCAAATTCAAAGCAGAAAAAAGGCAGCTGCTTTCCTTGTCACCTCCCTTTTCATCAAGGAGCATAGTCTTGCATAGAAACTCCCAGAAGACTTGCCTGTTGTAGCTCATGGCAACCACAACAATAATAAGCATCATAACAATAGGTACATTGATGGAGCACTTGGGCACCTTCTAAATACTTGCATGGGTTAGCTTGAAAGTAAAAGCATTAGTCACTCAGTTATGTCCAACTCTTTGTGACCCTATGGGTTAGCTTACTTAGGAAAATAATCCCAAGAAATAGGTGCTATTTCTAAGATGCAGAGAGTTTAAAAATCTTGCCCAAAGCTATTCAGCAGATAATTGTCAGAGGTGAGATTTAAACCTAGGGAGATTGTCTATAGAGCTCAGGCTCTGTCACTGGGGTTGAGTGAAGGTCTTGTCCAATTGTTCCGTCTTTGACTCTGACTGGTGAAAGCTGAGATGGTGGAATGGAGAAGGAAACTACTTCCCTGAGCACATTAGACTTGCCAAATACAGAGGCCAGATAAGGGTTCTATAAGCTAAGGATGAAGTGGGAAATGGCTTGGTGTACCTACCTTCCTAGCAGAATGTCCCCGATTTAGTCTGCTCAGGCTGCCATAACAAGGTACCCTAGACTGGGTGACTAAAAATAAACATTTATTGCTCATGGTATTGGAATTTTGCTAAGTCCAAGATCAAAGTGCCAGCAAGGTAAGTTTCTCCTCTTGAGCAGTAAGCAGCTGCCAGCTTGTTGTGAGCTCACAAGGTGTTTTTCTTTGTGTGTATACCCAGGGAGAGAGCGCGAAAGAGAGAGAGAGAGAGCTCCCTGGTGTTTCTTTGTGTTAATATAAGGGCACTAATGCCATTATATTAATGGGGGTGTGGCCCCCATGACCTTATCTAACCCTAATTACCTCTCCAAGGTTTCCTCCACAAATACCATCACACTGGGGTTTAGGGCTTCAACATGTGAATTTGAGCAGGAACCCTATTCAGTCCATGGCAGTCCTTTAGTGCCTTTCTGAAAGTTGATGTCCAGCAAGAAAGAATTTCCCTCTCCTATTCCTCCAATCATTGATTCAATTTGCTATTTTGAAGACATAGTCTGAGACCAACATTAAAACACCACAGCCTAGTTGGACAGAGAAGATAAGCAATGAAGTCACCACTCATGAAGGTATCAGTGTAAGGGCTGAATGCCTGGGCTTGTTCAGAGATGCGCCAGATGGAGCAGCTGGCCCAGCTTTTCCTGTTGACCACAGTGGCCAATCTACTGAATGTCCAGATCTATCCTGAGCTGAGATGCAGCAGAGCAGACCTCAGTTAACTCAGAGACAGATTTCTGGACATCTTGGTCTAGACCATTTGGAGATACAGAATCTCAGCTGCCAGACAAGAGTTTTGGAGAAAGATGATTTTCTATGGAAGAGAAAGCTGAATTAAATGTGGGTGAAGCTCTGGCTTATGCCTCTGACATCATCAGAAGGTATTTATGGAGGGATCACAATGAAGGGGACACAGAGTGAAATGGGATCAGGTGCAGCCAGCCCGCCTGTTGTGTCTCAGCTGGCAGGGCTGCGGGTGGGCTGATACTCAAGTGAGGAGCAGGCAGAGCAGTAGTGCTGCTGTGAAGTTTGGAAAAAACATCACTGAAGGAGGAGCATTTGAATTAAGGGTCTGCAGCATAGAGGTGCCAGTTGTCAGGTGGAAGAAGCCAGAGCAGGAGTGGAAATGCTGGGGTGCCAGCTGCCTGGAGCTACCGCTGCCATCTGAGAGAGAAAGCCAGAGACCTGACCATCCAGAGGCGGAGTCCAAATCCTCATAAAGAGTGTGGTTGCTGTATTTATCAAAATGCCAGAGTATGAAAGACCATGAAACAACATGCCCCTAGGGCATCAATGGAAGGGCCAGGCCAGGACAAGTGATAGGGGGCATGGGTGCCCAGCGGTGCAGCTCCAAGTCTGAGTGGGTCTGAATCCCAGCTCCACCGTGATTCACTTGTGGCCTTAGATTATGACTGAAACCCTTCACCTGGCTCATAAAGATGATGATAGTCAAGGATTATGGGAGAGGTGTGTGCAAAGTGGTCAGAAAAGTCTGGCATCTAGCAGGAGGGACACTCTGGGCTCTGTCTTTTTGAAGCTGATGGAAAGGTGGATGGAGACAGCTTGTCTCCATCCTATGGGCCTTTCTGCCAGGGAGAACAGCCACCCCTGGCTTTCATGATGAAAGACCGGTGCTGGAACAACGTCACCCAGGGAGAAGGGCTTTGAACCCCTTCTTTATGGAAGATGAATCAGTGGTCAGCTTCACGTTGGAGGCAGACCCTCTAATCTCAACTTCTCATCTAGTTTTCTGCCGCCTCCATGGCCTCCTCAGGGAAGGTCTCAGCCCCTTTGTTCTGCAGGGTCTCAGCCCTCTTTTCCCCGCCATGGCCTGGACTGACCCTGGAGCTTGGATCCCGGTGGCATTTCTGAGGGCTCCAGGCAGCATCATCCATTCAAGTTGCACCCCTCTGGAGCTGTGGCCAGCCCTGACCTCCCATGGTGCCCAAACAGCAGGAAATTTTGTCCTGGAAACAGCAGTGAGTTAGAAATAGTTTTGACTGCTCTTTGCAGAGCAAAAACAGAAATGCCTGTGGGAGACTGGAGTCGCTGCCTGGCTCTTCTCTGACCAGATCCTATAGATTTTCCTACCCCCTTCATCTAATCCTTCAAAGCACTGGTGGGTGACTGAGGGTTGTCTGCTCTCTGCCTCCGTCTTCACCTTTCCCCTCTGCCATAATGAGCCTGGTTTGGTTTTACTTCTGGAATCCCAAGAAAGCCTCGACTCTGCATGTCCCTCTCCCTTAGTCCTTACCCTGTACTTCAGAAACATCTTTTACTGCTCATCTTGCCAGGAGCATTCATTCCTCTTGGACCCTGATCTGCTGGAGCAGGGCTGCTCAGGCCCTCCTAGCTCTTGGATTCTGTTGCCCTGGCAGGCTTCCCTGCTCACCAGTTCAGTCCGCAGTTGCTCTGCATATCTGCTACCTCTATATTCTTGTCCCCGGATGTGTCTCCCATCTTCCCAGCATGGCCAGCAGCCAGCCAATCCCTACTCAGCCTGAGTGGGCCTGGGAGCTAAGAGGTTGGAAGCATGGATCCTAGTACACCATCTCTCACTCCCCTGTGGACTGCAGATTTGGATATAAAATATTGTGCCAGTGTGCATAACCCAAGGTTTCTTTGAGTGGTACATGACCCACTAAGAAGTTAAAACTCACTGAATGAGAGTTCTTCTGAGTACCCCTGATGTCACAATGCACCTTTGCAGTCAAGGGGAGGGCTGTGTCTTATTCATCTTTGCATTAGTTGTTCCCAGTTCAGTGTCTGACACATAGCAGGTGCTCATAAAATAAATGGTCAGTGAATGAATGGACTAAGATGTGGTACATCTTGAACCCCTTGGAGAAAGAAGGAGCTTCCTTTCCAAGGCCCCTTTAGATCAACGTGCATTTCTGCAAAGACACATCCAGCTGCAGGGAGCTCCCTCTTTCCCAAGTTAACTCTCTCCATTGCTTTTCCTCTACAGAGCTGGGTTCTGTCCTTCTTCAACTTTTCCTCTCGGTTCATGCTTTGGCCTGAGAGGCTGCCCAGGATTCATTCCACCTTTGGGGGCCTTTAAAGGGCCATCACATCAGAAGTGCAGGCGTCAACTTCTCAGCCTCTGCCAATGGATGTTACTGATATTTGCTGTACCCAACCAGTCCCCTCCCAAACAAGCAGAGGGGTAGTTCCCACCCTCTGGGACGTGTCAGCCTCAGACGGATCAATCCATGACAAGTCTCTGTTCCCAGATGGAACATAATTCTCTTGATACAACAAAGAGTGTCAGAACAAAGGAGAGCTTTTGAGCTCATATCAACTAATCACCTTAATATACAGACAAGAAGACTGATGTCACCAGAAGGGAAATGATGTTCCGTGGCTCACGTGTCTGGAACCAGGGCCAGTTCCCCTGGCTCCCAGCCCTGTGTTCCTCTTTCTGTGTTCTGCAGCCTCCTTCCTGCAGCACAGAGGACTGACCGGAGTCTTGCACTTTCTGATCGGTTCCAAATATATGTTCCTATTGGATTGCCGAATTTTCCTGGATCTCCCAGAGTCTGGGCACCTTCTTGCTTTACTGAAGTGAAGAAGGTCTTGGGGGTTAATCTTTAGTTGTTTGTGGATGTATTCATGGCTGCCAACTTCAGATACAGTTGAGAGTAGTGTTTACAACATAGTCTCAGGGGACTTCCCTGGTGGTCCAGTGGTTAAGACTTCATCTTCCAATGCAAGGGGTGTGGGTTTGATCCCTGGTCAGGGAGCAAAGATCCCACATGTCTTACAATCAAAAAACTGAAACATAAAACAGAAGCAATATTCTAACAAATTCAATGAAGACTTCTAAAAAGACATAGCCTCTGGAATCAGACTTTCTGGGGTTTAATCCTGATTCTGTCACCTGGTCCTTCCTAGCTTTGTGATCTTGGGCAAATTGTTTGATGTGCCTGTACCTCATCTATAAAATGGGGTAAATTTTCACTCAGAGGGCCATTTGGCCCATAAATGAAGAAGAAGGGTTTAACTCAGCACTGGCTAAGTGCTAGCTGGTGAGTCCTGATTTCCCTGCATTCGCTGGAGCCAGTTTACCTATACAAAGGCCTGATCTTACAGTGACCACCTTCTGTGCCACCAAGAATGGCTCTAGGCATATTTGAAGTGGAGCTCTGCAGTGTTGCCTGTCTCCAAAGGAACTTGGTTTGCAGTGTTGCTTCTAACAAACCCACCTGAGGAGGCTGCTTCGCTAGGCAGTGGAGTATGGGGTTTAGAGCCAAAAATGGCTCTGAACCCAGCTGCCTGGGTTTCAGCCCCACCACTTTTGAGACATCAGACCCTGGCCAGGTTACTTTGCTTCTTTTTGACTCAGTTTTCTTATCTGCAGAGGGGGGTCACCATGCCTCTGAGCACTAGATGAGAATTAAGTAACACATGCGAAGGACAGTGTTTGATATTCAGTAGATCGTTGTTAGTAGTGATATTGGCTAATATTTATTGAGTACTTAGAGTGTGCCAGGCCCCATTTTAAGTGCTCCTAGATAGATTAATTCATTTAATCTTCGCAACAACCCTATGAAATAATATGAGTTTTATCCTATTTTGCCAGTGGAAAAAAAGTAAGTCATGGAGAATTAAAGCAACTTGTTTGTGAGTGAGATTTCCAGCCAGGTGCTCTGGCTTTGGTACTCACCCACTGAGTTACCCCTAAACTCCATGGGGTGGAAGTACCACACACAGCAGCTGTGGCTACAGAACTTTCCACTTGGCGTTATAATTTGTGATGTATCCCATTCAGGCCTGAGTCTACCTGGAGCCATTTTTCTCCAGAAAGCCTGGGTCGGCATTGGTATACAGATTAGCATGGGGAAGGAGTGGAGAGAAAATGACCCCTGGCAGAGAATGATTACTAAATTTACTGTGTACTAGGCATTGACCACGTGCCTAGGTTGGCAACCCTGGGGCAAACCAGCTGCTGATGCCATTTCCTAGGGTGCACCTGGCAAAATCTACCATGATGATTTGGAACAGTTTAATTACAGCTGTGACCTAAATTTGTTGTTGGAGGAAGGGGTGGACAGTGCAGGGGCCAAGGTGGGAGAAAGACAGGGTCTTGGATATTACGACTAAGCCTAGACTCCCCACTCTGCAACCTATAGGACACTCACGGGTTTCTCTGACCCACACTGGAACCAACTCCCCATGTCTGAGCTCCAGTCTATCAGCATTCACAACCAATCTCAGATCTTCTGGCTTCTCCTGAAATGAAGTCAATCCATCTTTCTAACCTCAGCTTTCTGGGAGCTTGGCCAACCAAGATCTACATCCTGGTTGTTAAACTCACTCTGAGCAGCTCAGAAAGCTGCCAGACCACCTTGCACACATCTAAGTGAGATCTGGTCAAGAAAGCTGATCCTGTCCTTTGCCGTTGCTGCCAATCCTGTAAGGTTCCCACCGTACTTAGCACACAGTCAGTACCAAGTTACCACCGTGCCCTGCACATAGTAGGTGTTCAATAAATATGTTACTGCAGCTGCAGGGTAGAGGTACCCTGGGGAAGATGCTGAACAGGAAGTCAGACGGCAGGAAGAAACACAATCTGGTCTTCAGCAGTAGTGGCTCATGATGAGGTGGTGGGGTGGCGGTGGGGATCCCTCCCAGTTTCCAGACACAGTGATCACATCTCTAAGAGACAGTGCTCAAAACCCTCAGCACGCTTGACCCTGAGGTCCATGCATGTAGTACTCAGCCCTCGGGAGCCCTGCTCAGCTTCTCAGCAGCAAGTGCTCAGGACTGAACATCCTGAACTTCAGGCAAGCAGCTCTCTGTGATCCAGACAGAGGGCCACCAGCAGTCCAGGCAGAGAGCTCAGGACCCCCGGACGCAGCACTGGGCATGGCAGACATCTGCTGGGGCTGACGAATCTAGAAGCTGGTGCCTAGCTTACTTGAGCACAGAGTCCAGCACTCCAGGAAGCAGTGTCTGGCACTCCAGATGCAGCTGCAAATATTCCAAGGGGGCAGCTTTCATGCAGGAGGCATTATTTAGGACTCTAAGAGCTGTGCTGGGCATTCTATGCAGACTGCACTCCACACATCAGGGCAATTGGCAATAGAGACACGTATCCTGGGAATGGGTTTCTGCCTCAAGGCTGTGAGTTAGGATCGCTGCACCTGCCCCAAGCAGCTCCTTGCATCCATCCTTGCTGGGGACCTGGTTGGTCACGTAGATTTTGGATGACAACTAGATCTTCCATTCTCTAGGTAGGGTTGGCCTGCAGGGGATCAGAATGATCCTTTTTACTGTGTACTTTTGGTCCTGGCAATTTTTCTTCTAGATATATTCCATGCATATATAGATTTTTTGCATCAGTGGTAGAACATTCAGTACCTTGCTCTAAAAAATTGATATATTTTGGATGCATCTATATTAGCCGCCTCAGTCTTTTTCATTACTGTCTGATTTCCCATGGCATGATGACCTATAATCCAACTAATTCTCTATCTATTGATATTTAAAATATTTCTGTCTTTTGCTAGTCCTATCAGCCTTATACTCACGCGTGTCCTTAGCACATATGTGAGCATATCTAAAAGAAAAATTCCTAAGACAGGATGCTGGCTTAAAATGCACATTTCTTTGGGGAATGCTATAAGATTCCCTATGTAAAGACTAGTGGAAATATTCAAAGAAAATATGGTGGATGTTTGGTTCAGCTTACACACGGTGGAGAGATCAGTTCCATGTTCGCCCTGTTCTTTGGTGGATAACGAGGACCCATGAAGTAATGGGCCTCAGAATTTGTGATTCCTCAGGATCATTTGGGTTAACAGTCTGCCTGTGCAATTCCTTTTAAAAGCAGAGTCACAGTCTTGTTCAAGTGAAATGCACACTCCCTTGCATTCCATCCCACTCTCGTTTGCGCGGGCTGCTTTCTGAAGGAGGATAGCCACGTTGTAGCTCCTGCAGTGCTTTTGGCTTCTAAGTGTGTTCCCTCCCATAATAGGATTCAAGAAGAAACTCTTTGGCCGAGTTCTCTAAAGCCACTTCATCCTCATCTATCTGGTAAACCATGGATGGTAAAGGCAGGAAGCGCAGAGCTCCAGGTTGGTCTAGGGTGGAGGGAGGTCTCCCAGTGTTCATGGTCATTCAGGGGGATATGAGGTCCTGGCAGATGGCTGAGGAGAGGTGGCCTTGGGGACCCTGAGGGACTGGCCAGGGTTTGGCTCAACCATTGCTGAACTAGGAATCTGCATTTACTGAACCTCTGATTCATGATTTTCATTTTGATAGATGTCACCAAATTCCCCAGCAGAAGCCTGCACCAATTTAGTTTCTCCCAACAAGAATGAGAGTGTCTCTTTCCCCACTCCCTGCTATCTTATCAAATTTCTGAATTTTGCCCATTGAAAAGTGAAAAACAATTTAAAATGTGCATTTCTTTTATTATGAAAGATGCTATAAACATCTTTAAAATAGATTATTAGTGACCTGTAGGTCTTTTTTCCTGTGTTGTCTGCTTTTGGTTTGGGTTTGGGTTTTGAACACTTTCCCTGCCCACCCCCCCACCCCCGTTGGGTTGTTGTTTTCTTATTGATCTACAAGATCTTTTGATATATTAAGTCAGCCAGGCCTTTGTCATATAAGTTACAGATATTTTTTTCCCAGTCTGTTTGAAGACTTTTGAGTTTACTTACAATACTTTTTGAGGTTCTGAAAATTTGATTTTTCTATTCAAATGAACCCATTCTTTACCTTTTCTCTTCAGAGCTGGTGTCTTGCTGAGAAAGGCTGTCTCCATTCCATAGTCATAAAATGTCTTCCTCATTCCTTTCTAGTATTTTTTATGAGTTTATTTTTTCTGTAGAAATCCTTGTTCCATCTGGAATTTGTTTGGATGTGAAAAGTGAAGACAAGATCCAATTTTACTTTTTTTTCCAGATGGCAAGCTCGTATTTTCAACACCCCTTGTTGAATAATCCTTTTTTTGCCTAACTGATTTGAAATGCCATATTCATTATGTACAAAATTCCTGTGTGATTTTGGATTTTTATCTGGATTTTATCTTCCTTTATTTGACTGGTTTGTCTGACTCTCAAACACTTTAAAATATTAACTATTTTTATTATTTTTAATAACTTATAAGGTTTGTCATTTTCTTTGGTTCTTTTTTTTAAATTTCAGAATCTTTCTCGCCAGTATCACACATTTATTTCTCCAGGTTAACTTTAAATCAGTTCCTCTGTTCCTCCTCTCTCTCCAAGTCTCACAGATATATTCACTGGGTTTACATTGCCTCATGAGTATCTCCCTTTCCCAAAGAGAGAGAAAACTCTTTGGGCTAAGGATGAGGGGAAGGTCTGACTCAAGCCAGCCTCAGGGGAAACCAGTATCATCAGTCTAGCTTGTTGGCAGAGACCCCCAACTTTCCCCAAATCTAATGTTCTCAGGTGCTATAGGGGAAGGTTTAACAATTAAACAAGGTTGACCAGGGATAAGGGAGGGGGAAGGACAAAATTGGGAGATGGGGATTAACATACACATACTACTATATATAAAATAGACTACTAATAAGAATCTTCTGTATAGCACAGGGAACTCTACTCAATACTCTGTAATGGCCTATACAGGAAAAGAATCAAAAAAAGTGGATATATGCATAAGTGGCTCACTTGGCTGTACATCTGAAGCTAACACAGCACTGTAAACCAAATATACTCCAATAAAAATTTTAGAACATATTAAAAAACAGCTAAATAAATTTGGAAAAACTTGGATTGAATAAAGTTAAACAGTTTTTTCTCAGGCATCTGTTTAGCAGATATTAATGGATACTTGCCATGTACCAAGTGCTGGGCCCAGAGCTAGGAATGCCACGGAGAAGATATTGGACACGTCCTGCCTGCCATGGAGCTATGGTCTAGTTGAGGAAAAAGACATTACACAAAAAACCAACTCCAATATTCACTGCAGTGCTGTTTACAATAGGCAAGACATGGAAACAAGGTAAATGTCCTTTGGCACATGAACGGATATAGAAGATGTGTACATATATGCAAGGGAATGTTACTCAGCCATAAAAAAGAATGAAATGCCATTTGCAGCAACAAGGGTGGACTAGAGATTATCATGCTAAGTAAAGTAAGTCAGTGAAAGATACACATATGATATCACTTATATGTGGAGTCCAAAAAAAAGATACAAAATGAACTTGTGTACAAAACAGATTCACAGACATAGAAAACAAATTTATGTTTTGGGGTTTGAGAAAAGGAAAGGTGCGGGGGGGAGGAGGGATAAATCAGGAGTTTGGGATTAACAATACACACATAACTATATGTAAAATAGATAGTCAACAAAAACCTACTGGATAGCATAGGGAACTCTACTCAATATTCTGTAATAACCTACATGAAAAAGTAGTCTGAAGAAGAATAGATATATGTATACATAAAACTGATTCACTTTGCTGTACAGCAGCAACTAATACAATATTGTACATCAACTATACTCCAATATAAAATAAAAGTTAAAAAAAAAAAAAAACTCCAAATACACATTTACTGGGGCTTGAGATTTTAAGTGTGAAGGAGGGAAGTAGGGAAGGTACAATGAGAAGGAACGGCTGGGCTGAGGGTGAGCACAGGTCTTGCTGAGGAAGTGAAGGTTAGGTGGGTTTCATTGAGCTTCACCACGTATGCTGGCAGAGAGGACCTTCAAAGCAGGGCCCCAGGTTTTTGACTGTGGGATTCTATTTGGTGGGCCTTTCTGGATGAGTCCTGGCAGGTGCTCTTTGGAAAACGGTAACCTTTTGCTTCTCAGGATCTACAACCCAGATCTGTCTCATCCGAGCCAGATGTCCTTAGAGAAGTTGTTCACCCTCTCTGAGCCTCCTTTTTCTCATCTGTAAAATAGTGTAATAGAGAGAAAAGTAAATATTGTATATTAAGGCATATACGTGAAATCTAGAAAAATGGCACAGATGAACCTGTCTGCAAAGGAGAAACAGAGACACAGACGTAGAGAACAAACTTATGGATACCAAGGGCAGAAGGGGAGGTGGGATGAACCGGGAGATTGGAATTGACATCTATACACTACTATGCATAAAATAGGTAACTAATGAAAACCTACTGGGTAAGCACAGGGAACTCTACTCAAACGCTACTCAAATATATCCACAGTGACAAAGAGTGGATACATGTCATGCACAACTGATTCACTTTGATGTGAAAATTACACAACACTGTGAATAAACTCCAATTAAGAAATTACTGCAAACTTGGTGCTTTAAAACAGCAATAACTTATTCTCTCGTAGTTTGACGAGGCCAGAGAGTAAAATCTAGGTGTCAGCAGGGCTATTCCTCCTCTGAAGTTTCTAAGGGTGGATCCTCTATCCCCTCTTTCAGTTTCTAGTGGCTCCCAGAATTCCTTAACTCTGGCAACATCACTCCAATCTCTGCCTTCATCATCACATGGCCTTCTCCACTCAGTCAACTTCTTCTCTCCTGTCTCTTATAAGGACACTTGGCACTCAATTTAGGGCCTGTCTGATAATCCAAGAAGACCTCATCTCAAGACTCTTAACTCAATTAAACCTGCAAAACCCCTTTTTTTCCCCCAAATAAGATCACAGTAACAGTTTATAAGACATACCTGTTGGGGGACCACAATTTAACCCACCACAGATGGGAATCAGAGAACTTGTCTTAGAGAATTGTTTTCGTGGTTTGATAAGACAAGGTCCGTGAAGCTGCCTGCCTCAGAGTAGGCTGGATGATGTCGCTAGTTTGCTCCTCACTTCTCCATTTTCAAGCGTCTCTGTCCTCAGGAAGGTTCAGTTCAGTTCAGTTCAGTCGCTCAGTCATGTCCGACTCTTTGCGACCCCATGGACTGCAGCACACCAGGCCTCCCTGTCCATCACTAACTCCTGGAGTTCACTCAGACTCATGTCCATTGAGTCAGTGATGCCATTAAACCATCTCATCCTCTGTCATCCTCTTCTCCTGCCTTCAATCCTTCCCAGCATCAGGGTCTTTCCAATGAGTCAGTTCTTCACATCAGGTGGCCAAAGTATTGGAGTTTCAGCTTTAGCCTCGGTCCTTCCAATGAATATTCAGGATTGATTTCCTTTAGGATTGACTGGTTAGATCCCCTTGCAATCCAAGTGACTCTCAAAAGTCTTCTCCAACACCACAGTTCAAAAGCATCAGTTCTCCAGCACTCAGCTTTCTTTAGAGTCTAACTCTCGCATCCATACATGACTCCTGGAAAAACCATAGCTTTGACTAGATGGACCTTTGTTGGCAAAGTAATGTTTCTGCTTTTTAATAAGCTGTCTAGGTTGGTAGCTTTTCTTCCAAGAAGCACGTGTCTTTTAATTTCACGGCAGTCACTATCTGCAGTGATTTTGAAGCCCAAGAAAATCAAGTCTGTCACTGTTTCCATTGTTTCCCCATCTATTTGCCATAAAGTGATGGGACAGGATACCATGATCTTCATTTTCTGAATGTTGAGTTCAAGAGAGTTGAACACGACTGATTCACAATGAAGCAGGAGAGGCCGTGGAGTTTCTTAACTCACCCACCTCCATTGGAGGGAATTTTCCCTTTAAATGAGGAGTCAGGGGGAGGAAAACTCCTTCTCCTCTTTTTCTCAGAGCTTCCCCTTTCTGAATTCTGAGTCCCTGCAGGAGTCATTTATTATCTTTCCTCCCAGGGGGTCCCTGCCAGCTGCTCCTCTGCAGTCCTGCTCATCTCCAACCTGGACTTAGCCTTATCAAGACATCTCTCAAGAAGACATTTCTTCTTATCAAGACATCACTCCTTATCAAGTCATCAGCGCAGATGTTTCTGGAGCTGAGGGTGGGGGAGCAAGCAGACCCTGCCTGAGCCATTTCCCACTTCTCTGACAGCTCCCAGGAGACTCCCATCTTCAAAGAGCTCCTCAAGGCTTTTCTTCCTCATCTCCTGGGTTTTCACTGCAAAGCAAAGACTATCTCTCTGACCTCTTCCTTATTCTGACTTGCCATGTTGAGATGTGCTTGTCAAGCTGATGTTCAGCGTGAGCCAGATCCTGTTCAGGGGAGGGAAACAAACGTGCCAGGAAGCAGTTTAAAGGCTCCCGTGCCTGTGGGGTGTGTTAATGACCTTGCGCTGTGTTCCTGTTCTTCCAGGGACACTGACGTCTCCAAGCAGCCTGCCTCCACAGAGGCAGCCCCTGTACTCCTTGGTGCTTGGGTTCTTCCGCCCCTGGACTCTTCTGCACCTCTGTCTCTCGGCTCCACACCCTTTCTTCCATACTCCCCTCATAAAGACAAATCGATGGTAATTGCTTAAGTGCAGCTGTTCAATCCTTTGACTGTTGAGAGAGAACTTAATGTCCAAAGAAGTCCCCAAGGAGCCACATGCTGCTTAAATTATGTAAAGGTGAGCAGAGAAGGGTGAATTTCATATGCAGAAATGCTTTTCAGCATTAAAGTTTCATGGGAAAAACTGAACCCTCGGACTCATATTTCTGGCCAAAGTTTATCTTCTTTCATTCTGTACATATTTGTCGGTCTCTTGTTATGTACAAGGCCACACAGTCTAGGTAGAATAGGAGGAAAAAAGAGATTAATTAATCAATCTCAGATCTTTCCTTTGGGATCCCTTACTGCCACATGAAATACCTTCCAACAAGCTAGGGTATCATATCATCCATCTGTATATCCGTCCATCCCGCCACCCATCCTTCCATCTATTTACTCACCCGGCAAGTATTTACTGAGGGCCTGCTAAGAGCCAGGTTCTGTGACAGGCGCCAGAAGCACCCAGCTAGGTGAGAGGCAAGACATCTGTTAAAAGGCAGAAGTGATGAAGATATTAGGGATGAGCCTATAAAAGAGCTGCTGTTTAAGCTGGATTTTGAAGGGCAAGTACAATTTGGGCAGAATGCTTATGTCCACACCTGTAAAATACGAGCAAGGTCAAGCCTCTCATTTCATTTCCTTTCTTCCCCAGAATTTATGTGCATTCTCAAGGTTTATGTTCACTCTCAAGGTCAGTTCCT
This sequence comes from Bubalus bubalis, assembly GCF_019923935.1. Taxonomy (NCBI): domain Eukaryota; kingdom Metazoa; phylum Chordata; class Mammalia; order Artiodactyla; family Bovidae; genus Bubalus; species Bubalus bubalis. The sequence continues at coordinate 111,119,115 of NC_059162.1, read as the reverse complement.
GCTCCCTCAGGAAACTCAGCCCCACAGGCTTTTCCTACCTGGGGCTCTGCTCTCTCTCTGCTTCACATGGACCCCAACATGGCATCAACCTCTTGCTCTCGATTTCCACAAGAGTCACCAACAAAGCATCTGTGTGCAGGTAACAGTGGGTCCCTCAGACGTTTCTGGCTTATTCAACCTCCAACTCAACTTGCACATCCAAAGAGAGGTAGGGGTACCATCACTGGCTCATCCTCAGCGGATCTCAGTGAGACAGCTGAGATTCACCTTCCTGTCGACAGAAATGCAAGCCTCCCAAGGGTGGGGAGTTGGCCTTTTCTGCTCACTGCTAATATTCCCAGCATCGGGGTCTTTTCCAGTGAGTCAGCTCTTTGTATAAGGAGGCCAAAGTATTGGAGCTTCAGCTTCAACACCAGTCCTTCCAATAAATATTCAGGGTTGATTTCCTTTAGGATTGACCAGTTTGATCTCCTTTCTCCGATGCTGGGAAATACTGAAGGCAAAAGGAGAAGAGGGTGGCAGAAGATGAGATGGTTAGATAGCATCACCAACTCAATGGACATGGATTTGAGCAAACTCCGGGAAATAGTGGAGGACAAAGGAGCCTGGTGTGCTGTAGTCCATGGAGTTGCAAAGAGTTGGACATGACTTGGTGACTGAACAACAACAATATTCCCAGAACCTAGACTGAAGCCTAGAATAGTGCCTGGAACATGGTAGGCACTCAAGATATGTATGTTGAGTTTGTTGAATGAATTATTCCTGCCCCAATCCCCTTAAAACACTTAAACGGGAGACTACACAGAGGCGCAGCTGCAGCAGCAGCAATGGCCATGGCACAAAGCATGCCAGCGTTCTCCCATCACTTTTGAAACAAAACCCAGAGGCCTCCGAGTGACCTAGATATTCTTCTTGCTGCACTCTGCTGGATCCAGCAGCACAAGGTCTTCTTGTGTCTCCCTTGACCACACTGAGCATACCACTGCTCCAAAACCTGCTACAGAGGCCGTTTCTATACCCACACTGCACTTCTCCATTTACCACAAGGCTCACTTCCGCACCTCCTTCAGGTCTCAGCTCAAATTTCACCTCCTGCCTGAATTTCTCCATTGCATGCATCCAGTTCAGTTCAGTTCAGTTGTTCAGTTGTGTCCAACTCTTTGCGACCCCTGTGGACTGCAGCACTCCGGGCCTCCCTGTCCATCACCAACTCCCAGAGCTTACTCAAACTCATGTCCATCGAGTCGGTGATGCCATCCAACCATCTCATCCTCTGTCATCCCCTTCTCCCACCTTCAATCTTTCCCAGCATCAGGGTCTTTTCCAATGAGTCAGTTCTTCACATCAGGTGGCCAAAATGTTGCTGCCTGCTATTATCTTGTATATTATTTTTGGATCACCTCTTCCCTTTGAGAATGTTACCTCCATAAGAGCTGGGGCCATATTTTGCTCACTACTGTATTCTCAGAGTCTGGGACCATGCCTGGCACACAGTGAACACCACATAAACATCTGCTGTTCTTGAGTGAATGAATGTGATGAGTGAACATGACCCTTACCACCAAGCTAGGGATGCAGGTGGGGCCCGGTAGTGGCCTGGAAGAGGAGTCAAAGAGGTCAGAACCTGAAAGGGAAGACAAAGTGTAGGGGAAAAAAGCTTGACAACTAGATGGAGCCCTGTAAGTTTAGTTCAGTTCAGTCTCTCAGTCGTGTCCGACTCTTTGTGACCACATGACCTGCAGCACTCCAGACCTCCCTGTCCATCACCAACTCCTGGAGTCCACCCAAACTCATGTCCATCGAGTCGATGATGCCATCCAACCATCTCCTCCTCTGTCGTTCCCTTCTCCTCCTGCTCTCAATCTTTCCCAGCATCAGGGTCTTTTCAAATGAGTCAGCTCTTTGCTTCAGGTGGCCAAAGGATTGGAGTTTCAGCTTCAACATCAGTCCTTCCAATGAACACCCAGGACTGATCTCATTTAGGATGGACTGGTTGGATCTCCTTGCAGTCCAAGGGACTCTCAAGAGTCTTCTCCAATACCACAGTTCAAAAGCATCAATTCTTCGGAGCCCTGTAAAGGCAGATGGATTAGCCCAAGAGCAGTTGTCTGGGATGGTGGGAAGTTCAAGACCTTTGTGGGCCCATGTGATGCCCTGGTGTAAATAAGAGAAATGATTCCCTTCCTCTAGGTGGATGTAGCCTTGGGCAGGGGGTGCTTGCATAGTGAGTGCAGCACAGACCAGATTTCAGGTGATACCCACCCCCATGTTAGGCACAAATGTGAGCGTCCACCATGGCATTTATCTGTTGTCAGAAGAAAAAAGTAACCAACACCCTGAATTTGAGCTCTGTGAAGATTGGCACTAAGTCACACAGTGCTAAAGGGCCGAACTGTGACCTGGGAGCCTTCCATTCAGTCAGCTTGGTGTGTCAATTTGCATTGTCCTCTTGCTATTCAGAGTGCATCCTAAGGACCAGGTGTATTGGCATCACCTGGGAGTTTTACAGAAGTGCAGAATTTCAGACTCTGCCCCAGACCTACAGACCAGAATCTGCCTTTTTACAAGCTCCTCAGGTGATTTTTTGTAGGTGCTGAAGTTTGGGAAATACTATAGTGCTCCCGGATCTCTGGCTTATATCTCTATTATCTTTCTGATTCACTTGAGGCTAGGTCACCTTACTTCATCTGTCTGGCCTGCCACTAGATGTTATCCACAGGGCCAGCCAGCCTGGAGTTTTAGAAAGAGCCCTGGGCATTTAGTTGTGTTTCAAAGGCTGCGTGACGTTGGACAGATATTTCACTCCTAGGAGCACAGTCTTCCTAACCTGAAGAAAGGGGTGGGGGGGTATGTGTGTGGCTAATGATCCAGCACTTTTACGGAGCTCAAATGACATGACGGATGTGAGTGCCCTTGTCAACTGTAAATTCTATCCAAACACCCAGTATCACTGCTCCCATATAATATAATATGAAGGCCCCCAGCAGAGACCTCTCATTCTAGAATGCTACTTCAACAAATTAGAGGGAGGGAGAAAATGAATGGTCTGGGGTCAGTAGACTTTAACTAGCAGACTGGGATAGACACAGGAGTCCACAGTTTCATTTAGCTTACAGGGATAACTAACCGACGCCTGGGAGTTTCACACAGGGCTTTGGTCATAGGCTTAGCTCTAGCCCAGGGAAATGATGAAGGTGGGTAAAAGTTAGGTGGGGTATTTTCCGGAGTGGGAGACTTGTAGGGGTGCTGTGTGTGGTGAGTGACTGAGAGGGGAGAAAGACTCCTGCAGATAAACTGCCTACACCCCAGCATGAGCAGGGGACACCTTATCAATTCAATGATCGACCACTGTCTGAGTAGCACACTTTTCACGCTGCGTCTCGATGGAAGTACCATGTGGAAGTGGTCAGCAGCATTGCAGCCACTTAACTGCTTATGAGCTTGGGGAATGCCATTTGTTAGGGGAAAATCGCTCAGACCACGGGAGTGCTCTTGGGATCCTTGAGAGAGATGGCTGGCTTCCCACTTGTATCAAAAGACTGGACACTGTGAGTGGTCAGTAATTTCTCAATGAACGAAGAAATGGAAACCTTTGCCTTTAGGAAGCTTTCTCAGTCTCAGTGAGACCTCCTTTAACCATTCTGTTTTAAACTTCAGCTCAGCCAGCCACGCAGTTCCCCAGCCCCCACTCCTACTTTATCGTTTTGTTTGTTTTTATCCATAGCACTTATTCACTTTTAACATACTATATACTTTGCTTATTCATTATTCCCTATCTTTTCCCCACTTTTTAGAATGGAAATCCACTCGAGCATGGCTATTCATCTCTTTGAATTCATTGATACATCCCTAAAACAGTGCTCAGCACACCATAATGTATGCTCAACAAATATTTGTTGAATCAAACTGAATTAAGTGAATTATACAGAGGGGCCATGTCAGATTTAAATTCTTGTCTGGTTCTGCCACCGAATTATTGTCTAACAAAAGGGCACGCCTTTTGCTTCCTGAGCCCCAGTTTCCATACCTGTACCATGAAGGGGTTTGGGTCTGTCTCTGAGGACACTTACGGCTCTAATTCACTTGCCTTTCAGGATGGCTTTGGAAGATGATTTGCATGAAGTGGTGAAGAGAGTTCTATAAAGGAAATGAACAGACCTGGGTGGGAGTTCTGCTCTGGCACTTCTGAAGTCCTGCGACTTCGGGTGAGACATTGACTTCTCTTCCGTATATGCTGCTCCTAGCACTGTCTCTGGCATGTCTTAGAAACTGACTAAACGTAAGCTTCTGCCTTCTTCTCCCATCTGGGCCCAAGTGTCTTGTTGCCAAATGAGTCTCAGCTCACAGAGTCTTGTAACAGGGGGCTGAAAGGACTTCGCAAACTGTAACGTCTTCCTCAAGTGTAAAGGGTTATGAGGGTCACATACACACCCAAGCCCCGACCTTCCTCCACGCAGATGAGACACAGACCATCATTGCTATTTACACCCAAGCCGCCTCATGATTCACTGGCCTTACTGCCGTCAGAAATGTTGCACCTGATGAGATCAAGTTCACATTGGGTTTATCAAAGTCTAATTAACACTTGATCATCGTGTCTCACATGTTGCCTTATTATGTTGGCTTAATTAGAGTGACGAGAGGAGGCTGAAAGCAGCAATTCCAGCCATGCTCTGATGCAACATCTGTAGAGGAATGGGCCTCAGCCAGATAAGCAATTAAGTAGAGCTATACACGTAGCAAGGATCTTTGCATCAGACAGCTGCCTGGCCAGCCCGTCCTCAGTACAGGGTTTGTGAAAGATAGACCCGGGTGGTCTTCTCCACCTTGCTCAAGCATCAGGATCTAGTCAGACCCTTTGGAGAACGTGGTGGAAAAGCCACCACTGAGGGGAAGGTTCCACTGTTGTGGTTTTTAGTCACTGGGGGAAGGAGAACGGGAGCATCTGGCAGCTAGGAGAAACTAATTCACCATTTGGCCTTGGATCTGGTCAGCTGTGGTCATGATGTTGCTGTGAATCATGCCAGGTGAACTCAGTCCTCTTTGAAATGTCATCACTCATCTATTCAGTTTTGAAAAACCTGAAATTGGGCATTTCTGCCCCTACTCCCAGGAATAGGCAGGAAGTATGGGTAAAATGTTTGGTATTCTGTAATAATTTAGCAAAAGAATCTGAAAAAGAATATATATGTATGTTTGTATGTGTGCAATTGAACCACTTTGCTGCACACCTGAAACTAATACAACATTGTAAGTCAACTATAGTCCAATAAAAGTTAAATTTCGAAGGTCTACTACTTTAATCATTTTAAGTATATAATTCAGTGGCATTCAGTACACTCACATTTTTGTGTGCCCATCACCACCATCCATCTCTAGGGCTGCTTCATTTTGCAAAACTGATGGACAGGAATTTTAAAGAGCCAGGCCCGGAAGTGGTACACATCATCTCCTCTCAGGGCTGGTATGTGGTCTCATCAGTTCAGTTCAATGCAGTTGCTCAGTCATGTCTGACTCCTTGTGACTCCATGGATTGCAGCATGCCAGACTTCCCTGTCCATCACCAACTCCCAGAGCTTGCTCAAACTCACGACCATCAAGTCAGCGATGCCATCCAACCATCTCACCCTCTGTCGCCCCTTCTCCTCCTGCCTTCAGTCTTTCCCAGCATGAGGGTCTTTTCCAATGAGTCAATTCTTCACATCAGGTGGCCAAAGTATTGGAGTTTCAGCTTCAGCATTAGTCCTTCCAATGAATATTCAGGACTGATTTCCTTTAGGATGGACTGGTTGCATCTCCTTGCAGTCCAAGGGACTCTCACGAGTCTTCTCCAACACCACAGTTCAAAAGCATCAATTCTTTGGCACTCGGCTTTCTTTATAGTCCAATTCTCACATTCATACACGACTACTGGAAAAACCATAGCCTTGACTAGACAGACTTTTGTCGGTAAAGTAATGTCTCTGCTTTTTAATATGCTGTCTAGGTTGGTCATAGTTTTCTTCCAAGGAGCAAGTGTCTTTTAATTTCATGGCTGCAGTCACCATCTGCAGTGATTTGGGAGCCCAAGAAAATCAAGTCTGTCACTGTTTCCATTGTTTCCCCATCTATTTGCCATGAAGTGATGGGACCAGATGCCATGATCTTAGTTTTTTGAATGTTGAGTTTTAAATCAGCTTTTTCACTCTCCTCTTTCACTTTCATCAAGAGGCTCTTTAGTTCCTCTTCCCTTTCTGCCATAAGGGTGGTGTCATCTGCATATCTGAGGTTATTGATATTTCTCCCTGCAATCTTGATTCCAGCTTGTGCTTCATCCAGCCCAGCATTTCTCATGATGTACTCTGCATATAAGTTAAATAAGCAAGGTGGCAATATATAGCCTTGACATACTCCTTTCCCGATTTGGAACCAGTCCATTGTTCCATGTCCAGTTCTAACTGTTGCTTCTTGACTTGAAAACAGATTTCTCAGGAGGCAGATAAGGTAGTCTGGTATTCCCATCTCTTGAAGAATTTTCCATAGTTTGTTGTGATCCACACAAAGGCTTTAGCATAGTCAATAAAGCAGAAGTAGATGTTTGTCTGGAATTCTCTTGCTCTTTCTATGAGCCCACAGATGTAGCCACACCTAACTGTGAGGGAGACTGTAAAATGTAGTTTATCTGTGCATCCAAGAGGAGAGGAAACCATGGGGTTGTGGTGAGAAAGTGTGTGCCTATGTACAACGCTATTTACATTCCAAAATAATACCAAGCCATTATTAAAATGCACACACCACTAACTCAAGGACAAACTAGCCCACAGCCCACTGGCTCCACAGCCCCTTACTGATGTGCATGTCATTTCATTTTATTTTTTAATAATTTTGTTTTATTTTGTCTGTGCTGGGTCTTCATTGCTGTGTGCACTTATCTCTTGTTGTGGGGAGTGGGGGCTACTCTGTAGCTGTAGTGTGTGGGTTTCCAATTGCAGGGCCTTCTCTTGTTGAGGGGCACAGTTTCTAGGGTGTGCGGGCTTCAATAGTTGTGGCTCCTGGGCTCTAGAAAGGGAAAGTGTTAGTCGCTCAGTTGTGTCCGACTCTTTGGTACCCCATGGACTGTAGCCCACCAGGCTCCTCTGTCCATAGAATTCTCCAGGTGAGAATACTGGAGAGGGTAGCCATTCTCTTCTCCAGGGGATCTTCCCAACCCAGGGATCAGACCTGGGTCTCCTGTATTGCAGATGGATTCTTTATCATCTGAGCCACCAGGGATGTCCCCCAGGCTCAAGAGCACAGGCTTAGGTTGCTCTGCAGCATGTGGAATCTTCCCCAACTAGGGATCAAACCTAAGTCTCCTGCATTGGTAGGCAGGTTCTTTACCACTGAGACACCAGGGGAAGCTCTGCACTTAATTTTAGAATCAAAGGTTTTTAGGAGGAGGCTATAAAAAGGTAGGTGGCAGAAAATTCCTAAGTGTTTCTCTGAGAAACTTTGCAAAATGTATTCTAGACCTGTTATAGCACCTTATCACTGTTCGCATCCTGCATACTTCCAAATGATTTTTTTAATTGCTTGGGACACATACTAGAACCCAGGATTTTGTTCTCAAGAGACTCTCCTTTCCTGAAGGCAGCATTTTTCATCACTGTCTCATCACATCAAAGTTGGCTGAAATGGAGTTGATGGCCCTGCACCATATGATGCCTTCCCTTCCCCAGCAGGATGATAACAGCCTCTGAAATGGGGCTCTGGGGAAGCCTCGCCCATCTAGAGAGAGTTTTCTTTCACTGTCAGAAGCGAAGTGCCCTTTTGGGGCCATTTGAATTTTGCATTGCCTGAGATATGGCCAGAGAGATGGATTCCATTCCTTAAATCTCTCATTTCTAGCACCTTTTAGAGTGTTTTCCTGAAAAAGTGTCAAGCAATGAAATAAAGAGGAAAGAGCAGGAACCCTATAATCTCTTGCAGTTTCTCTTCAGGGCCACATATTAGAGGTTGGGGTGAGTGACTTTGCAAATTCCCTGTCTGTGAAAAGTTCATTTTTAGGGCCCATTGCCTTAGACATTGCCAAATGGACTGAAATTTCCATTTCTGGATGAATAGCTGGCATTTCGATCAGTTTTAGGTATTCCGGTTCTACTTATCTCACTTTGGGTAGTGCCATGGTGATATCGTTTGGTGTATATTGGCTTTGGTGCTGGCTGGGTGAACTGAACCTTGACTCCATTCCTGGGGCCAGAGTCCCTGTCTGCAGGAGTTTGCACTCTATGGAGAGACATAGTTTCAATACAATGCAGTGGGAGTACGTAGAAATTTTCAGGCGATACTGTGGTGGCAGAGAGGAGGGTCATCTAATCCATTCCGGGGGAAGAAGGGAAAGTCAGAGAAACTTCCTAAGGAGGTACTATCCAATCAGGCTTCTAAAGGATACGTAGGAGTTAGCCAAGAAGAGCAGAAGGAGGGAATGTGTAAGGAAGAAAAGTCAACGTCAGTAAAGTTAGAGACATGAGAGTGTAGAACGTACTTGGAACAGCAAGCAGTGAGGAAAGGTACCGGAGTGGTGGATGCAAATCCTTAATCTACCAATCACTGCTCTGTGATTATGGGCACGTCACTAACTTCTCTTTGTCTAGGTTTTCTGATTTGTAAGGTGGGGTAATGGGGAAATCCACCAAATGGGTTGAGAGAATAAAGAGAAGGATGTGCGTGGCATCTGGACCACACAGAAAGCAGGATAAATGCTGTTGTCTAGTAGCGTGGTGTGCCTGCTCAGTCGTGTCTGGCTCTTTGTGACCCCCTGCATTCTAGCCCGCCAGACTCCCCTGTCCATGGGATTCTAGGCAAGTATAGTTGTGAGTCTGGCCATAGATGGTGTATCTATCCTAGTGATAGCATCTAGCAAATGACCAACACAGAGATGACCATTGTGACATGAGAGGCGAGTGGAACTCTACCAGTTACCTTTTGCTGTATTGCAAATTATCCCTGAATTTAGTGACTTCCACGAGTTTGTAAGTTATATCATCTTGGCCAGACATGACTGATCTCAGATGGGCTTGTTCACATGTCCATGGTCAGCTAGGGGGTTGGCTGAGGCCGATCTCAGACAGCCTCGCTTACCAGCTACTTGATTGGTTACTGGCCGAGGTGACTAGCCATAGACTCTCATCATCCAGGAGGCTAGCCCGGGCTAGAATCTGGTACAGTTTTGCTTTGCCATATTCTATGGGCCAAAATAAGTCAAGGCCAGTCCAGATTCAAGAGGTAGAAAACAAATTCTACCTCTTGAAAGGAGGAGTAGCAAAGTTACATTAAAAAGAACATAGATACAGGGAAGGGTAGAAAATTTGGATCATTTTGCAAATAATCTTGGATGCATGGAATGCATCCAAGATTAAAGTACAGAGGGAAAAGAGAAGAAAGCCCAGCACAGAACTCTGTCATTCAAGGTCAAGAAGAGGAAGACTAAGTGATACTGTAAGTATTCATACAAAGACCAGGAGAGTGTGCTGAAGGGAGGAGAGGGTTTCCAGGAGGAAGAAGTGGCCAACAGCATCAGGTTGCCAAGAATCCAAGGTGCATAGTGATTGAAAGGTGACAACCAGAATTTTGAAGGGAGGTCATTTCAAGCAGGGAACAATGATGAGGGCAGGCTCACGATGAAAGCTAGACTATGGCAGTTTGTGAGAGAGTGCTCAGTAAGAATTGGTGACACATACGGTGTTGACAGTATTTTCAGAAAGTTTTAATAAGAAAAAAGGAGAGGGGAACTTTCCTGGTGGTCCACTGGTTAAGATGCTGCCTTCCAATGCAGGGGGTGTGGGTTTGGTTGGGGAATTAAGATCTCGCATGCCTCGTGACCCAAAAACCAAAACATAAAACAGAAGAAATATTGTAACAAATTCAATAAAGGGTTTAAAAATGGTCCACATTAAAAAAAAATCTTAAAAAAAAAAAAGGCAGAGAGATCTGGCAGTCACTAGTTAGGGGAAGAAGATGAGATTCTTTAAAGAATTTTTAAAGATGAGGGGTGACCTGACAAGTTTCAGTGCAGTTGGGAAGGAGCTGGTAAAGGAATGGGTGAATAATATGGGGAATAGAGGGGATAAAGAAAGATTCCTGAAAATAAAAGGGAATGAGATCCAAGCGGAAGCATTACTTTTACACAGAAGAAGAGACTTGTAACTGGAGACAGGTAAGAGAGAATAGTTTTAAACTTAAGTGAGGTTGCTAGAAGAAGGCTGAGGCAGTTCTCCTTTTTGACAGCTTGTGTATTCTCTGTGAGGCAGTTGTGAATTACGCTGCTCAGAGAGAAGGGAATGTGGAGTCTAAGAGAGGGTTAAAATCTGCAATGGCCACTGTGGAGAATGAGAGCTGGCAAGGGAAATAGAGAGGGATTGCCAGGCAGCATTGAGGGTCCATGTGAAGTCGAAGACCATAAATTCAGAGCGGCATCAATGATTTATAGTAACACCGATCGGTATGGATTTCCAGCAGTGCTTAGCAACCAGAGATGAGTGATAATTGGATTCATCCAAAGTTGATGCTTTGCCAGAAGTTCCACTGGGGGAACACTGGGGCAAGGGTATTGGCAAGAGTATGATAAGAAATAGTATCTATGCTGGGTAGGGAAGGAAGGAAAGGAAGAGAGGCTGGTATACAGAGAGGAGTGAATGCTTGTGTTATGGTCCAGAAAGGCTTAACACTTCAAATTCATCTCTAAGGGGTGATTTTTTACAATGCTTTCTATAGGCCATGCCCCTCAATCTTCTCTATACTTTGGCATCTTTCAGTTTGCTCCTGATCAAGCACTCTACACCCCAATTACTTTAGCAACTCACATCCCATAAAGAGCTGGAAGGGCAGATGGTCAGTAAAGATAAGACAATATGCCTCCATACTTGAGCCTTCCACGGGCTTTCAGTAAATGAAAGCAGCACCCACTCAAATTGCTCAAGTCAGAATCTTAGGAGCCATTCTCAATTCCTTCATTTCTCTCACTCTCTGTCACTGAATCCATGACCAAATTCTATTGGTTCCAGCCCCCACTGTATCTCTACATGTCTATTTCTTTCCATCTATAGTGCCATACCCTGGGTTCAAGTCACCATTATTTCTTACCTGAATCTCAGAAATCTCCTTCCCATTGGGCTCTGCTTCACCCAATGCCCTCATCTATTTACTATTCACACAGTAGCCAGGGTGCCATTTTAGGAATGTTTCAGATCATATGCAGTCACTTTCATGCCTAAAAATCCTTCAGCAATTTCCCATTGCTCTTAAAATGAAATCAAATTCCTTACCAGTGAATTTAGGCCAAGGAATCAGGTGAAAATTTCTCATGGTGAGTGGGTAATATGGGGTACTGTGAGGCCAATGTGGGTGAGAGAGGAAGGTATCAGAAAATGAGGGATGCTCCATAAGGCAGGAGAGTTAGAGGCTGGAACCCTGGAGCTGTGGAGGTGGTGGTAGCAAGAAGCTGGAGGAGTCACAGTCTGAAAAAACTATTCAAAAAAACTATTCAGTCTGCAGTGTGGAGACCAGACAGATAGGAGGCAAGAATGAGCACAGGTAGACCAGTTATGAGGACATTACAATATCCAGGCAGGAGCCGATGGTAGCTTGGAGCAGCTGGTGTTGAAGATGGAGAAAAGCAAATGTCTTTGAGAGATAGTTCAGGAGGAAAAAAATGGAAGTCTGGGAACCCCATCCTACACCCTGTTCCTGCACCCGCTGGTCAGTGCCTACTCATTGTTCTGAGGTCAGCTTCCACATTCTCAGTGGGTCTTTTCCTGACATGCCAGGCAAGGTTATACAGAAGCCAAATAAATGTCTATGGAGCTGACATGATGGAGAATATTCCTGTAAAGATGAAAGAGACCTGAGCATTATATGGACTAAAGGAAAAGATCTGGTAGAGAGGAAAAGAGTAAAAATATCAAAGAGGAGAGGTAATTGGTGGAGTGAGGTCCCCAAGAAAGAGAGGGGTGTGGAATCTAGAATCCAGGTGAAGGGTTAGCTTTGGACCAGAGTCCACTTGCAGTGAGCTGGGATCGCACTGGGAAACAATGATGCCATGCTGGTGACTAGACATGTGGTCACCAGCTCTTCCTTATTTTAAGTTCTTTTTGAACTTCAAAATACTTCCTGGATTCCCAAATGCAGCTATACTTTTAATATCCATTGATTGGGAAAATACATAATGGCAGGAAGCTACATGAGTTCAGAAAATCTTTTAAATGAGCTTTCTTTCCGTTGGTCACAATTCTATCCACTCTCCTTTAAAATAGCACATACATATGTGAAATGGCTTTTTGTAGAAAATGCCTAGTGCAATAAAACTTTTCCAGTCTGAATGCCCTCTGCCCCAGGCTCCTGAGTCTGCAGGTTGGGAATCAGAATCTAGTCTAGACCATGTTCTAATGGGCATTGATACCATCTGTGACTGTCCGTCTTCCCCCTCAACTGGGAGATCTTTAGGGAGAGGAGTCCTGCCTTTCTTAAGTTCCCAGGAACTAGCGTTAGACACGAGACAAAATAGGTTTTTGAAAATTATAGTTAAAGAAATGAAAATAGAATTATCTCCATAACGATTTTATCATTATTTAAAATGAGCTGCCCAGATATTCTCCTATATTCTATTTCTTTTTTTTAAGTCTTGATTTCTTTCCTCCTAGTGATTAAGGTCATTCAAATTCAACCCACCTCCTTTAGGTCCTCGTTCTGGGATTCCTGTCTATTTAAGCTGCGGGAGCCTGCCCTGGTTCAGGTTCATTCTTGTTTTTCAAGTCTTCAGCAGTGCATCATCTTAGTAAAGTGCCTGGCTCATTCCACGGAGTAAAATGTACTAAATGTGCAGGCACAGCCTGTCCTTTAGATGTTCCAGCTCAAAACTCAAATGTCTGCATTTGCACATGCTTATTTGGCCAAATGTATCTTGTGGAATTAGTTTAAGCCACGGTACAAGCTGACTTTTTATTTTGAACATTAAAGTACAAATCTGAAGGGAGCAATCACCTGACCTCATGTGAATGAAATAAAAAGGCATTTCAGCCTTTGGCACTTTAATTGGATCTTTTTGATGAGAAAGACCAACAGAGATGCCAAATCCCAGGATATGATTCTTCAGCTTCAGGCTGTCTTTGGAATAATGGAGAGAAAGTGGGTTGTGTGTGCTCTTGGGGGTACTTCTCACCAGGAACAAATTGACATATGGATTTGAAATTTCAATCCAAGAGTCACCTGCCATTTCATAAGTGGCCCAGTCTTACCACTGAGCAACTGTGGTTTTTCCAACCACCAACTTAAAGTGGTGAAAAGGTCTCACATGGATAGTAGACAATGAGAAGTATTGCTTTGGTGATGGGGCAGCCTGAATAGTGGCTTTGATAGAAATGGAACTTGCACGCCAGCATACACACACGCAGAGATGCTGTAGGGATGGGGCCCAGACACCGCTCATGTTGACTCCTGCTCTGGTGGGCAAACTCCCCAGAATCCTCAGCTTCTTCTCCCAATATCCCGTCTAACTCCTGCCCTTGTGGGAACATGGCTGGCCCCTGACACTATCACGGCTCAGACAGCATCTCAGCAGGAAACTGCATCTTCAGGTTAGTATTTCCAAACGCCTCCGGACCAGGGATGGAGGCCTGGTTGTCCTTACTCCTCATGGCCGCTTCCCGACTATCTCACCCTTTTCAAAAGCCGCTGTCCCTCCGAGACGCAGCTCCCCTCATACATGCACCTCCATTGCTGTCACCTTGGCCTGGTCAGGCCTCCATTCACCGACCGCCTAGTCCCTGGTCTCTGGCTTCCTTTATGGCCGAGTTGCTGAGTACCCTCAAGTCCTCAAACAACCCATCTAATTCCCCATCGCCACCAGGTGAACTGTGCCCCTCCAGCTCACTTGTTGAAGTCCTAACCTCTAGGACCTCAGATCAAAAACAAAACCAGCAAACAAAAAGAACATGGCTGTACTTGAAGACTGTTAAGAACTTATCCGCGACATTTGTTAAAGAGCACCAAGGCGCACTGTTCAGCAGATATCGCAGTAGGCACAGGGACTCCCCAGCTGCAGTTTTGTGATAGAGGAGAGACTGGGCTCAACTCCAGCCATGATAAGGAAAAGTGGGGGGTTTTATAGCCAAGGAGCCAGGCAGGAGGTCGATGGATAGAATATTACTAAGGTGAAGCCTCAGGGATAAAGGGGGGGCTCTAGTTATATTGACGGAATGAGATTCTCGCTTAAGGCAGGTCAAGGTGATCAGACATCAGCTGGGGCATGTGGAAGGATGAGGAATCTGATCAGATATTGAGGAGATTTGGGTTAAAGGACTTAGCAGGATTCTTACTAAAACTGAGACATGCATGAAAAGCCAAAAGTCAGGACCGATGTAAGAAGAGAGTTCAGAGGATCCTGACTAGAGTTTGGTCAAAGAGAGCATCTTTGTCAAGTCAGTGCCTTTAATGAGGAAATTAAGGTAAAATGAGTACATGCAGGTGGGCACTAAAGCAATACGACTGGCATCCAAGGTCAAAAAGGAGAGATTAGGTGCACACAGGAGTGAGGGGCCGTTCTCTGAGCACACAGTGAGAGGACAGCCATCTAAATGCCAAAGAGAGAGCTCAGACAAAATGAAACCAAGCCATCAAATGCTTGGACTTCTGGCCTCCAGAATGCTGAGAAAATAAATTTCTGCCAAGTAACCCAATCTATGGTACTTTGTTATGGCAGCCCAAGAAAACTAATTCCTTCCCCCTTTTTTCCGTATCTTAGACACAATTTATTCTCATTAGCAGCCCAAAAACAAATGGAAGTCATTTGATCTTGTTCATTACACACATTTAAAACCATTCTACTTAAAGCAATATAATAGACTTACAGAACTAAAACCCAAGGACTTTAATTTCAAATATTGTCAAAATGACTGAATATGTTTATCTTTTCTTCCCCTTTGCTATAATACCCCCATCTTTTAGGTTTAGTACCTCCGCATCTCCAAGGACACTTTTCTTCCACTCAAAAATGATGCCCAAGGCTTTCCTCTGGACTCTAAAATACCCCCCCAAATGGTACTGCTAGCTCCAAAATTGTAGCTCCAGCGCCTTGCCCTCTGACTACAACTTATCCATACATTCAGTTTTTCAAGTACACCCACATTGTATTCTGAAATATAGTACAAAATTGATTCTCATCTCCCCCAACACATATACTTTCCCACCCTCATCAGCTCCCCTTTGTCATCAATTCCCTTCTTTTATCACTGAGATTCTGGGGTCCATTGCTATAACCACTCCCTTGCAAAGAGCCTCAACCCCCTTGCTCATTTCATCATTTATCAGGTCTTCTGAAAAACTCCAGCTGCGGATAGACTCAATCATTTGTCTCCTCCATGCTTGCATCCAAGCAGGTTAAAGACATCACATATCCAAGCAGATCAGCTTCTCTTTGTGTCATTTTTTAATTTAACTCCTTTCTCAAAAACCTTCTCCTACAGACCAGTTCTCTTGAGTCCCTTCTTAGCAAATATTCTAGAAGCGGAGGGCCACACCTACACTATCCTTGCTCGGCTTCCAGGTTTGATTGTATTCAGTGCAGTCTGGACTTAGCTTCCACTGCTCAAGCTTCCAGGTCACACTAGTGGTAAAGAATCCCCCTGCCAAAGCAGATGTAAGAGACGCAGGCTAGATCTCTGGATCAGGAAGACCCTCTGGAGGAAGTCATAGCAACCCACTCCAGTATTTTTGCCTGGAGAACCCCATGGATAGAGAAGCCTGGCAGACTACAGTCCATGGGGTCACAAAGAGTCAGACACAACTGAAACGACTTAGTGAGCATGCACACTCAATCTATAAACGATTTGTCAAAAGTGAAAGTGAAAGTCATTCAGTCATGTCTGACTCTTTGTGACCCTATGGACTATACCATCCATGGAATTCTCTAGGCCAGAATACTGAAGCGGGTAGCCTTTCCCTTCTCCAGGGGAACTTCCCAACCCAGGTCTCCTGCATTTCAGGTGGATTCTTTACCAGCTGAGCCACATGGGAAGCCCAAGAATACTGGAGTGGGTAGCCTATCCTTTCTCCAATGGATCTTCCTGAGCCAGGACTCGAACCAGAGTCTCCTGCGTTGGGGACAGATTCTTTACCAACTGAGCTATCAGGGAAGCCCTTTACTGCCTCACTTTACTCTTACATGATCTCTCCATTATTTTTAAACTCCGTTCCTTCTGTTGTTTGGATTAAATCATTTCTTTATTGATCTATCCTCAAATTTCTTTTTCCCTCTGTTGTCTCCATTGTGCTGTTGAGCCCTTCCATTGAATCTTTTTATTTTGGTTACTGTGTTTTTCAGCTCAGTTTTTTTGCTGAGGTTTTTCATTTTGCCGTTTGTTTCAGGAGTGTTTACACTGCTTGTTGGAGCATTTTAATAAGAGCTACTTTTAGTCTTGTCATAATCTGAACATCTGTGCCATCTTGATTTTGGCATCTGTTGGCTGAGGGATAAAAGTTGAGCTTTTCCTGCTTCATTGTATGGTGAATAATTTCTGAATTGTATTATGGACATTTTGAATATTATGTTATGAGACTGAGTCTTGTTTAAATCCTATGCAGATGTTGATATTGTTGTTTTAACAGGCAACCGACCAGGTTAGCAACAGGACTCAAGGTCAGCCCTTCTGTGGATTCTGGTTGTAATGATGGTTCAACTTTCAAAAGATTCTCAGTGCGATTTTCACCTCTCCCACGTGAGTGCTACCTAGAGAATATACTTGGGTTTGGATGTCGGGCTACCTGTTAGTTTAATTCTCAACTTCTTTGATATGTTGATTAGGATTGAAATGGTACATGTGCCGCTTGAGGGTGAGCCCAGAAGTTCAAAACAACCTTATGGAATTGCTCTATTTAATTCCTCCAAATACTAGTCTTTTGCTTGGTGTGTGTTTTGCAAATATTTTTTTCAGTCTTGTATTTTCATATTTTTCATCTGACCTCTCACAGAACAAAAGGTTTAACTTTTGATGAGATTCAATTCATCCGGTTTTTCCTTTTAGAAATCATGATTTTGGTGTCAAGTGTTAAGACTTCTTTGCCTGACTCCTATTCCTAAGCATTTTCTCCTATTTTTTTTTTTTTTGTCTTAGCTATTCTAGGTCTTTTGCCTCTCCACAGCAGATTTAGAATCAGTTTCTCTACATACATAAAATAATTTGATGTGATATTGATTGGCATTGCATTGACTCTATACATCAAGTTGAGAAGAACTGACATTTTGACAATATTGAGTTTTCCTTTTCCTCTATGTGAATCTCTCTCCACTTATTTAGATCTCCTTTTATTTCTTTACTATAGTTTTATCATTTTCCTCTTGTAGGTCTGACAAATATTTTGTTAGGTTTACATTGAAGCACTTCACTTTGGGGGGCTTCCCTGGTGGCTCAGATGGTAAAGAATCTGCCTGCAGTGCAGGAGACACTGGTTTGATCCCTGGGTCAGGTAGATCCCCTGGAGAAGGGAAGGGTTACCAACTCCAGTATTCTTGCCTGGAGAATTCCATGAACAGAGCAGTCTGACAGGCTACAGTCCATGGGGTTGCAAAGAGTTGGACATGACTGAGCCACTAACATTTTCACTGGTGATAATGTAAATTATACCAGTTTTAAATTTCATATTACAATTTTCATTGCTTGTCTTTATAAAAGCAATTAACTTTTGTATGTCAACCTTGTAACCTGAAACTTTGCTATAATTACTTATTCGTTACAGGCATTTTTATTGTTAGTTCTCTGATTTTCATGAGTCAGTCAGTCAGTCAGTTCAGTCGCTCACTCATGTCCGACTCTCTGCGACCCCATGAATCATAGGATGCCAGGCCTCCCTGTCCATCACCAACTCCTGGAGTTTACCCAAACTCATGTCCATCGAGTCGGTGATGCCATCCAACCATCTCATTCTCTGTTGTCCCCTTCTCCTCCTGCCTCCAATCCCTCCCAGCATCAGGGTCTTTTCCAATGAGTCAACTCTTCGCATGAGGTGGCCAAAGTATTGGAGTCTCAACTTCAGTATCTGTCCTTCCAATGAACACCCAGGACTGATCTCCTTTAGGATGGACTGGTTGGATCTCCTTACAGTTCAAGGGACTCTCAAGAGTCTTCTCCAACATCACGGTTCAAAATCATCAATTCTTCAGTGTTCAGCTTTCTTCACAGTCCATCTCTCAAATCCATACATGACTACTGGAAAAACCATAGCCTTGACTAGACGGACCTTTGTTGGCAAAGTAATGTCTCTGCTTTTTAATATGCTGTCTAGGTTGGTCATAACTTTCCTTCCAAGGAGTAAGCGTCTTTTAATTTCATGGCTGCAATCACCATCTGCAGTGATTTTGGAGCCCCCAAAAATGAAGTCTGGCACTGTTTCCACTGTTTCCCCATCTATTTCCCATGAAGTCATGGGACCAGATGCCATGATCTTAGTTTTCTGAATGTTGAGCTTTAAGCCAACTTTTTCACTCTCCTCGTTGACTTTCATAAAGAGGCTCTTTAGTTACTCTTCACTTTCTGCCATAAGGGTGGTGTCATATGCATATCTGAGGTTATTGCTATTTCTGCCGGCAATCTTGATTCCAGCTTGTGCTTCCTCTAGCCCAGTGTTTCTCATGATGTACTCTGCATATAAGTTAAGTAAGCAGGGTGGCAATATACAGCCTTGACGTACTCCTTTTCCTATTTGGAACCAGTCAGTTGTTCCATGTCCAGTTCTAACTGTTGCTTTCTGACCTGCATACAGGTTTCTCAAGAGGCAGGTCGGGTGGTCTGGTATTCCCATCTCCTTCAGAATTTTCCATAGTTTATTGTGATCCAAACAAAGGCTTTGGCATAGTCAATAGAGCAGAAATAGATGTTTTTCTGGAACTCTCTTGCTTTTTTGATGATCCAGCGGATGTTGGTAATTTGATCTCTGGTTCCTCTGCCTTTTCTAAAACCAGCTTGAACATCTGATTTTATCTACATAAAAAAATAATACCATCTGTGAACAAACACGGTTTTTTAACCTTCCCTCCCAGTGTGTATACATTTTTAGATAGAACTTCCAGTATGATGTTGAAAATGAGGAGCAAGAGAGGGAATTCTTTCTTTGTTACTGATGTTAGCAGAAAAGTATCTAGTTTCTCACCATTAAGTATGATATTAGCTATAGGTTTTTGTAAACATTCTTTTATCAAGTTGAGGGAGTTTCCCTGTGTTTATAGCTTTCTAAGAGTATTTATTGTGAATGGATTTTGGATTTTGTCAAATGTTTTTACTGCATCTACTACTTTTTAAAAACTTTTTGTCTTTTTAAATTGCTTGTTCATTTTTGGCTGGGCTGGATCTTTGTTGCTGCACACGGACTTTCTCCAGATGGGTTTTGTAGGCTTCTCACTGCGGTGGCTTCTCTTGTTGCAGAGCCTGGGCCCGAGGGTGCCTGGGCTCAGTAGTTGCGGTGCGTGGGCTTTGTTGTCCCGAGGCGTTGGAGTCATCCCAGAGCAGGGATTGAACTTGTGTCCCCTACACTGGCAGGTGGATTCTTAGCCACTGGACCACTAGGGAAGTCCTTTTCTGCATCTGTTGATATAATCATATGATTATTATTCTTTAGCCTATTGCTGTGATGAAAGTGAAAGTGAACTAGCTCAGTCATGTCCGACTCTTTGTGACCCCCAGACTGTAGCCCACCAGGCTCCTCTGTCCATGGGATTCTCCAGGCAAGGATACTGGAGTGGGTTGCCATTTCCTTCTCCAGGGATCTTCCTGACCCAGGGATCAAACCCAGGTCTCCCGCATTGCAGGCAGATGTTTTACCGTCTGAGCCACCAGGGAAGCCATTGCTGTGATAAATAACATCAATTAATTTTCTTCCTGACAGTTTTTAAAATTAATTTATTTATCTTAAATGAAACAAAGATGAATATTTTTAATGATGAAAGGTATGATCCACAAAGAAGATAGACATCATAAACCATTAGATACCTTAACTTACAAATATACATTAAGCAAAAAACCAAAGGAATATAAGGGGAAAAAAATGTATAATCTTAGTGAGACATATTAACATTTCTCTGAGAATATTTTATCAAGTGTAGAAAAAATAATAGGAGCATCTTGAATCATGTCACTAATAATTTAAATATGATAGATTTATAATTAATTTACATTAATCATATCCTACATAAGTATATTTAAAAATTTGTGTCTCATACATTGTTATTAGACATCCCATAAGACATTTAGAAAAATTGGCAAAAAGATAAACATTACCAAATTTCAAAAAGTAGAATTTTGTGTGTGTGTGTGTGACTCAGTTATACATATACACATATATTACAGATAGTTTTAATAGCATTTATCACTAGTTGAACACACACACTTTCGTGTTCTTTTTTTTTTTATTCTCTGTTATCTCCAACAAACTGTAAACTTGAGCACTTAGTTTATTATATATTCAGTAAGTGTTAGTTGGGCGAATGAATTACTCCCACTTTTATTTATATATATCTATGGAGAAGCTATGGGGAGGATGGCAGTGCATTGGACTCCAGGTGCAGAATAGAGATGAAAAAAAAACTGAGGGAAGAGATGCCATGATATCTGCTCCTCCCTAGCTCCAGATGCTAAGTTTAAGCCTCACTGGTTAAAGGGCTAAAGCCAAAAGCTGATTGAGTTGTTTTGTTGAGAGATATCATGGACTCGAGGAACAAGCAGAAGTGCTTTGGGCCCAGGAGACAGAGTGGGACAGAGTTGTAAAGACGACTATGACCATGTTTTATAAATGTTGTAATCCAGCAGGTGGGAGCTTGGCGTTATGGTAATTCAAGCATTAAAAGTGACCTCCTTTGCATCTGCAGTCTGCATCTGAGGTATATACAATGCACAAAAGAATCAGAGCTCTGTTAGATATGCCTTAAAATATGTCTAGATTTTTTTTTAAAAATCCAACCTGTTTCCCTTCAGAGAAACTCATCTTTCTGAGTTCTATAGTTCCTGCTGCTGCTGCTACTGCTGCTGCTGCTAAGTCACTTCAGTCGTGTCCAACTCTGCAACCTCATAGATGGCAGCCCACCAGGCTCCTCCATCCCTGGGATTCTCCAGGCAAGAATACTGGAGTGGGTTGTCATTTCCTTCTCCAATGCATGCATGCATGGTAAGCTGCTTCAGTCATGTCCGACTCTGTGTGACCCCAGAGATGGCAGCTTACCAGGCTCCTCTGTCCACAGGATTCTCCAGGCAAGAATACTGGAATGGGTTGCTGTGTCCTTCTCCACCTATAGTCCCTAGAAACCTTAGTTCCATTTGGCTGGTTTCACAATTGCAGATGTATCAGCCAGAAGCTTCCAATGGTCTAGAAGATCCCATTCCTGAATCCCATGTTCAGAAGACCTGAACTCCCAGAGCCCTTGCAATTCACAAGGAGTTCTCCAAAAAGCCTGTTTTCTTCCTCTCTACTCGTAATTTGGCCAATTTCATAAAATTCATCATCTAGACCCTTTCTGCTTGTAACAACTTTTACTCTTTGTTTTTAGAAAATCTTCAACTTGTAGGCTGGAAGGATTCTTGTTCTGATTCTTGTTCCACGTTTCTACCCACAGCTGCCTGTAGTGAACACCTGTGGGCTTCCCCACCCTCCACCCTCAATATCTACAGGGGCTTCCCAGGTGGCGCTAGTGGTAAAGAACCCGCCTGCCAATGCAGAAGACATTAAGAGATGTGGGTTCGATCCCTGGGTCAGGACGATCCCCTGGAGGAGGAAATGGTAACCCACACCAGTATTCTAGCCTGGAGAGTCCCCTGGACAGAGGACCCTGGTGTGCTAAAGTCCACGGGGTCACAAAGAGTTGGATATGACTGAAGCTTTAGCATGCAGTATCTATTGACTCATCTTCTGATTAAACAAAAAGAATCTTGGGTTTCCTTCAGGGAGTTACTTTTTCTCCACTAAGTTCTAAGAGTTTGGGAGGAGCTGAGCCTCACCAGCTCTCAGGGTAAGCTCTAATCAGTTTAAACCAGTCGGTGTATTGTATAATTTTAGGCACTGGAATTGATCAAGTATGATCAAATGGCCTAACTGGACCAAAAGGAATCAGACTCTGGACTTGGTATACACTGTTGAAAGAGGAGCTCTCCCGTCCTTCCAGGTTTACATTGCAGCAGATGAAAGATCTGATGCAATTGTAGCTTCTCATGCCTGGAAGGAGAAACCTGTCAATGACAACATCAAGGAGAGCCAGGCTGAGCTGAGATGCAGAGCAAACTGGGTCCTGGTGACATTGTCGCTGCCTAAAGCCACGTCTTAATCCTACTCCATGAATTTTCAGTGTTGTGATCCACTAAATTCCCTTTCAGATTAACTCATGCTAGAAGGGGATTTTCTGTGATTTGCAACCCTCAAAATCCTGAACACACCATTCACATTGTTTTAAAACATTTTCAGAAAAAGAGTTCCTACTTGCTTTATTCTCTGTTGTGTGCTGGCATTGGTACTGACCATGGGTGCATGGTCCTTGACTGATTTTCCCATCGACCTTAAATTTATAGCCCTTTGATGGGCTTGATTTTGGTGTCCTTTTGTGGAAATGCCTGGTATTAATTCCACAATCCCACAGCCCACCCACAACGCTGTCTCCTGGGTTACCAACACTATCTTAAGCCATACTCCAGATTTTGGTTTCTAACCTGGTACAGCTTACATTCCTTTTCTGGAACAAATTTCATTCAGGTTATTAAAATTCTTTCAGAACTATGCACAGGAATAATTTCACTCCATTCAACACTTATACTGATTTCTGTGTGGTCAGAGGAGGCAAACGACCCCAAGCAACTTTTTCCAGAAGGACCCCAAGAGAAAAGAAGAGAGGACCAGTGTGCATGTTCCAATAGGATGCTTGGACTTCGTTTAGGAGATGTGATGGGGATTGCCTGGGAGTCACTTTCATCAGTTTCATCTCAACTTCTAATATTAGCTGAAAATCTGTATGTTCACATATGCTGATAAACTCAATGAGTTATCACAAAGCCAGCATCTCGTGGTGTCTGTTCCTGCTGCATAGACTCTCAAGTTCTTGAAAGTATCTGGAAGCAGAGGTGCCACTGAGGAACTAGCACTTCATCCTTTTGGATTATCCTGTAAGACAGAAAGAACAGTGACATATTTCTTGCTTTATAGATGAAAGTAGCAGAGGCTGAGAATCATGAGAGTACAGTACATGTCAGAGCCTGAAGGGCCTAAAATTAGCTAAGATTGCTTTTTCAATATACAGATTAAGGATCCAAGGTCCAGAGATGTCACGTGACTTGCCCACAGTCACACAGTCAGTTGGTGACAGAGTCAGGATGAAGATTGGCTTCCAAAGCAGTGCTCTTTTGGTCATGGGCTTCCCTCATAGCTCAGTTGCTAAAGAATCTGCCTGCAGTGCAGGAGACCCTGGTTCAATTCCTGGGTCAGGAAGATCCACTGGAGAAGAGACAGGCTACCCACTACAGTATTCTTGGGCTTCCCTGTGGCTAAGCTGGTAAAGAATCCACCTGCAATGTGGGAAACCTTGGTTTGATCCCTGGGCTGGGAAAATCCCCTGAAGAAGGGAAAGGCTACCTACTCCAGTATTCTGGCATGAAGAATTGCAAGGTCTGTATAGTCCATGGGGTCACAAAGTGATGGACATGACTGAGCGACTTTCACTTTCACTTTTGGTCATATCCCTCTGTGGGCTTTATAATTAGCAGTGGAATTGAAGGCAGGAGGAGAGGGGGACGACAGAGGATGAGATGGTTTGATGGCATCACTGACTCAATGGACATGAGTTTGAGCAAGCTTCAGGAGTTGGTGATGGTCAGGGAAGCCTGGAGTGCTGCAGTCCATGGGGTCACAAAGAGTCAGACACAACTGAGTGACTGAACTGAACTGAACTGAGAATTTCTTCAGGGTCCTGCATGGACATCTGACTTCTAAGGACATATTGCTTTCAGGAGAAGTTCAAATTTAGTCCTTCATAAGGAAGTACATCTGTTAGCTATTTTAAGGTAAAAAAAACTACCTTAAACTTAGTGACTTTAAACAGCAGTCATTTGTTGTTATTCACAAGCCCATTAATTGGCTAGACAACTCTTCTGATCTGGACTGGGTCAGGCCACTTGCTGCAGTATTCCCTGATGTATCTGCTGTCTGGTGGGGACTGACTTGTCTAGAAGGGGCTCAGCTAGCATGGCTTATCTCTGCCTTCTATGGTCTTTTATTCTTCATCAAGAAAACCTGAGCTTTCTTGATGCTGGGCAAGTTTTTAAGAGAAAGAATGGGAGTGTTCAAGGCTTCCTGAGATGTAGGCTTGAAACTGGTACTTTTTCACTTTCATCCCATTCTGTTGGCTAAAGCAATTCATAAGACCAGCCCAGATTCCTGGGATGAGGAAAGAGACTCTACTTCTAGATGGGAAAAGTGCAAACTCACATTTCAATAGGAAAGGGCATAAGAAGGAAAATAATTGTGGATTTTCAAACAGCCTACCCCAGGAGATATGATTGCCTTTTCTTTCCAAAAAAGGACCTAAACCACCCTAGTTCTTGGCATAAATATTGCAGGAGTTTGATGCATACATATTTTGCCACCTCACTATTCATGAGAGTGTGTGTGGATGAGCTTATGATGTATATGTGTCTCTAGGGCAATGTATGTGCATGTACATGTGAATTTGTGTTCTTTTGGGCCTTTTGAGATGCAGCAGCAGCAAGGACACATTGCAAAGACAGTTCATTTCAGGACCAAGGAGAGCAGCCTAAACTGAGTGAGCAGATGATGGCAGGCCCCCAGCAGAGCCCATCTCAAGTGTCAGACCATAAATCAGACTTTGTTTCTGGTAGCAACAGCACACTGGGTGATACAGTTTTCATTTTGTGACACCAGAAAACACTCAATTCAGGATGGTTGAGGCATTCCGAAGGGTTGAGGCAAGAATAAAAGAGGTTACTGGCAGTACACACACACACACACACACACACACACACACATATGCACACACGTGCGCACTTCCTAAAAAACCAGAAAACCTTCTCAGACACACTAGGGAAGGAAGATCACTTCATATGCAGCCACCCTCAAGAGGTCTTGACCCTCAGGAATAAAACC
Source organism: Bubalus bubalis (assembly GCF_019923935.1). Lineage (NCBI taxonomy): Eukaryota > Metazoa > Chordata > Mammalia > Artiodactyla > Bovidae > Bubalus > Bubalus bubalis. Next base: position 111,093,981 of record NC_059162.1, on the reverse strand, counting down.
CTTTCAGCCCCATCCCATAGGTTCTGAGGGATCGTGGCTACCACCACTCTCAACATTCCAGTAAGTTATAACTTATTCTAGCTTCATGGCCTTAGGGTGGACAAAGTTCATGTCTTTTAGCTCAGTGACACTGAAGTTACAGGCTTTCCCACAACTAACATCTTGAGGGGCTTCCAGGTGGCTCCGTGGTAAAGAACCCACCTGGCAATTCAGGAGACGCAGGAAAAATGGGTTCGAATCTTGGGTTGAGAAGATCCCCTGGAGTAAGAAATTGCAACCCACTCCAGTATTCTTGCCTGGAAAATTTCATGGACAGATGAGACTGCCGGGCTGTAGTCCATAGGGTCCCAGAGACTGAGCACACACAATGTTTACCAAATAGCCACTTGAGTACCAGGCACTTGTCTAGGTGATGGGTATATAGAGTAAAACTAACAGTCATGGCACCTGCCCTTAAATTCTCATGGTATAGTATGAAAGTAGACAATAAACAAGAAAATGTTCCAAGAAATAAATAAATATGCAAAATTGCAATAAGTGATATGAAGGGAAACAGCAGGAGAAAATAAGAAGGGTGATGCTGCAGCTGAGAGCTAGATAATGAAAAGGGTCCACTGATGTATAGGGAGGAGGAGAGGACCTTTCTAAGCAGAGGAAGCAGCAGGTGCAAAGGTCCTGAGGCAAGAAAAGCTGTGGTGCTTAAGTACCTGAACGCAGTTCAGTGGAACTGAAGTCTAGTGAGTAGACAAGAGAAACTCAAGAAGAGTGTAGAAACAGCAGAGGTCAAATTGTATACATCTAGTAGGCTATGTTGTGAAGTTGGATTTTATGGTAAGAACAATAGTAAAATAATGAAGTGTTTTCTCAGATCTTAGGAAATTCAGATATGTCCACCTTCATCTCCTGTTGGGAATTCCTGGGTTAAGAAACGCTGTAGGAAACCAAGAGGGAAACATCTCCAGTCCATCTCTTGTCCCCTAAGTGAACAGCTTTGCAGGTCAACTTCCTTATCCTCTGGGCCACCCAGACACAGGTCCACAGGACCCAGTCTTCATGGACCATGCCCCACAACCTTGAACTGCATGTTGCTCCCCTGCCAGGCCTGGGGGGCTCTTTTTCTCTCCTGAGACTTTTATTCTTCTCATGCACTGATAGCACAGAATGTGCTGCTCTGCCCTACCTCAGCCTTAGCCAGTCCTGTGCGTGTTCTCATGTCTTCCTGCCTGGTTCCTAGAGTACATTCTGGATTGTTCCCACTCCCTTACTTGGAGGCAGTTTAGTTCTCTGCCCTTGAACCTGGCAGTCCTGTGACTCACTTGTAATCAATAGAGTACAGTGGAAGTGACAATGATTTCTGAGCCTCTACCTTAGAAAGGGGTGTAGCTTCTTCTTTTTAGCTGATGCTCTGTTTTGAAGCTCTGAATTGCTGGAGAGGCCATTGTAAGCACTCCAAGGAGCAGTCCCACTGTGTCCGCAGCCAACAGCCAGCACTGACTACCAGCCACGGGGCAAGCATCATGGATGTCCAGCTCTGTTGAGAATTCAGTGGCCCCAGATGACATCTGGCTGTGATCAAAGGAGAGCCTCCAGACAGATCTGCTCAACCTTGCTTTCCCACAAATTCAAAAGCCATTGTTTTAAACTGATACACTTGGGATAGTTTGTTACAAACCAACAGTAATCAAAACAACAGATATTGGTATGGCCCTGATCTACAGTTGAGGAGTCTGAAATCAAGGTCAAAGAGCTGACAAGGACTGGAATCTTGGGTCCATCACACCACTTGGCCTGTGCGGTCAACCTGTGTGCCATCATTGCCCATCTATTAAGCAATTATCTGTGCAACCTGGTTATAAGGATGCTTACCAAGTTTCCTAACTTGTGGACCCATTCAGGGACGGATTCCAAGGCTAAGAGCTCCTGTTCTGGGCTCATATTGAATATTAACTTTGGGGATCGCCCTCTGGCCCCCAAAGTGGACCCACAAGCCATGGATGGTCTATGTACTATACCCAACCTCTCCTGTAACTAGCAGGGCTGGTCTCTTCTCCTTTCAGAAGGCAGCATGGACTGCTGGCTAAGAAAATGGACTGGTTCTTCCATTAATTGCTGTATGACCCTAGAATGAACACTTTCCCCACCTCTCTGAGACTCAGGTTTCTCAGCCAGAAAATGGAATGACGATATTGTTAATTATTAGAGAAAGGCAGATCAAAACTATATGAGTGAGAAGTATCACTTGTCACCAGTCAGAATGGCCATCATTAAAAAGTCTAAAAATAACAAATGCTAAGGAGGATTTGGAGAAAGGGAACTCTTTTACACTGTTAATGGGAATGTAAATTGCAACCACTATGGAGAACAGTATGGAAGTCCTTAAAAAAACTAAAAATAAAGTTACCATATGATCCAGTAATCCTATTTCTGGGCATATATCCAGGGAAAACTCTAATTAAAAAGATACATGTACCCCAATGTTCATAACAGCACTATTTCATAGCCAAGACAGGGAGGCAACCTAAATGCCCATTGACAGATGCATGGATAAAGCAGATGTGGTATATGTATTACTCAGCCATAAAACAGATGAAATAATGACATCTGCAGCAACATGAATGGACCTACAGATTATCAAACTAAGTGAAGTAAGTCAGACAGAGAAAGACAAATGTCATATGATATCACTTATTTGTATGATCTTTTAAAAAGTGATACAAATGAACTTATTTACAAAACAGAAATAGACTCGCAGACATAGAAAACACACTTATGGTTACCAAAAGTAATAGCGAAGGGAGCGGGGTTGAAGAGATAAATTAGGAGTCTGGGATGAACATATACACACTACTATACATGAGATCGGAGAAGGCAATGGCACCCCACTCCAGTACTCTTGCCTGGAAAATCCCGTGGGCAGAGGAGCCTGGTGGGCAGCCGTCTATGGGGTCGCACAGAGTCGGACACGACTGAAGCGACACAGCAGCAGCATACATAAGATTGGTAAACAACAAGGGCCTACTGTATAGCACAGGGAACCATATTCAATATTTTCTAATAGCCTATATTGGAAAAGAATCTGATAAATCATATATCTGAATCCCTTTGCTGTACCCTTGAAACTAACACAACATTGTAAATTAACTTATACTTCAATCAAAGAATAAAAAGAAAATGAATAGATAGATAGGATCTGATTCATAAAGGGTGCTTGAAGTGTTAAATGAAATAGTGTATATATCTGTCACATTTCTTGGGATTTGATATGCTTCATTTAAATATTCCTCCAGGCTAGAGACAGATACCCATTGAGTCTGGTGGAAAAAACAAGCCCCCCTCCCCACTCCTACTACTTCATGGAGCCTCTCTAACAGTACTTAATTCACCCTGTTGTCCTCACAAAAGCAGTGATTAAAAGTATAGCATGTTCCCCAAGTGGTAAAAAAAAACACCCAGAGTGAAGGAAGGGTCTTGGCACAGGGTCCCACCTCCTTATTTCTTCACCTGAACACATGATTGCCTTAACCGAATGATTGAGAATTTGGGTACCCAACTTCCCTGGCTCTCAGTCTCCTCAGATAAAGGATGGAAATGATATTGATGACCTCATGGCGGATGTGAGCAGTCAATGAGATGATGAACGTCTGGCACCTGGAACACAGAGCTTAGAGAAGAATAATATTCCTCACCCTCCCTCTCTACTCTTCCTGGGCCACTGTCTAAAGTTCAGCCAAGTATGACACCTCTCACTCCGTTCTCTCACTGTTGCCAGAAAACTGCAGGCTTGTGGCAAGGGCTTCGAGGGGCTGAAATCTTTCTATAGAAACTCAAGCTAAGCTGGGGGCACTCTCCTGCTCCATCCTTTCTGAGGTACTCAGAGAGCCCCCTTCCCCTGGGGGACAGGAAGATCAGCATTTGGACATGGACTTTGGGAAGTGCATGAGAAAGGAAATGGATGGGAGCACCGTGCAGTCATGGGAAGAGCTACTATCTTTGAGAGTATTTCCATTTTTATCCATCTCTCCTTAGCAATGGCACCGAGCTTCAGTTTCTTCATCTGTAAAAATGGAGACAATAGCATACCTGTCTTGCCAGTACTGCAAGCTTATTGTGAGGCTTGCAAAAAAGAAGCGAGTATGACAGTCTCTGCTGATGCCCATTATTGCTGTTAGTCTCGGGCAGGAAGCTAGTCTGCTTACACAAAACTAAGACAGCATCTGCAGGAGTCCTCAGAGAGACACTTAGTTCTGTGCACTGGGTACCACTTCCATTTTCCTAGAGGGGAGTAGACTTTTTGGAGGATTCTCAAATTTCTTGGCCCTGGGAATGGCAGCATCCTAGCCAGCTCTGTAGAAGCGAGTTGAGACTCACCTTCTAGCTCACGGTCCACCTGCAATCATCACAGGTCTAATGGATTAAATGAGAATAATCAGTAATTACAGAGCATTTGCAATGTACCAGCGGTGGTTCAAGTGCTTTACATGGATGAACTCATTTCATTCCTATAACAACTACAATGAGGTAATTGCTTTTAGTATCCTTAGTTTACGGATGAGGAAAGTCAGGTGCAGAGAAGTTAAGTAACTTGTCCAGGATCACACAGCTGGTAAGGAATCTAGGCAGGCTTTGAATCCCGGAGGTTGATTCCAGAGCCTTTGCAGGTAACCACCGCACTAATGCTCTCCCCCCATACCTGCTGTTATCTTGCCAAGGTCCCTGCAGCATCTCTTAGGTGGTGTAACTGCTCTGGTCTTCCCCATCTGTAAACCATCCCCACATAGCTACCAAAGAACTCTTTCCAAAAGACAGTTCTGATCACATCACACTTGGCCAGAGCCTTTCAAGGGCTCCCCCTTTCTCCACTGGATGGAGTCCAGGCTCCCCCAGCAGGCCCATAAATCCCTGCATGGTCTGGCTCCCAACTGCTTAGCTTCAGCTTGCTTCTCACTGAACCCTGTTCATCCTATACTCAGGGACACCGAAATATTCTCTGTTTTCTCATCCTGCAACATTGTGGTGTACTCATTCCTTATTCTTCCTGAAATGCCTCATCATCCCCGGAAAACTCCTACTCATCCAACCCATATACGAAGCCCTCCCTCCCAGGGCCCTCACCTCTGCTCTCTGCACATCCTGGGCTTGTTCCCACAGTGTCGTTGCCTTGGAATGCAACAATTTGTCTGCAGCTCTGTCTGTCTCAACAGCCCTTGAGTTCCTGGAGACAGGATCCTCATCAGCTCCTCCACGCCTCCCACAAGGCCAGTACAATAAGGCATTAACAAACAAGTGTTAAAAAGTACTTTTAGGTGTGAAAACCTGTTATTATGCTGGCATCATACAAGTAACAATGACCTCAGGACTTCCGCCTAACACCTCGGCTTCCTACAAGAACACAGCAGCCTCGGCAACACTGATTGCGTCTATCTGCTCTTCCTAGGTAACACCAAACCCCAGAAATGCGTGGGTGTCAGCATCCAGAAACATCCTCACTTCATCTTTTCATCCGTCTTTCTCTTCTCACTATCCCAGTCCCCCAGGCTCTTTTCAATTCTGGAAAAGAGAGTTTGCTGCTTCCATCACCAACCCAGGACAGGCAGGGTCCACCTCTAGGACCTCTTGCTTTCTCACGAGGTTTAGTTAAAACAGGAAACAGTGTTTGCAAGAGAGGTGTTTAAGGGAATTCCGTGGTGGTGCAGTGGTTAGGACTCCACGCTTCCACTGCGGGGAGTGTGTGTTCCATCCCTGGCCAGGGAACTAAGAGCCCATACTCCACCTGGTGCAGCCAAAGACAAAAATAAAAAGAGAGAGAGATGCATTTAGAACTAATGAGAGTTAATTGATTAGTTGTATCTGTCTCTTTGCAACACCATGGACTGTAGCTCACCAGGCTCCTCTGTCCATGGAATTCTCCAGGCAAGAATATCAGAGTGGGTTGCCACTTCCTCTTCTAGGGGATCTTCTTGACCCAGGGATTGAACCTGAGTCTCCCACACTGGAGGCAGATTCTTTTCCGTCTGAGCAGCCAGGGAAACTTAAGTCCTAGGTGGCGCTAGAGGTAAAGAATCCACGTGCTAAAGGTTGCCCACCTTCACAGGTTATTTGACTCGGTGCTCTTATCAGGACCCTGCTAAGAGCAGCCCTGCTGGTCCCATGTGGGAGGGTCACTGAAAAGCACTTTGCACTCGCTGCAAGAAGATGCAAGAGATGCAGTTTCAACCCCTGAGTCGGGAAGATCCCCTGGAGGAGGAAATGGCAACCCACTCCAGTATTCTTTCCTGGAAAATTCCATGGACAGAGGAGCCTGGCGAACTATAGTCCATGGGGCTGCAAAGAGTCAGACATGACTAAGTGACTGGGCACAATCATTTGTCATGAGAAGTCTTGGTCAAAAGGAGGCTGGAGTCACACAACCCTGATTAAATCTTAAGTAAGGTTTGGGAGAAGAAATACAAGGAAGTCATTCAATCTCAAGCACCCCCTTGTATCTATTTTAAAATATATTATCTTGTACTATCATATTCCATTATCACCATTACTTTAATAAAGGGGAAACAAAGAGATGTTTTTATTGAGCAACAAGGGAAAGCAAAGAAGTAGCTAGAAAAGGTAGGGTTTTGTGGACCCCAGGCTTCTGCTTGTGTCTGCCCTTCACACCAGGCTCTGAACTTCTCCAGGGCATCTTAGAACCATGGGGGATATTTGTGGAGTGAGTGAGTGAATGAATGACTTGTTTGCTTGTCCATCTTGGCAGATTATTCAGCCCTGCTGGGTCCCATGTGTGAGGGTTGCTGAAAATCACTTTGCACTCCCTGCAAGATTGTTCTTCTGGACTTCCCAGGGCACAGGATGCTTCAGAGCCATCCCAGTCAGGGAGAGGAGAAGCTGGAGAAACAGCAACATTTTCCCGCGGCCCCAGACGGGGATTCCTGCTCTACCATTTGAAAGACCAACATCCAGTGTCTTCCCGCTCCAGCCCTCAGGGTAGACCCATGAGAGGCAGTCAGGGAACCTGCCAGGTGCTTTCTTTTTCTCATCAGCGTATAAATGACATCTTGCTGCCTTTTCGGCCAGAGGGAGGCTTCTACTTAATTCAGGCCCCAGAGAGACCTCTCCGGCATCCTGCAGCCCCGGCGGGGAGGTTTATCTAATTGTACATGCAGGCCCACCTCCATGTTCTGCTTCAGGAGTCTCTTGCTCTTTATTGCACACCCCACAACGCGCGAGCTGTCACCTCTTCTGTGAAGTCTTCCCAGCCACGTGGCTCATGGTGCCCACTGGAGCCCCCCCACCCCCACCCCAGACTGCATCACCTGCACAGAACCCATTCAGGCGCCCATTGGAGAAGAAAATGGCAACCCACTCCAGTATTCTTGCCTGGAGAATCCCAGGGACAGAGGAGCCTAGTGGGCTTCGGTCTATGGAGTCGCACAGAGTCGGACACGACTGAAGTGACTTAGCGGTAGCAATCTTTGCTATGTAATAGCCAGCCCACAACCTGTGGGCTGAAAACGCTAAATGTCGTGAGCTCACAAATGGATGGGTGGTTATGATGGACTCCTATATTTTTGGTCACTTGCCAGGCAGCTAGGTTCTGTGGGCTGGGGATGGAGCCACTGAGTCCAATATCTCTCATCCTCCAGGGGGCTAACCTGAGCTTGTTCACATAAGCAAGGTTCCCAGATGAGGGACCTCTCAAGACCTAAGGGTGGAACTGGTGCAACATGCCTTCTGCCCCATTGTAACGGTTAAAGCAAACCACGATGGCCAGTGCTGATTCCATGGTAAGGGAAGCACATTCTACTCTCAAAGGGAAGAGAAGAAGAGTTTCGAATCCCCATCACACAGAGGTGTGCATATTAGGGAGGAAAACAGAATCTGCCTTCAGAGGTCTATTACTACTGTTCCATTATTTCAACTTGAACCCGATAAGGTCTGAGGTTGAAATCCTGGAACATGAAGCTGGTGTAACTTTCAAGAGAAAATCTAATGTTTAGCCTAGACCTTGTTTTGGGGAGTCTTTAGATAGCTGTTTGAATTCTGTCTGCCACATACCTACAGTGTGACCTTGGGCAAGTCACATGTGCTCTTTTTGAGCTTCCATTCCCTTCTCAGCAAAATAATTGTTGTTTAGTCACTAAGTCGTGTCGGACTCTTTGCAACCCTACAGACTGTAGCCCGCCAGGCTCCTCTGTCCATGGGGCTTCCCCGGCAAGAATACTGGAGTAAGGATATTAATTACATGAGTCTCACAGAACTAGTGTGTAAAGCCCTTAGCACAGTGCCTGGCACAAAGCATATGCTAAATGTAAGTGGCTTTTATTATCAGTATTTTCATTAAAAACAATTGGAATCATTTTTTCCCCCTGCCATAAATGAAAGTGATGGTATCTCTGTCCCAGTTTTTTATATTGTGAATTCCTCAAGGGCATGGATGGTGTACACAAAAATATTCACTGTAGCTTTGTTTATAACAGGAATAGATTTGAAAGCAACATAAATAGCCAACAACAGGGGCTTGGTTAAATGAATTTTAGAATATTGACCCAAAGGATTGCGGTGTAGTCATTAAAAATGATGTAGAGCTGGGTTTGCTGACACTGAAAGCTGAACGTGAAGTATTGTCAAGTGGAAAAGAAGGTTACAGAATAATACACGTAGTACAAAACCATCTTTGTAAAATGTATTTGTGTGTAGATAAACACAAGGAAACCTTGGTGAAAAGGTGAAATGTTAATGTGTCTCTCTGATGGGAGTGGGAATGTAGGATGTTTTTCCCCTTTTAACCCTAGTTTTTCTAATTGTTCTGTAGTGGAATGTGTTACTTCACTAAACTTGTAAAAAAAAACAAAACTGCAACAGGAGAGCCGCTCTGGGTCACTACGAAGGCAGGCTGTAGAACCACAGCCACATGCCAGGCTTTGAACTTGGCACCGGGGGTTTCTGAGCCTCTTGGTGTCAGGCCCTGTGCTGAGGGCCTGGAAGGATGAAGCTGGTGACTCTGTGAGGCTCTAAGGTGTGTTCGCCAGGAGCTCCTCAAGGGCCACAGAGTCCACGCCTGACCCTCCCTGCGGGGCTTTTTCTGAGGGCACCTACAGATGCTAACTCCTCTTTTTGCTCCTTGCAACTTCACAGTGCCTGTGAAGTTAGTGTTGGGGGAGAGATGCTGTGGCTTTCCTCAGGGGCTGCCCCTTCCCCATCCAAGCAGCCTGGGACTGGAAGGAGGAGGGCTGGACTCAGGTGCCCAAGTTTGCAGCCCAGGCCATGGCCGTGGATGGGAGCTGGAGGGCTTAGAACACATGCGCAGAAGCCGCCAGCTCCCTGCCCTGCCTTCACGGCCGATTAAGAGCAGCACTACCCACCCCTCAGGTCTGAAAGGAAGCGGGAGACAGCACTTGCCACTGTACAGAGAAGCGCTGAGCAATTTAAAAATCACGATGACCATTAGCCATTATTTCATCAGGAGAGCCCTCAGGCCCTCGGGGAAATGAGTGGTCCACCCTGGCAATGGTCCACTCTCTCCCAGTCTCACCTAAATCCCCTGCTGACTCTGCGCCCCGGTTCTGTGCACTCTCCTGGGCCCCGAAGCATCCCCCTTAGTTCTTTCTTTTACCAACAGACCTTGCTTCTCCTGGAAGAGCCTGTGGGTCAGTTTGTCCTCTTTAGAGTTTGCTGAAAGCAAAACTAACAATTCCGACCACTGCTACAAAAGAAAACCGGATGCTTTTTACCATAAAGCTATTTGTCATATCGGGAACACACACACACACATCAGTAAATGGTGGATTACCTTGATGGAACAGCTGTGGCTAGATTCTGGCAGCCGAGGAAGACTGAAACAGCTGCTGAAATGGCAAAATGATTGGGGGCTCGAGGGGCATGGGAATGAGGGGATTAAGATGATCAAAGAGAACAGAGTTTAGGGCAAGAATACAGTGACATTTAGAACATTTAGCTAAGGCACTTACTGAAAATCTCTGGGTAGATCAAGATGTCCATTTCCCTGGTTAGTCACCAGGAAGCCTGGCGGATGTGGCATCCACCCTTGGAGTGCCAAAATGCAGACATTTGTGGGCGTGTGTGGATGTGCTGTTGAGTCACAATATTGTTAATTATGAGGAAGTTTAGGAACTGAGGCAAACTTTCTCCCACCCCCATTTGCTGACAATTAAGGCAGGCTGGCTGTGAATTACCAGCCATCATTCTTTCCATTTCCAACTCCCGTAATTGGGTTAGAACGCCTATGTGAAACAAGCATGCCTCCAGAACTTGAGCTAAGTTAGAGCCCTTTATAAATTAGGCAATAAATTGAAGTATGTTTCCCCATCTGGTACCCAGACGTAGGAAATCTGCGATATAGCGTGAGACACCAGGATCTACAACAAAGCCCTGTGATGTTTACGTTTTTGGGTGGCGTAGAGGCGTGGTAGAAACTCTGGGGTTCATAGTAACTGCCGAGATGCCACTTCCCACCCTGCCATTTATTACCTACATCACCTTGGACAAGGGTTTTAAATCTCTCTATGTGTCTCAGTATTTTCATCAGCAAAATGGGAATAATAAGAGCACCTGCTTCATAAGGTTCTCGCAAAGTTTAATAAGATCATCCGTGTTGAGTGCTTAGGATGCCATCTGGCAGACAGGCAAACGTTAACAAGCTCTACTGCTACAATTAAAGTTCATAAAATTCCAAGAGCACAGAGGCATCCTGGAGACCTTTCGAACAACGCAAGGCAAATGCAGCATCAGTCAGCTCTTTCTCAGACAAGGTGGCCACCCTATCACAAGCATCCACCCTAACCAGCTCAGGTGAAACCCGACCTTCTGCCCAGTTTCATGGCTGTACCCTTGTAGCTGGATGAGTCTGGAGGAAAACCTCACACCATCCTGACTACTCCCTCTCTCAGAGTCTGCCACCCAACCTCAGACAAGCCTTTTGTGCAACCTGGTAATTATCCTGCATGCTCGGGGCTCACTTCCTTCCCCCTCTTCTATAAAACTGTTTCTGTTTCACACCACCTCCCTCCTCTTCAACCTTGGCTGTAATCTCGCTTCCTAGTTCCTTCAGAAAATGGAAACACTCGGAGAATAACTCACAGGTTTCCAGCACCTCAGCTAACAGCTAGATTGATACCTGTGTCTGCCCATGAGAGCTACTTGTCCTCCTGCTTCTGTCTCTGGCCACCCTCCCACCACTCATGTACTGAGTCTCATCCCCTTCTTGCCTCTGAAGAATGTCTGTCAATGTGAAAATATCTCCTCTTTTTCCTCATATCAATTTCCTTTTTCTTTTGGATCATTCTCATAAGCATCCAAACATTGACTTTTTAAAGAAAAAAAAAAACTCTTGATTACAAGTGCGTGGGCCTAGATACCGCCCCATTCCTCCACCCTCCTAGGTCAGCATAGCTTTTCAGAAGCATTGCCTGTTCTGGCTGTATCCATGGCCTTTCCTTCTGTTCTCCTCTAACCCACTTGAATTTGGTGTTCCTACGGCTCCACCAAACAGCTCTTGTCGTGGGCACCAGTGGCTTCATGCTGCCTGATCCTAGGTGAGGTCTCAGCAATCATTGGCTCAGCTGATCGTTCCCTCCTTCCTGAAATACTTTCTGCTCTCTGGTTCTGATTCTTCTCTTGCCTTCTTGGGCAGGAAGTCTTCTCATCCTCCTTTGCTGGCTCGTTCTCAGCTCTCTTGCCTTTCAGTGTGGAAATACAGTGTAACTCAGTCTCAGACTTTCTCTCTTCTCTGAACCAGGCTGTCTTATCGTGTCCTGTGACTTTGAATTGATCATCTCCACTTGAATATCTAATGGACATCTCCAACCTAAAGTAACCAAAACTTGAACTTTTGATAGCTAACCCCACACCAGCTTCTCTTGAGGTCTTTCCCGTCTCAGAAAATGGCAACTATATTCTTCCAGTTGTACAAGCCCCAAATCTTAAAACTATCCCCACCTCTCTCTCTCTCCCTTCCATATTCAGTTTGCCAGTCCATTCTTTCAAAACTTCTACCACCACTGATGCTATTACCCTGGCAAAAGACTTCATCATCTCTTACCTGGATTGCTTCAATAGCCTTTTCTATAGACTGAATATATGTTCCTGCAGTGTGTGAAGCTGTAATAGCAGGAAGACTGCATGGGGCCTTTGGTGGAGTCATGGGAGAAGGCCTTTCCCCATGTCCTCCGCTTTAGCTCCTCTTTGAGATCCCTTGCGTGCATGCTCAATTGTGTCTGACACTTGGTGACCCCATGGACTATAACCTGTCAGGCTCCTCTGTCCGTGGGATTTTCCAGGCAAGAATACTGGGGTGGGTTGCCATTTCCTCCTCCAGGGGATCTTCCCAATCCAGGTATTGTACCCACTTCTCCTGAGTCTCCTGAATTGCAGGCAGAATCTTTACCACTTGAGCAACTGGAAAGTATCTAGACAATAGTATTTGATGCATGTTTCCTGAGTTGTTTTGCAGATGTTAGAAAACCTCCCCCCTCCAACAAATGAAAGATGTTAACTACTTGATGACCATGAGCACATAGCCCCAGGCCTCCTGGAGCCTAAGGACAGATAATGTTCATCCCTATGACACCACCCTGCTCCCTCACCATTAGCCAATCAGAGAATTGTGCACAAGCTGACCACAGACCCTGGGACCCCACCACCCCTTCACCTGGCTTTTAAAAGTGCTTTACTGAAACCCTTTAGGGAGTTTCAGGGTCTTTTTAGTAGGGCATGAACCACCTGTCTCCTTGCATGGTCTTGCAATGAACCTTTCTCTGCTCCAAACTACAATGTTTGGGTTTGTTTGGCCCCACTGTGCATTGGGCACATGAACTTGCAAAGTGGTGTTAACAAAACAAATGCCCAAAGTGATGGTAGCAGGACATGGGGCCTGGGGGAGGTGATTAGGTCATAAGGGTGGAGTCTTCATGAATGGGATTAGTTTCCTCATAAGAGGCTTCTTCCATCCTGTTAGGACACAGTGAGAAGATAGTTGTCTATGAACAAGTAAGTGGGCTGAATCTCTCAGTGCCTTGACCTTGGGCTTCCCAGCCTCTAGACAATAAATAAATGTTTATTGTTTATAAGCCATTGAGTTTATAGGTTTTATTTATTTATATTTTTGGTCATAGTAGCCTTTTTTATCAGTCCTCTGGTTTCTATCATCACACTCCTACATGTATTCTCAACATAGCAGCTCAGTAGATTTTTGATCCTTTAAAAATGTACATCAGACCGCATCACTTCTCGGCTACAAACTCTCCCTTAACTTCTATTTCACCTGGAGAAAAAGCCAAAGGCCTTGCAATGGGCTATAAGGGCCAAATGTATCCACTATCTTTAAGACTTCAGCTCCTGTGACTTTTGTCAGCGTTGACTATTCTTTTTCTCTTAAAGTTGATTTACAATGTTGTGCTAAATTTTGCTACACAGCAATGTGATCCAGTTACACATATATAGATAGATACATTTTTAAAATATTCTTTTCCATTATGGTTTATCATAGGATATTGAATATAGTTCCCTGTGCTATACAGTCGGACCTTGTTGTTTATCCATTCTATATATACCAGTTTTCATCCGCTAATCCCAACCTCACACTCCATCCATCCCCCAGCCTCTTTCTCCTTGGCAACCGCATTCTGTTCTGTGTCCATGATTCTGTTTCTGTTTCATAGACAGATTCATTTGTGTCATATTATAGATTCCAGTAACATGAATGCAGCTAGAGATTATCATACTAAGTGAAGTAAGCCAGAAATATAAGTATCATATGATATCACTTATGTGTAGAATCTAAAATATGACACTAATAAACCTATCTGTGAAACAGAGACAGAATCATGGACTATTCTCTCCATTCTGCCCTCTTTGTTGTTCCTTGAATGCACCCAGCAAGCAAGAGTCCACAAGGACGCTCAGAACTTTTGCACTTACTCGTTCTTCTCTCTCTCCTGGAACCAGAGGACCCAGAGGAAGAGCTTTCTTTCTCTGGATGTCCATGATTTGCCTCATTCAAGTCTTTGTGCAAATTTCATCTCCCCAGAGAGAACTTCTTTGACCTCTCCACCCCTGTTCTCATCACCACTCTCCACATTACTTCTTCAATAGCAAGGATTCTAATCTGTTTTGTTCATTGATATAGCCCCAGAACCCAGCACACTTAGTCATTCTCAGTGAATTTTTGCTTAGTGGATGGATAAATGAACCTACCCTCCAACCCCTTGTCATGGGTGTCCAGAAGTTACAGTGTTAGGCTGGAGGCATGATAGGGTCAATGGGAAGGAGCTGGGAGGTGCGTACAATTTTTTAGCTTGTACATTATTTATGACAACCTCTCTCACAGGGTACAGTTTGGCCTGGGGCATGGAGACAACCAAGTCTTCCAAGATTCTACAATTCCAACATTTCTGTCTTGATTTACATAATTCCTGGGCCATCATGGCTGAGATTGGAGAGGATCCATGAATGGTGTATGTACCAAGCATTTGCTACAGGTCTCCAGACCACCATGGAATGTCACTCTGTGGGCATGTTACGTGTCTTTTAGAAACTCCTCGTGGACAGAGAGGGATGCTTCCTCTTTGTGTTGTCCTCCCCTGAATCCTAGGGTTCTGGCATGAATTGGGCATATAGTAAAGGATTATTGAAAAAATGATTGCTCTAAAATGTAGGATCTATGAAAGGCTGAGAGATGTTCTGTCATGGGGTTTACCATCTGACTCTGTAACTAGGACAGTAAGTAACTGATTGCCCTTTGCAATTATGGTGAGCCTGCGTACCTAAGTTCTTGTCCCAGCAGAGATGTGTCAGTAAGTATCACCCCCACATCTCAGCAGCTTAAAAAAATAAAGCTTATTTTTCACGAATGAATAGTCCAATCAAGTGTTTAGACAGTGGCCTTCCATGAAGCAATTCTGTGACCCAGATCTGTACATCTTGTGGTTGTACCACCTTTTAGGGTCTAGGGGTCCTCTGTTAGACCCTCTGCTGTCAGGCAGGGAAAGAGAACATCAAGAATGGGAGGAGTGTATGAGTCAGGCTTAGACATGTGAACATGCTCGCTCTCATTCCATTGCCCACAACTTAGATCACATCTAGATCCCAGGGAATCTGGGAGAGACTCTCTAGCCATGTGGCCTAGAGAGCAAGGAAATGGTTTTGATGAATAGCAGTTTAGTCACTGTCACAAAAAGAAAATTGAAGGTCAACATTAGCCTGCCCCAGGCCACATACTGAAAATTCTGTTTCTTGGATAACCTTGGCTAGTTAAAATCACTTCACTATTCTCTCTCCAAAATATCCTTTTCCCCATTCCCTTTTCTCCTAATCCTATACCTTCCATGAGGGTAAAGACTTTATTATTTATTTGACCACTACTTGGCTGTTTTTCAGCTTTTAAGGTTCTTCTGGCTGGCCTATTTCACAACCCAAGCTGAGATCTGAGATCTGGTACATAGAAGAAATGTCCATCTTGTGACAGTACTGTTCTGTTATTGAGAGTGTCCTACGCAGAAGCTTCCTCCAGCCCCGCGCTTCTCATGATGTACTCTGCACATAAGTTAAATAAGCAGGGTGGCAATATACAGCCTTGACATACTCCTTTTCCTATTTGGAACCAGTCTGTTTTCCCCTGTGCAGCTCTAACTGTTGCTTCCCGACCTGCATATAGGTTTCTCAAGAGGCAGGTCAGGTGGTCTGGTATTCCCATCTCTTTCAGAATTTTCCACAGTTTATTGTGATCCACACAGTCAAAGGCTTTGGCATAGTCAATAAAGCAGAAATAAATGTTTTTCTGGAACTCTCTTGCTTTTTTGATGATCCAGCAGATGTTGGCAATTTGATCTCTGGTTCCTCTGCCTTTTCTAAAACCAGCTTGAACATCTGGAAGTTCATGGTTCATGTATTGCTGAAGCCTTGCTTGGAGAATTTTGAGCATTACTTTACTAGCATGTGAGATGAGTGCAATTGTGCAGTAGTTTGAGCATTCTTTGGCATTGCCTTTCTTTGGGATTGGAATGAAAACTGACCTTTTCCAGTCCTGTGGCCACTGCTGGGCTGGAGGAAGCACAAGCTGGAATCAAGATTGCCAGGAGAAATATCGATAACCTCAGATATGCAGATAACACTACGTTTATGGCAGAAAGTGAAGAAAAACTAGAGCCTCTTGATAAAAGTGAAAGAGGAGAGTGAAAACGTTGGCTTAAAGCTCAACATTCAGAAAACTAAGATCATGGCATCTGGTCCCATCACTTCACGGGAAATAGATGGGGAAACAGTGGAAACAGTGGCTGACTTTATTTCTCTGGGCTTCAAAATCACTGCAGATGGTGACTGCAGCCATGAAATTAAAAGACGTTTACTCCTTGGAAGGAAAGTTATGACCAACCTAGACAGCATATTGAAAAGCAGAGACATTACTTTGTCAACAAAGGTCTGTCTAGTTAAGGCTATGGTTTTTCCAGTGGTCATGTATGGATGTGAGAGTTGGACTGTGAAGAAAGCTGAGCGCTGAAGAATTGATGCTTTTGAACTGTGGCGTTGGAGAAGACTCTTGAGAGTCCCTTGGACTTCAAGGAGATCCAACCAGTCCATCCTAAAGGAGGTCAGTCCTGGGCGTTCATTGTTAGGACTGATGTTGAAGCTGAAACTCCAATACTTTGGCCACTTCATGCAAAGAGTTGACTCATTGGAAAAGACCCTGATGCTGGGAGGGATTGGGGCAGGAGGAAAAGGGGACAACAGAGGATGAGACGGCTGGATGGCATCACCGACTCAATGGACATGAGTTTGGGTGGATTCCAGGAGTTGGTGATGGACAGGGAGGCCTGGTGTGCTGCGGTTCATAGAGTCGCAAAGAGTCAGACACGACTCAGGGACTGAACTGAACTGAACTGAACTAGGCGGACGCAACAACATATGCAAAGGCCTTGAGATGGGGAAGGTTCAGGGTGGCTGAAGAGCCTCTCGTGAGGGCTCCCGTATCAGTCAGCCCTGGAGTCTAGCATTCAGCTAGCTGAGTGAACTTAGACAGGTTATATGATATCCAGGACTGTTTTCGTTTTTGTAAAGTAGGATAATATTGGCATTGATTTCATAAGTGTCTTATGAGAAGTGAGTGAGATGACACAGCTAGGGCACTTAGGATGGTGTCTGGCATGTTAGCTGTCATTATAGTTATTGTAGCACCTGTGTGTGTGTGTGTGTGTGTGTGTGTGTGTGTGTGTGCTCAGTCATGCCCGACTCTTTGTGGCCTCGGGAACTGTAAGCCCACCAGGCTCTTCTGCCATGGACCTTTCCAGGCAAGACTACTAGAGAGGGATGCCATTTCCTACTCCAGGCGATCTTCCCAACCCAGGGATCAAATGTCTCTTGAGTCTCCTGCATTGGCAGGCAAACTCTTTACCACTGGTGCCTCCTTGGAAGCCCAGTATTTTATCATAATTAACAGCCATTCTTTGTCTGGATTCTTGGTTCAGAGAACTATTCCTCTCAGGCAGTTTCTACCTTTCTAATCCAGTGCCCAAATGGCATAACTACAGCTCCCTGAGGCAGATTGCATTTTTTCTTACAGATGCTGCTGCTCAATTGAAATCTAAGCTCTAGCTTTGTGGCCTTACTTTTCAGGTAGCATGTGTCCTGAGTGCTTGAACTTTGATCAGCATAAGATTCATCTGTCTACTCCTGCCCTGCTTTTCCGTAATTGCATTTGCTTTGTACAGCTTGGGTCAGAGTTACATTCACTGGATTGGCCATTCTAGAAATCCTGGCTTTGCCAGGGATTTCATGTTCATCTGTGCTGCAATTGTGTTGAAATTTCAACTCAGAGTCAGAGCCAGTAGTGTCTCTGAAGCCTGTCAGATTCAAACCCTTGTGAATGAGAAGAGTGTGGCCAGGCTCTCTGATGTTCCCCGTTGGCCCTCCTCCCCAGGCACCCTCCCCTGCTCCTTGAGGGCTAGCTTCAGACAGACAGGGTTCAATAGGATTGCCAGAAAGTCTGCTAGGTCAGGCCCTCTGGAAACAAGAAATCTCTGTACAACCAAGGGAATTTCTAGCCCCCTATCGAATGGCCTTTCATTCTAAGCAACATGCAACAAACACATTCCAACAGGACAAAGGGATTCTGACAGCTTGTGGAGTTCATTGTGGTGAGGCTCCAAGCTGAAGACAACTCGTTTGCTACTGACATTTCTACAGCATTCACCTACACACACACACACACACAAACCAGTGAGGTTTAACCCTTCATGGAGACTCTCTCTAATTTAGCTCAGGAAGAATTTGATTAACATGTATTATGTTGGCAAGTACTAAGATCAGCATTAAGAACATGAATATAAATAAGGCTGCTGCTTTCCTTGAGGAATCCATAGTCTAAATACACAACAGATTACATAATAGTATACAAAATGCTGCAGTAAGAGTGAGCTTTACGTGTAATGAGAACACTTAAGAGAAAGGGGACACATTTTTTTCCTGCCAGAGGAGGGTGAGTCAGACACATCTTCATGGAAAAAGGGACAGAGCAGACTTGAAGAGAAAGACAGAAAATCAGGAAAGTGTTGAATGAGGTTATTTTGGTTGCAAGTAACAAAAATGAACTAGTTGGTTAAAATAAAAGTGGGTTATTGAACAAGTCCTGATTTTTTTCAAAGAATCCATGGGAGAGAGGAGCAAGTAAATTTCAAAAATGGCAAGAACCCAGAAGTTTGGGAGACCATGGCAGCAAGAATCTATGATCTACCTTTCTAGAAGAGTGTATCTAAACAACTGCCGTCCATCAGCTCCTAGCCTCTTGGTGTCTTAGTCCAAAATTTCGATTCTTAGATGAATCTGATTGGCCCAGCTTGAGTCGCAGGTTGATTCTTGGTTTATTTACCTGAAACCTGAGATCTCGTAGTACAGACCCAAACATTGAATCCAGGGCACTTCCCAAGGACGGGTCATCATATGGGCTTAATGTCCACCCCTGGAGATGGCTATATCAAGGAGAGAGAATGTTTGCTTGGAGAGGACAGTGTCAACAAACTCATTCAGGCATGGAGGTAAAAAGGTATACAGTGTGATTGTGGCAAAACAGTGACTTTGTTGTTATTTCTTTGTGCCATCTGTGTGACATGACATGTACACTGAATATCCATTGATCATATCAGAATTTGTATGCACAAAAGGAACCTACTATTTACAATCCTTTCAATTGAGGTTTGTGGACTAACTTAAAAGGGCACTTATTAGAAACCTATTAGGGGTGAATGGGTTGCAAATGGAAAGGAAAGTGATGAAAAAAAAGTCACACTTTAAATTAGCAGCATTTGGACACCTCTTTGCAGCCAAAGATGGAGAAGCTCTATACAGTCAGCAAAAACAAGACCAGGAGCTGCCTGTGGCTCAGATCTTGAACTCCTTATTGCCAAATTCAGACTGAAATTAAAGAAAGTAGGGAAAACCACTACACCATTCAGGTATGACCTAAATCAAATCCCTTATGATTATATAGTAGAAGTGAGAAATAGATTTAAGGGACTAGATCTGATAGACAGAGTGCCTGATGAACTATGGACGGAGGTTAGTGACATTGTACAGGAGGCAGGGATCAAGACCATCCCCATGGAAAAGAAATGCAAAAAAGCAAAATGGCTGTCTAGGGAGGCCTTACAAATAGCTGTGAAAAGAAGAGAAGCGAAAAGCAAAGAAGAAAAGGAAAGATATAAGCATTTGAATGCAGAGCCCCAAAGAATAGCAAGGAGAGATAAGAAAGCCTTCCTCAGTGATCAATGCAAAGAAATAGAGGAAAACAACAGAATGGAAAAGACTAGAGAACTCTTCAAGAAAATTAGAGATACAAAGGGAACATTTCATGTGAAGATGGGCTAGATAAAGGACAGAAATGGTATGGACCTAACAGAAGCAGAAGATATTAAGAAGAGGTGGCAAGAATACACAGGAGAACTGTACAAAAAAGAGCTTCGTGACCCAAAAAATCATGATGGTGTGATCACTCAGCTAGAGCCATACATCCTGGAATGTGAAGTCAAGTGGGCCTTAGAAAGCATCACTACGAACAAAGCTAGTGGAGGTGATGGAATTCCAGTGGAGCTATTTCAAATCCTGAAAGATGATGCTGTGAAAGTGCTACACTCAATATGCCAGTGAATTTGGAAAACTCAGCAGTGGCCACAGGACTGGAAAAGGTCAGTTTTCATTCCAATCCCAAAGAAAGGCAATGCCAAAGGATGCTCAAACTACTACACAATTGCACTCATCTCACACGCTAGTAAAGTAATGCTCAAAATTCTCCAAGCCAGGTTTCAGCAATACGTGAACCATGAACTTCCAGATGTTCAAGCTGCTTTTAGAAAAGGCAGAGGAACCAGAGATCAAAGTGCCAACATCTGCTGGATCATCGAAAAAGCAAGAGAGTTCCAGAAAAACATCTATTTCTGCTTTATTGACTATGCCAAAGCCTTTGACTGTGTGGATTACAATAAACTGTGGAAAATTCTGAAAGAGATGGGAATACCAGACCACCTGACATGCCTCTTCAGAAACCTGTATGCAGGTCAGGAAGCAACAGTTAGAACTGGACATGGAACAACAGACTGGTTCCAAATAGGAAAAGGAGTACATCAAGGCTGTATATTGTCACCCTGCTTATTTAACTTCTATGCAGAGTAGTACATCATGAGAAATGCTAGGCTGGAAGAAGCACAAGCTGGAATCAAGATTGCTGGGAGAAATATAAATAACCTGAGATATGCAGATGACACCACCCTTATGGCAGAGAATGAAGAGGAACTAAAAAGCCTCTTGATGAAAGTGAAAGAGGAGAGTGAAAAAGGTGGCTTAAAGCTCAACATTCAGAAAACTAAGATCATGGCATCTGGTCCCATCATTTCATGGCAAATAGATGGGGAAACAGTGGAAACAGTGTCAGACTTCATTTTTTGGGGGCTCCAAAATCACTGCAGATGGTGACTGCAGCCATGAAATTAAAAGACATTTACTCCTTGGAAGGAAAGTTATGAACAACCTAGATAGCATATTAAAAAGCAGAGATATTACTTTGCCAACAAAGGTCCGTCTAGTCAAGGCTACAGTTTTTCCAGTGGTCATGTATGGATGTAAGAGTTGGACTGTGAAGAAAGCTGAGTGCCAAATAATTGATGCTTTTGAACTGTGGTGTTGGAGAAGACTCTTGAGAGTCCCTTGGACTGCAAGGAGATCCAACCAGTCCATCCTAAAGGAGATCAGTCCTGGGTGTTCATTGGAAGGACTGATGCTAAAGCTGAAACTCCAATACTTTGCCCACCTCATGTGAAGAGTTGACTCATTGGAAAAGACTCTGATGCTGGGAGGGATTGGGGGCAGGAGGAGAAGGGGACGACAGAGGATGAGATGGCTGGATGGTATCACTGACTCGGTGGACATGAGTTTGAGTGAACTCCTGGAGTTGGTGATGGACAGGGAGGCCTGGCGTGCTGCGATTCATGGGGTCACAAAGAGTCGGACACAACTGAGCAACTGAACTGAACTGAACTGAACTGGACTCTTCTAGGAAATCTTAGTGGCAGACACCTCCCCCGCCTTCCTCTGATCACCTCTGCTGGAATGAATGAAGTTGAACTGTGCACAGTGTATGTAATAAGGCTTCTGGGGAGTTGGCAAATTGAGGTTTCTGTCATGACTTAGAGGATGAACATGAAAGAGTGAGTCATATGTCTCCTCTGTATATGACACCTCCCCACCCTCCTCTCTTCCTTGCCTAGCATTCATCGCCCTTTTCTAACACATTCTCAATTTTTTTTTTTTTTTTTAGAATTATCTCCTTCTGGTGGATCTTTCCCCTCAGGGCTTTGGTGCAGTCAAAAGTAAACCTATGAATAAAACTTACTTCTTCAGACTCTGTCTCCCTGAACTTTGAATCGTGAGCAAGAGCACAAGGTAGAACACACTGTTCTTGGTGAGATGTTGAGTCCAGGTGTCAGTGACGCAGCAGAGAAACTGAGAAGAGTCCCAGGGGAATGTGGCTGTGGCCAGTCTTCCTCTCTCTGCTCTGGTTCAGCCAAGGGCAGGCCCAAGACTGGGACTCCATGTTCAGATCCCTCGTCTCCGTCTTTATTGGGAGCCTGTATTAGGGAAAGAGGGAGGCAGAAAATTACCCTCACTCAGCAAAGCAGGTGTCTGTTCTTACTGACTATGGTAAAGAAATTAACTGGAGCATTTTACAGTTTGCAGAGAAAGGGGCAAAGCAAAATTGTTTAGGAGTTCATGCTAGCCAGTCACTACTTCTAAAACCACTGTGAGAGTTATCGGGAGAACCCAAGGGTGTTGTTTGGTTGGGCAGTCATCCATTCTTATTGGACGGGGGCTCTGTTCTGATGGGTCAGTGCATCTGCTGTGATTGGCCAATGCAACATGCTGATTGGTTGGCAGGAGTGTCATGTGTGCATGTGTGCTAGCTAAGTCGCTTCAGTTGCGTCCAACTCTTTGCAACCCTGTGGACCATAGCCCACCAGGCTCTTCTGTCCATGGGCTTCTCCAGACAAGCGTACTGGAGTGGGTTGCCACGCCCTCCTCCAGGGCAGGAGTGTCTTCAGTTCAGTTCAGTAGCTCAGTCGTGTCTGACTCTTTGAGACCCCATGGACTGCAGCACGCCAGGCCTCCCTGTCCATCACCAACTCCTGGGGTTTACTCAAACTCATGTCCATCGAATCTGTGATGCCATCCAACCTTCTCATCCTCTGTTGTCCCCTTCTCCTCCCGCCTTCAATCTTTCCCAGCATCAGGGTCTTTTCAAATGAGTCTGCTCTCCTCATGAGGTGGCCAAAGTATTGGAGTTTCAGCTTCAACATCAGTCCATCCAATGAACACCCAGGACTTATCAGCTGGTAAATATGTTGGATCTCATCTGTATTTACTTTGTGTAAGGCACTCTGCCCAGTGCTTTACAGACATCATCTCTGTACAAATCTCATCATCTGTACATCATCAAATCTTTACAGATTTCATTAAACATTTATTAGGTATGGGCCTTATTTTGTGAGTTTTATTGATTCCAATTTCATAGATGAGGAAACAGAGATTCAGAGAGGCTGTTTCCTTGTCCCTCAGTAGAACAACTAGTGAGTAGTGAGCTGGGGACTTGAACCAGAGCCCACACTCTTCACTGCTCAGTTATCCCACCCCAGTCACCCAAGATTACTCACTTCTGCATAACAGTCTCCTCTCTGAACTTATGGCTCTTTGACCCATGTCTTGAAGTATTATTACCTTGACTTTCATTTATCAGATTGGCAAATGTTGGGAACACAGGTGCAGGGGTAATTTGAGACTATTAGAGAAAATGGCCTTGTCTGGAGATTTTCAACCTTTATTCTTAATCAGCAGGACATGCTGTCCAAACATGATCTCATATGGAAACTCGGTGCTGAGAGCCCAGGGACTCTGGCTGAAGAGGGGCTCAGGATTGCATTGTGAGAAACATTTGTCCTAAAGCCCAGTGAAATCCTCCTGGCTGGGATGCCCTCTGAAGTGAGGGAAGCCAAGGTGGCATGTACATATGCCACTCTTCCTATATACACTGGTTGGCAAGAACTCTGGGACGGGCATCTGTTATCACAGACTTAGCACTACACAGCCCTGCATGCCCTGACCCAGGCTACAGAGGCTCTGGGCACCTTAGCCACCAGGAGGTATGACTTGGAATTAGTTTTCTTTCTGGAGAGCTGCAGACCCCATGGGAACCACAGCCACAGTGGCCCAGTAGAACTTTGGTACCTACAGTACTGTCCCTATTCCTCTCCTCAAGCCTTTGCCTCCATTTACTTCTTTCCTCCACAGCTACCTCTGTGCCAGAGCCCTGTCCTAAATCCCAGCCTGCTTGATGGGGCCCCAAGGTACTGCTCAGGCATTTGTGGGACCCAGTCTTCACTTCTTTCTTATATGCTCCTCTGAACAGACTACTTGAATCACACTACAGGATGGGAGGTTGCATCCTCCAGAAGAAAGTGAAAGTGAAGTGAAGTCACTCAGTCATGTCTGACTCTTTGCGACCCCATGGACACCAGGATCCTCCATCCATGGGATTTTCTAGGCAAGAGTACTGGAGTGGGTTGCCATTTCCTTCTCCAGGGAACTTCCCGATCCAGGGATCAAACCCAGGTCTCCCACATGGTAGACAGACACTTTACTGTCTGAGCCACCAAATATTGATATGAAAGTGATTCATTTTGAGCAGTTTTCAGTGGGGGAGTAGGGGAGTGGGACAAGTGATGGAAGAAGGCAGGCAAGGTGTGCTCTTGAGCTAAATCCTACATAGGGTAACTTGGCCTTAATTCCATTAGGGAGCTTTGAAGACAATCCAAGTCACACTTCAGAGTTGTTCCTATCAGAGGCAAAGGAGGCCCCTGGCTCTATGTGAGCACAAGCAAAGTGAGCTCCTATAGCCCATGGCTACCCTCCAACAAAGGGACACAGGATCCGTGGAGGGAGTGAAAGCATGCTGGAAGCTGGATGCACAAAATGAATTAAGAGTGCAGGGAGGTGAAGCAGAGCTGTGATGGCATGTGTCTTGCACACTGGGTTTGGGGTGCAGCCCCTCATTGGCCATCCATACATCTAGAGAAGAGTGTAGCTCCTCTGCTGCCATCCACACTCTCAATGGTTGACTTTCTTGGATTTGAAGGTGGGCACACTCTGTTTATTGCCTACTCAACATCTATTCCCTCCTTCTTCCTTGCCCACTGACCCCTGATTTTGTTCAGTTCAGCAATGTGCCCAGCCTTTGGAGATGAGCCATGATTAATCTTTAACCTGAACATAACAACAATAGCCCTTGATTTTCTGGCAATTAAAGCTAGACTTTTGACATTTGGGGGCTATGAAATTATATATATATATATATATATATATATATATATATCTCCCCATTTCCTGTGATAGAGTTTTTAAATCACTTGCAATTTCCTGGGTGATAAGAGTGTCTTTTGTTTTAATGAGGTGAATCTTGGTGGACCCCTGGACAGCTTCAGGATGGGGGCTGATCACCAGAAAGACTCTCATCCTCTAGGATGGGCAGAGTAGCTGGAGATTAAGCAAATGATTGATCATGTCTATGTGGTGGAGTCTTCATAAAAAGTTTGGGGTTTGGAGAGCTTCCAGGTTGAAGAACACATTCATGTGCTGGGAGAGTGATGTGCCCCAAATCCAAGTAGACAGAAGCTCCTGCATTCAGGATACTTCCAGACTTCACCCAGCATATCTGTTCATCTGTATCCTTTATCATATCCTTTATTAGATAAATCAGTAAATAGGAATAAGCATTTCCCTGAGTTCTGTGAATCGTTCTAGTGAATTACCAAACCTAAGGCTTCCCTAAATCAGGGAAGCCTGATTTATAGTTGGTTAGAAGTACAGATGACAACCTAGGACTTGTGATCAACACCTGAAGTGGAGGAGGACAGCCTTGGGTTGCTGAACCTGTGGGATCTGGTGCTATCTTCACGTGGATAGAGGCAGAACTGAGTTAAATTGTCAGACACAAGTCTAGTGTTGTAGAATTGCTTAATGTATTGGGCAGGGGGAGGGGGTGAGGGGGTGGGGGGGGAGTACATTTGATGACCATAGGTGAAGTGTGGTAGTAGGTGAGACTAAAGAGGAAACACAGGAGTGGATTTTTCATATACATTGGCCAATTGGACCTGCATGGAAATCTGAATGATTCTGGGAAGGCTCTACTACCTTGATTAGAAGGGGAGGAAGGCAGGGTTGGAGCAGGCTCTCCATTTTCCCTATTCCTGCTTTTCCCTGCCTTGAGCATGTGTGCCATGTCCAGAGCTGTTAGCAACCATCTTGTGACCAAGAAGCAAAATGCAGAGATAAAGTCCAAGGGCACGTCAAAGGCCAGGTGCATCTCAGAGATGCCAACTCTGGCATCGTTCAGTTGCTGAGCCATTTCCAGAAGCCTCCTGCCTCTAGGCTCCTTGTGGTGTGAGAAAAACAATTCCATCTTTGTTTAAACCACTTTTAGCCATTTTTCCTGTTAATTGAAGCTGAGTATATTCCTAAGCAATACAGAAGCCTGTGGGGGTCCAGTCTGACCTCTCCATGCCCCTATGAACACTACATACAGGATGGATGGCAACCTCTCTGGGAGGCCAGCCCCAGAGTACAGCCACCTGCTCAGTCCTGGTCCCATCTGGTCCTGTCTCCTTCCAACTCTGGGTGGATCATAAAAATGCAAATCTCTTGTGATCAGTCATACATAAGGAACAGGCAAGTTGGACCAGCAGAATCAGGAAGCAGAGCTTGGGAAGGTTCCCAGAGGAATAGTGAGAGAAACCTTTTTATGGCGTGTTTGTTTTTAGGCCCATAGGCAAAGAGAGAACCAGCATAGACACTTCTAGGCATGACAGTAATACTGATGTAAAAATACAACTGTAAATGCCACTGGCATTTATTGAGCATCCACTATATGCTTGGTGCTTCATCAGTTCAGTTCAGTCGCTCAGTCATGTCCGACCCCATGGACTGCAGCACGCCAGCTTCCCTGTCCATCAGCAACACATGGAGCTTGCTCAAACTCATGTCCATCGAGTCGGTGATGCCATCCAACCATCTCATCCTCTGTTGTCCCCTTATCCTTCTGCCTTCAGTCTTGCCCAGCATCAGGGTCTTTTCCAGTAAGTCAGTTATTCGCATCATGTGGCCAAAGTATTGGAGCTTCCACTTCAGCATCAGTCCTCAGCATCAGCATCAGCATCAGAATATTCAGGACTGATTTCCTTTAGGATTGACTGGCTTGATCTCCTTGCAGTGCAAGGGACTCTCAAGAGTCTCCTCCAACACCACAGTTTAAAAGCATCAATTCTTCAGAGCTCAACTTTCTTTATGGATGTGGTCCAAATTTCACATCCGTACATGACTATAAAAAAAACCATACCTTTGACTAGACGGACCTTTGTCAGCAAAGTAATGTCTCTGTTTTTTTAATATGCTGTCTAGGTTGGTCATAGCTTTTCTTCCAAGGAGCAAGTGATGCTTCATACATGTCATCTTTGCACAACTACTCAATGATACAATTTCTGTTGCATCCATGTTTCGGATGAGAGTAATGAGGCTTAGAGAGGTGAGGTCATTCACCTACGGTTGATCAATTAGAAAGGGGCAGAGTCTGAAGGCATGCCCAGACTGCCAAAGTCCAGTGCCCATGGATTTAACCTCAATGGAACAGGCCAACTGTAGGTGTGAGGTGAAACATGGGTAGGGCAGGAAAGGGGATGCCCAACCCAATATTGTCTGCAGTTCCCTGCACACTCTCCAAGCTCTGTAGGGCTCTTGGCTCTCCTTCAACAGGCCTGAAGCAGTGACCTGTCCCAGTGATAGTCTGTCTAGATACTCTACATCAGTATAAGCCTTTTGGTTCTTAGAACAGATACTCTTCCATAAAATAAATGTTTCTCTAATATTTGCCCAAGCCAGGTCTTGGCAAGCTGTTCACCTGAAGAAATCTGAGTCTTTCTACCTACCATCATTTTTGAGGTTCTGCTGTAGAGCAATGTTTATGAGAATGAGAGAATTCTTCTCCCCCACCCCACCCCCATCCCCACTGCTTCCTTGTCTGTCTAACTTGCATACCTCTAGAGGCATCCTCATTATGTTGCTCCAAGCATCTCTTGAGAGAAAAGTCAGTTTGGGCCACAAAAGACCAGGACCATGGAGAGTTCCTTCCTGACAGGAAGCAATTTCAGATCTCCCAGATCCCTTTACTTCTCCCTGAGCTGCTGCAAGTGTTGTGGCTAATTAATGACTTTCGGCTGTGACCTTCTGTGGAGAGCTGGCTACTAGGAACACCCCTCCCCAAGCCTGAGAAGCCAAGGAAGTTGCATTCCTTCCCCCAAGAGCATCCAGTGCCTGGCCGACATGAAGGAACAATCACCTGCCCCTTTGTCTCACTACGTGGCCACTCCACAGTATGACTTACACCCTGGAGCATCCCTTGGGTGAGACAACACTAGGCTCTACCTAAGGCCATAGCCTTGCTTGCCTCTCCCCTTTCCTATTCTGCTACCCTCCTTCCTTTACAGGTTTTCCTCAAGAGCCCTCCCTCAACAATCCACGTGGATCCAATTCCTCAGACTCTGTTTCTAAGGAATCAGACCTAAGACAAACCCTGTACTGCATCCAATTTTTGAAAATGTCATTAAACCTTGGGCACCATTCAGGGACTATTGCCTGAGATCCATTTGAACTGTGTAGCCAGACAATTCCCCATCTTTGCAGCCTTGTCATGTATGACTGTCCACCTTTCAGATGAAAGACCCTCTCTCACCTCCTATCTCTGTTTTCTCCTGCCCTCTATTTCCCAGGGTGCTCTCTGCTCCCTCAATCCTGATTCAGCCTTATATTTCCCACTTTTCCAGTCCTTCCCAACCAGATTCCCAACCAGATTTGCCTATATGCTCAGACTTTTCTCAGAACACTCCTTGCACTCCTGCCTTAAGTGAGAATGAGATTCCTCCACCCCCCACCACCACTCCCAGAGGACACTGCTGTCCCTGAGATTTTCTCAAGCACAGGCTGCTCATTCTGCCAAGGTACAAAAGGTCAGCATTCTCCTTGCTCCTCAAGAGAACTTCTCAAGTCATTATGCCTCCACCCTCATATTAAAATACATCTCCTTTGTTTCTCATGCCATCTGGCAATATCATTTAAATCGACCAATTGCATATCCTTTGACACAGCAATTTCTCTTTATACAAAAATATTAGTGTGAAGTGAAAAGATATATGCAAGAACACTTGTAATGGCATTCCCCACAACAATAAAAAAACAAGTAATCTAAATATCCATCAACAGGAATCTGACAGAAAATTGTAGAGCAACTGCACAGTAGGCCACTACACCCCTCCTAGAAGGAAGTGGTAGACTTTTTTTGTAGTGACATGGGGAGATATGCACATGATATGCAATTATGTCCAGCAGAAAAATTGCTTGTGGACACATATAATATCATCTCATCTTAATAAAGAAGAAAACAACAGATACATGCATGTTTCTGTAAGATTAGGAAGATTGTCCTAGGCTGAATGATCCTTAGATAGAGATGACCTTGCCGTTGCTGCTATAGTTATGGTTATGGTTCTAGAAGTTCTTGGAAGCCACACAATCTTCAAAGCCCATAAAATGAGACTGGAAACCATCATGCTCTTGTTACAATATGCTGATGATTGCTTTGTCCTCCTGGCAGGGGTTTACCAGGTCATAGTGATATTTCATGGCTCTGAAAGCCCCATGCTTAAAACTCTTTTACATATACTGTGAAGTTGTGTATACAATGGAGTCCCCATCTCATTCTTCCAGACAGGAGAGATCCAGGGGAGGATAACAATTCTGAGTGCCAAAAAATTGTTATGAAATTCAAGCTTTATTGTCTTATCTTCCTGTAACAACAGCAACCCCCCAAATAATAAGCAAGTCAGCCTAGTATTGTCACCTCCCCTCCTATTTCTTGTCAGTAGGGCACTCATGGAAGCATGTGGAGCAGAGACACCCATAAGGATGAATATAAAGATGGGGGAACTTTGGCAATGTTTGAATTTGCTACTAGAGTATATCTCATCTTTTAGTAACAAATAAAGATTAAAATTA
Organism: Bubalus bubalis; assembly: GCF_019923935.1. Classification (NCBI taxonomy): domain Eukaryota; kingdom Metazoa; phylum Chordata; class Mammalia; order Artiodactyla; family Bovidae; genus Bubalus; species Bubalus bubalis. The sequence goes on along the minus strand of NC_059162.1, from coordinate 111,064,341 downwards.
AAATTTAAAATACCACTTGATCCATCATACCATCATACACTTACTGAGGAGAAGTCTCTGATAGAGTCCCATCAAGTACAGGGGTAAAGAACAGGAAATCTAGAACTACATTTCCTTGGTTATAAGGGTTGCAACCTGGGATAAGTTACTTAACCTCTCTGCAGGCTGACCGTATGGGCTTTGCTGGTGGCTCAGGCAGTAAAGAATCTGCCTGCAATGCGGGAGACCTGGATTTGATCCCTGGGTTGGGAAGATCCTCTGGAGGAGGGCATGGCAACCCACTTCAGTATTCTTTCCTGGGGAATTCCCATGGGCAGAGGAGCCTGGTGGGCTATAGCCCATGTGGTCGCACATGAAATCAGACATTAAGCACGGCACAGCAAAGGGTGACTGTACAGTTTGTGCCCTGTGTACCTCCAGGGGGCACCATGTGCATAGACCAAGTGAGAATGACAGGCATCCTTGGAGTTGTGTTATGTGGCACAGCAAAGCCCTGAACCGCTGAGGTTTCAGCTTCCTCATCTGTAAGATAAGGATGATAACAGTCCCCACCTCTTACATTTATTCTGGGCATTTGGTGAATTAATCCATAAAACTGTACCTGGTACATTGTAAATATGCAATAAATGTTAGCTATCATAATTATTATCATCTCCATCACTACCATCAACATCATCATCATCAAGATAAGTCCAGGGAAGGGCCCCATGTCCTCATGGGCCAATCTGATCTCTTGAGCACGAACTCCAAGCCAACTGTTAACTCTATGGAGAAGAAACACCTTTGCATTTTATCAGAAATGAAGACCTCGATGTGTAATTTCTCTGTTAGAGAACTCTTCTCCAGAGAGGCTGATGGCCTGAAGGCAATGGTCCTGCAGGAAACGGAGCTGATCTCGAAAGCTCCCTGAAAGTACTACAAAGTGGGAAGGAGCTCTCCATGGTCCTGGACTTAAGAACTCAAACTTTGCTCTCTCCACCCCTCTGTGTTCTGACTATTGGCTTTGCCACTGGCAACCTCACCAAGAAACTTCCCCCTTTAAAGCTTTGCCTCAGCTCTGGTAATGTATTATCCGTATCTATTAGAAATATTTGCACTTTAAAGGATTCTTATCTCAAATTAAAATATCTTTGATGGTGGAATTTGTAGACCTTTAATAGACAAAAGAAAGTATTTTGGACTGAAGGGCCTCCTAAAAGTTCATCCTACAGGTGGTTGTCTCCAGTTAACCCTGAGAAACATGCATTCCTGTTATCCTTACAAAGGTCTTTCTGTGGTCCCATGTCACCTTGAGTCAAATATTCAGGAGCAGAGAGGAAGGAGATGTATACAGGTGCAGAATCTGTGCAGAGAAGCTGTTCGTATTGGATCGCACTCAGTGTGTTCTGTTCCAGAGTGCTGCTCATGGGAATAATAGGCAGGATCCTAGTCTTACAGGACTAAAGGATACAAGGGGAGGAAGTAGTAGGTTGTGGGGGGACTTGGAGTTGTCCCAGCTAAGGCTTATCTCTGCCACAGTGACTTAAGGATTTGGTTGGTTACAAAGAAGACTTAGAGGAAACATTAGAAGATTAAGTTGCAGACTGTCCTTATATCTCAGGCTAGGAAGTGGACATAAACTTTGGATTATCTTGATCATGGTTGGAAGTGGTGGTGGTATGGTACAGGGAAAGCTGTCCCATATCCTGCCAGGTCCTAGCCCTGCAGCAGCTTCAACTCAAAGCCTTACAGAATCTGAGATTCATCTCCGTGGGGATGAGCTGGCATGTTTCATATCACCTCCTTCCCACTCTGTCACTCACCCTCTCCCTCACTTACCCATACGCCTCCAATGCCTATGAATTCACTGGTCACACCTCTTCTATTCCATACTCCTACTGGCAGACTTCTGGGTCACCACCCACCCCTCCTACATACCTTCCTAGTACTGGCAGCAAATAAATAGATACATTTGGGTTGTTTTCTGGAGACTTCTCTATCATCTTCCATAACATCAATGTGCCTGGAATTATCCCATGCCTTGCTTAATAGCTGGGTTTAGTCTTCATAGCAAGTCAGTGAAGCTTCTTATTACACCCATTTTAAGGCTAAAGAAATGGAGGCCCAACACTCTTCATCTGTAAGATGGGGAGACTAAGATCTACCTTGTTTGGCTACTGTGAAGTCTGGAGATAATGCTAAGTGATGTGCACAGTATAGGATAAGTTGCTCCACACACTTTACCATTGCACCATATCCAATTGCCTTTCTAGGTTATAAACTCCTCAAGATCTGGAACAATGTTTTTTTAGTTTTGAACTATTTATTTAAAAGAGATTTTGCTTCTGAATAGGGTCCCTAATAAGCTGCAGGTGAAGATAAACAATTCATAGAATAAGTCTCTTTTGAGATAATTGCCTTGTTATGGTCCCCCACATCAATGTGCCAATTTATTGGGGTAGAATAATCATCATAATCATCACCATCATAATTATTATTATTTATTGAGCATCAACTATAGACCTAGGACTGTGTTTTGCATTTTAAAAGCACGGTGGTATTTAATTCAAGCAATGTAGAAGTCAGTCCAATTTCAAGGTTTCAGAATAAGTAGGTTACATCTGCATACCCCTAACCCCTTCCTCTGGCACCCCACTCCAGTACTTTTGCCTGGAAAATCCCATGGACGGAGAAGCTTGGTAGGCTGCAGTCCATGGGGTCGCTAGAGTCAGACACGACTGAGCGACTTCACTTTCACTTTTCACTTTCATGCATTGGAGAAGGAAAGGGCAACCCACTCCAGTGTTCTTGCCTGGAGAATCCCAGGGAGTGGGGAGCCTGGTGGGCTGCCATCTATGGGGTCTCACAAAGTCGGACATGACTGAAGCGACTTAGCAGCAGCAGCGGCAGCAACCCCTTCCTCATATTCAGAGGTTTATCCACCCCTACCTCGAGGCCCCATTACTCTTGAGGTGCATGCCTGAAATGTTCTCACTATTCTGGCTTTCTTGGCAGCTTAATTGCCCAACAACTTATTTGGAGCCTGGAGAAAATCAAGGTCTCAAAATGCTTCTGCTTCCCCTCCTTCCTCTCCTAGCATCTCTAGCATTGAATCTGAAACACACTATCAAACTCTTGATTATCAAGTCAATCAAGATATTGACTTCTAGAAATCAGTAGTAGTACTAACAGTATTACTGTTTATTGAGCCTTTACTACATTAGTGCATTTGGTACCATAACTACTCTGAGTTGTTACTATTACAATTCCCATTTCACAGATGTGCAAATTAGAGGTTATGCCATTTAATTAAGGTCACCGGAATAAAAAAAAAAATGGCAGAGCCAACTGTTGAACTTTTATGCGCCTCACTTTATAAACTAAGCTCTTTCCTATTGCAGTTGAACCATTCTACCCTTAATGTATGTCTCAATATTGCTGCCCCAACAAATGTAGACATGCATGGAGGACATGGATGTTTCCATGGGGGTAGTCTAATATTCAGGAAAAGATGTGAGTTTTCCTTTTGGAAATAGTCATGGACTTGGAAGATCCCCTGGAGAAGGAAAGGATAGGCTACTCACTCCAGTATTCTTGGGCTTCCCTGGTGCCTCAGAAGGTAAAGAATCTGCCTGTAATGAGGGAGACTTGGGCTTAATCCCTGGGTTGGGAAGATCTCCTGGAGAAGGGAATGGTTACCCACTCCAGTATTCTTGCCTGGAGAATTCCTTGAATAGTGGAGCCTGGCAGGCTACAGTCCGTGGGTTGCAAAGAGTCAGACTTGACTGAGCAACTTTCACTTTCATGGGCCTGAATCATAGTTTTCAAGTTACTGGCTGAGAAATATGTCTAATGAAGACAGAGATGTAGATTGTGAATTAAGGTTGCATTAAAGGAATAAAGATGAGATATAAGAAGATGGGCTATGACGAGTTGAAACTTCGGGGCCCCAGGTAAAAATGTTTATAAATAACTCCCCTGTTCAGAGGCTGAAGCATTGTAGCAGACGTTAATAGAACTTATAAATATCTGGTTCTTTTTTTCTTGCCAGGTATTTTTTAAGTTGGGTGGTGAAAAGTGAAGTGAAAATGTTAGTCACTCAGTTGTGTCCAACTCTTAGCAACCCTGTGGCTTGTAGCCCACCAGGCTCCTCTTTCCATGGGATTCTGCAGGCAAGATTACTTGAGTGGGTTTTCATTTCTTTCTCCAGGGGATCTTCCCAATCCAGAAATCAAACCTGGATCTCCCTGCCTGGAGGCAGATTCTTTGCCATCTGAGCTGCCAGAGAAGCCCAAGTTAGGTGGTACAATGTGACTAATTCTAGCCAAGACTGTGAACAGAAGTAATGTATAGCATTTGGGGGATCAATACATTGGAAAGGTCCTAAATGGCTCTCCACCACTCTCCCCTACCACAGCAAACAAGTGTTAAGAGACTAGAGTCACAAGATGGAAGCTCACCAAATCCCTAAATCACTGCTTAGAAGGGAACTGCCTGGGAAAGCCACTGAACCTGCTTCAGACTTTGTACAAATAGGAAACAAATTTTTATTGTGTTAAGTGACTCACTGGTAAAGAAACCGCCTGCCAGTGCAGGAGATACAGGTTCAATCCCTGGCTCAGGAAGATCTCCTGGATAAAGAAATGGCAACACACTCCAGTATTCTTTCCTGGGAAAATCCCATGGATAGAGGAGCCTGGTGGGCTACAGTCTATGGGGCTGCAGTCTATGGGGTTGCAGAAGAGTCTGACATGAAGAGGTGGCAAGAATACACAGAAGAACTATACAAAAAAGATCTTCATGACCCAGGTAACCACAATGGTGTGATCACTCACCTACAGCCAGACATCCTGGAATGCAAAGTCAAGTGGGCCTTAGGAAACATCACTATGAACAAAGCTAGTGGAGGTGATGGAATTTCAGTTGCGCTATTTCAAATCCTAAAAGAGGATGCTGTGAAGGTGCTACACTCAGTATGCCAGCAAATTTGGAAAACTCAGCAGTGGCCACAGGACTGGAAAAGGTCAGTTTTCATTCCAATCCCAAAGAAAGGCAATGCCAAAGAATGTTCAAACTATTGCACAATTTCACTCATCTCACACGCTAGCAAAGTAATGCTCAAAATTCTCCAAGCCAGGCTTCAACAGTACATGAACCGTGAAATTCCAGATGTTCAAGCTGCTTTTAGAAAAGGCAGAGGAACCAGAGATCAAATTGCAAACATCTTCTGGATCATCAAAAAAGTGAGAGAGTTCCAGAAAAACATCTACTTCTGCTTTATTGACTACACCAAAGCCTTTGACTGTGTGGATCACAACAAACTATGGAAAGTTCTGAAAGAGATGGGAATACCAGACCACCTGACCTATCTCCTGAGAAATATGTGTGCAGGTCAAGAAACAACAGTTAGAACTGGACATGGAACAACTGACTGGTTCCAAATCAAGAAAGGAGTACGTCAAGGCTCTATATTGTCACCGTGCTTATTTAACTTATATGCAGAGTACATCATAGAAATGCTGGGCTGGATGAAGCACAAGCTGAAATAAAGTTTGGGGAGAAATATCAATAAACTCAGACACACAGATGTTACCACCCTTATGGCAGAAAGTGAAGAGGAACCTAAGAGTCTCTTGATGAAAGTGAAAGAGGAAAGTGAAAAAGTTGGCTTAAAACTCAACATTCAGAAAACTAAGATCATGGCATCCAGTCCCACCACTTCATTGCAAATAGATAGGGGAACAATGGAAACAGTGACAGAGTTTATTTTGGGGGGCTCCAAAATCACTGCAGATGGTGACTACAGTCATGAAATTAAAAGACACTTGATCCTTGGAAGAAAAGCTGTGACCAACCTAAACAGCGTATTAAAAAGCACAGACATTACTTTGCCAACAAAGGTACATCTAGTCAAAGCTATGGTTTTTCCAGTAGTCATGTACAGATGTGAGAGTTGGACTATAAAGAAGTCTGAGCTCTGAAGAATTGATGCTTTTGAACTGTGGTGTTGGAGAATACTCTTGAGAGTCCCTTGGACTGCAAGGAGATCCAACTAGTCAATCCTAAGAGAAATCAGTCTTGAATATTCATTGGAAGGACTGATGCTGAAGCTGGAACCCCAATACTTTGGCCACCTGGTGTGAAGAACTGACTCATTGTAAAAGACCCTGATTCTGGGAAAGACTGAAGGCAGGAGGAGAAGGGGATGATAGAGGATGAGATGGTTGGATGGCATTACCTACATAATGGACATGGGTTTGAGTAAACTCCGGGTGTTGGTGATGGACAGGGAAGCCTGGCACACTGCAGTCCCTGTGGTTACAAAGAGTAGGGCACGACTGTGCTACTGAACTGAACTTATGTGTGTGTGTGTGCTCAGTTGCTGAGTCGTGTCCAACTCTTCTGTGACCCCATAGACTGTAGGCCACCAGGCACCTTTGTCCAAGGGGATTCTCCAGACAAGAATACTGGAATGGGTTTCCATGCCCTCCTCTAGGGGATCTTTCCAAACCAGGAATCAAATCCAGTTCTCCTGCTTTGCAGGTGGATTCTTTACCATCTGAGCCACCAGAGAAGCCCATGAATACTGGAGTGGTTAGCCCCTTTCTCCAGGGGATCTTCCTGACCCAGCAATCAAACCAGGGTCTCCTGCATTGCAGGTGGATTCTTCATCAGATGAGCTACCAGGGAAGCCCTAAGTCACTGATATTAGGGGGTTATTTGTTATTGCAGCATAACCTAATCTATCCTGACTGATGCCTCAGAATGCCTTATAGAACTCACCTGGGGTGATGACTAGAGGGTTGGGGGAAGAATTGTCTGGTTAAAATCAGTAACTGGGCTGAGATGGAAATATAGGGTGTAGTCAGATTCCAAGAATGGAGACTAAGCAACCTCAAATGCCTCTTGAGGAAGGAAAGGAAATTTGAGAGTGAACACCAATGGTGAGTGCCAGGTTTACACAAAAGCCAAAACCATAGGCAGATCACCAAGGATGAGAGTTGATTTTTCATACATCCCATTCCCCACGTAAGGGCCTATGCAAGCAGATGCAATTGCTATAGTAACTGGCTTTTCCATTTGTAGTGAGCTTCTGGGAGAAAGGCCCCAACTCTTGTCCTGATTGGAGGTCCCCTCAGTGCTTTGCTCTCTTCATTGTACATCTTGAGTTGGGTGAATCAGAAAAGCTTGCTGAGTGAACAAAGGAAAGCTGAGTCTTGCTTGATCCAATTCTGATTTCTGCCCTGAGATTCATTCCTTGGTCCTTACGGTTGACATTTTTCACAATAAAAATTTTTTCTCTATGAGACTATTTGGTTAATATCTATTAAACTCACATTTAACTCCACTAAGCCATGTCCTGAATATTTCTAAATTTCACAATGGGATCTTCAAGAAAGGTGATGAATGAATGATGGATGCCTGATTTGTGAACTCACATGGAACATTTCTGCTTCTTGCCAGGTGGATCTGTCTCCTGGGCCTTCTGTTTCCAGTTGTGTTCTTTGCCAGGTCTTCAAAAGAGGTCATCCAATTCTGACCCTCTTTGTCTCTGGTCTGCTGACTTCATTGACTTATGAAGAGAGATCTTCATCTGAAAATTCTTTGGCTTTTCAAGGCAGGAGCAGTGAGAAATGGGCCCTTCACTTAGTTGATTGAGCCAACAAAAGGGAAGTTTGAGACAGAAAATGAATATAGATCTAGCTGCAGCAATTAGAGGGGAAATCAATAGAACATCATCAACAGCGTCAGACCCGTGTAAGTTGGTGTCTCCAGGGATGGAGTGACAAAGCACTGCTCATTTCATTTTTGTTTTCCTAACTTAATCCTCAGCAAGTGAAGAGGGACAGATGTGGTGGATGAGATGGCAGAGGAGAGGAAACAGGTAAGATGAGATGGGAGAGAAGCGCAGCATTCCTTCTCACACCACTGCCGCTGACCAAGGTACCAAGAATGTGATAGGAAGTCATCCCGCACAGAAGACCAGTTTGAGATTCAAACAGGCCTGGGTTTGAATCTCAAGCCCCTGTGTGCTAGTATGTAAGTGTCTACAGACAAATGATGGAGCCTCGCTGAGCCACACTTTAATCAGCTGTAAAATGGGGATTTTGAGGCTGTTCCACACATTTTTCATGACGAGGAAATGAAAAACATATGCAGAGCCCCAAGGGCAAGTGCTGTTGAGCCACAGTAGATGCCATTTTTTCTAATGCTCCTTTACCTGTACTTTGACCCAATAAAGCTATTTTCCTTTTTTTTGGGGAGGGTGGTGCTTCTTCTTGGGTGAAGTTTTATAGTCTTTATTGGGTCATAAGTATCTTTGAGACTTTAATAATCAAACGTGAAGTTTTGAGATTCACAAATATCTGGCTTTAAACACCAGTTCCACCTCTTGCTGGCTGTGTGATCTTGAGTATACTACTCAATCTCTCAATGCTGTTGTTTCTTCATGAATAAAATGAAATTAACAATAGTGCCTGTCTTGTAGGATTATCACCTATAGTGATAAGGATTAAAACAGTTAATATATGCAAATGCATCAGTGATTAGAACAGTGTCTGGTACATAATAAGTTTGAGTAAATGTTTGCTATAATTAATAAAAGTCATAGAAATGCCTCTATTAAAATGCACACAGGCACACATATGCATACAATCTCGTGAAAGTAATCTCCAATCCTTGTTTAGTGATTCTTTCAGGGTGGAGTCCAGATGCTAGCCTGGCATTGCTGCTGTGCATTTTCTGGCTCCAGTCTTCAGAATTGGGTCTGTAAATTTACGGGGGCCCCACTTATGCCATTGTAACAGGACACCTCCAAACTATCCCACTGGAAATCAATTGCACAACTTTCAGCTCTGTCCACTTAGAAGTCCAGATGGGGCCTCTGCCAGGCAGTGATTTAGGGCCAAGGCTACTCAGGCTTGAGAGAGGGTCCAGCAGTCTAAATTCCAAAGTTCAACCAGTGAACTTTGTCTGATCTTGGCCAAGATCGATACCTAAAGTGTTGCTCTCAGAAGCAGGAAAAAGGCAACCATAGGTGGCCCTGATTATCTCAGGCTGAGAATATACTGTAGGAGCCTGTAGGCAGAGGTATCAAGGCCAGTCTGCAGAGAGGCATGGAGGAATCTTAGCAGATGGGAGGCAAGGCCCCAGTCAAAACAAGCTGCTATAATTCAGGAGTTTAGAAATGAAGGGGAAAACCAGGGGCTGGGTCAGAAGCCTGCCAGTAGGGCAGAGCACACATCCAGCATAGGGAGACTGTGCTGTGAGACTTACAGGACCCATCTCAGCTCACGTGGCAGGCACGACTCTCTTGCTAGTGGGCCAGGAACCTCTGATCCCAAAAGGTCCTGCTCCACCAGTGGAACTGAAGCCAAAAGGCTGACCCATCTCCTTCAGAAGCCCTGGAGACAGTGTTCAGGACTGCTGCACCTCCAAACCAGAGAGAGTTGGGAAATGATGTGGCAGTTGGTGAGGTCAGGAGGACTTGCAGAACAGCGTTAACCTCTCAGATGTAGCTGTGTGAATGGCAGATGAGCAGGAAAAATCAGGCTCAGATAGCGCTGCCACTGTCCTCTCCCAGAACAGGCAGGCAAGCCAGACACTGGGGTGGGCCATCCTTGGGGACCTTTAGCCTGGATTGGTTATATCTAGAGGTGCAATGGAGAAGTAGGCAGGGTCAGCATTGTTTGAGAGGCCCTACCCCACAGTGGGCACCAGGGAGGTAGTTCCAGCACAAGATAGAATCAGCCACCTCGTTAACCACAGGTCCAGTGTCTTTCTGTGGAGATAGTGGAGTGGGAAAAGGAAAGTATTTGAGCATCAGTTAGTCCTGGATTTAAATCCCAGCTCTGCCCCTGGTTAGCTGTGTGACTTTGAACAAGTGACTTAACTTCTCTGGGCCTCATTTTTTAAAATCTGTAAAATGAAGGAGAATCATACCCGTCTAACTATTAAGGATGCAGACTTGAGTCTATGAAATCCAGATATATGTGGAGGGGGCTCGCCAGAAACTATTTGGCATAAGAACTGATTCAGTATTTTATCCGTTTAACTAACCAATCATTTAACAGGTATTTATTGAAGTTCCACTCTCAGCCAGTTAGGAGAAACTGCTGAGAAAGGAGAATCAGACACACAGGACTTGTCCCTGTGAAACAGTCTTTGGCTTGAGTTTGTGGAGTAGAGGGAAGAAGAAGAAAGAGAAAAAGAGAGAGGGCAGGGAGGCGTGCTGCTTGAGCTCAGTGTGGTTTCTGCCGCTTGTACCTTTTCCCAGCCTGGTTCCCACTGGTTTCATACTGGCGTCCAGTGGCTAAGGTGTGTATGATGGGGTACACAATTCAGTCTCTGTATTGTGTCTGTTCACGTGTGCTAAGTCCTGCTAAGTCCGCTTCAGTCGTGTCTGACTCTTTGCTGCCCTATGGATTGTAGCCTGCCAGGCTCCTCTGTCCATGGGATTCTCCAGGCAAGAATACTGCAGTGGGTTGCCATGCCCTCCCCCAGGGGATCTTCCTGACCCTGGGGTCAAACCAACTTCTCTTATGTCTTCTGCATTGACAGGCGGGTTCTTTACCACTAGTGCCACCTGGGAAGCCCGCTGTATTGTATATCAGGGCACAAACAGATCTGCTCTAGGGCCCCACTAACAGTACATGGCAGAGCAGAGAGGAGGAGAGAGGCATTGTCCCCAAATTTGCAGTGGCAGGAAACACAGCCCCTCATGGCTCAGTGGCAAGGACCTGGGTGCAACAGAATGGAGACCATGGAAATCTTGACAGAGCCTGTGAGCCCATATTAGATGGGAACCCACAGATACATTTTTAGGGGGTGGAAGATTATGCCCCAGAATTTGTGGGCAACAAGTCTGTGAAATCTGAGTGGTCGTTAGTAAAGTGATCCCATTTGGATATAGAGGTGGGCAAAGACTATGGTGGGCTCAATTACACTATACTGCAAAGCTCCTGTGCAGACACGTGGTGATGCAGTTAAAGGGTTTGGTGCATTGTAGTCCTTTAAAGTGGAAGTTGCTATAATAGTGACTGTTATTGTTGTTAGTGGGATCGTTATTACTGCACAGATCTGGGCAGTAATGTCAGTGACCACCAGTTCTGGCTGGCTGAGCAAAATCCATGCTGGGAAGAAGAGGAAAAAAATCCCAAATCACAGTTTTCTAGGTTTGCATCAATATCAAACATGTATGGCCCAGAGCTCTGGAATGAGGAGGAGTGGGCTGACCTGCTGACAGCTGCCAGGACCACATGAAGGAGGCACAGGAAATCTGGGGGAAGGGCTGGTAGATGAAACTCAGGGACACAGAGCCCCTGCTGGGCTACTGAAGTCTTGGAGGGCTTCCATGACAAGCTCACACTGTGTTCTCTGTTGGGATGGGGTCCTGGAAGTAGCAAGTATTGATGGCAACCATGTGCCAGATGGTGAAGAAGACATGGTCGGCCATGGGCATCTCTCCCTTGTGCAAATCAGCATCCTCACCCTTCTTCTAAGATACCCAGATTCTCTCTGGGCAAAGACCTCTTTCCCAATCTAAACGTAAGCCAATCAGAAAGCTCTGCTATCATCTGGCCACAGTGATTGGCTCAGGAATAAGCACAAGGTCCAATCAGAACCTGAGGATGAAATAAGGCTCAGGGGGGTAGGGAAGGGAGAGCTGATTCTAGAATGTTTCCTTGTCTGAGCTTAGAGCAGAGAGGATGTGATTGCTGGAGCTGATGCAGCTCTTTTGCTGCACAAAGGAAATGTCTGTCTGAGAACACAGCCAACCTGAAAGAAAGAAGCACAGAAATGGAGAGAGAAACCATGTATTCCTTGGTGAAATTGCCTGAACCCCTGAACCAAACTACACCTGAAACCAGTCCTATCCTTTGGTTCATAACAGTTATAAGAGACATAAATTCTCTTGTGCTCAATCCAGTTTGGATTGGGCTTTCTCTAACCTGCCCCCGAAAGATAACTGAATCAAAAATCACTGTCTTCAGAGGATTCCCTGTCTAGAAGGGGAGGCAGATAAGCAAATAGACAGGACACACAAAGGCAGCTTCTCTGTGGATACAAAAGAGGGCAGTGAGAGCTCCAGGCACCGTGGTTGGGGTGGAGTGTCCCTCATTCCTGAAGAAAGACGGAGGGCTAACAGTGGACATCAGGGAAGGTAAGGATGAATGGAGAGCACCTCAGTTCTCATTTGTCAGTATTCCCAGTCACTTCCAGCCTTACCCTACTTTCCAGTTTCTACCTTTTCTACTCCCTGCCTTTAGATAAGTGTGACCTGATATCCATCCATCCATCCATTTGTTCATCCATCCACCTGCCCCCGCACCCAAGCTTAGCTACAGTTTCACCATCTATTCCAGTAGTAAAGCTGAGTCATACAGTCTGTACTGGGGGCCCTCAGGAGTTTCATGCATCTCTACCTGGGGTCCAAGGTTAATACTAAACCTCTTTGTGTAGAGCAGCCAACTGTCTCTACAGTGAAAGATGCAGAAAGCCCCTGGAGAATTAGACAAGAGTGGGAGGGAGGGACAGACATGGGGAACAGAACTGGAGTGGAAAGTGGCCTCCATCCTGCCTCAACCTCTGCTCAGAATCAGGGTATCATGGTGAAAAGAACACTGTGTTGCCCACAGGAGCAAGGAACAAGCTTTTTTATGCAGTAAACTTCTTCACGAGAGAGGAGGAGTAGAAGGCAAGTTTACTAATTGTGCCAGTCATTCATACCTTCCTTCAGCTCATCACCTGTTCTGGTCACAGAGATGTTCAGGAATCATCCTTGCAATCAAGCCACCTATGGTCTTATACCATCAATTACTTCACACTGGGCATCTTTCGTGGAATTCAGGTGAGCTTCGCTCTGGCTGTCAATCCTCAGCTTCAAAAGTGAGACAGGTCCAGGTCTAACCCACCTTGGCATCAGGGGTCCATTCCTGATACTCATAAAACTATCAATTACATTATTTTTACTAATTTAACCAAATCCAATTATTTTGTTCTTGACATTTTATTTCCTAAATGCAAAAGTAGTTCTTTACTAATTCAGAAAATTTGGACAACTCACAGAGAAACACAAGGGAAATAAAGACTGGTAATCTACCGCCAAGTGAAAAGTAAATATTTAGAAAATAAATGTTTATCGGTACACACACACAAACACACACACAGTTATGGTGTTATCTATATTATTCTGTAGCCTGTTTTTTCCACTTACTACTATATTACAAACATGTCAGCAAATAATCTGTAACTTCATTTTAATGGTTCCATAGCCTTCCACAGTATGGATATTCCATAATTGAACCAACTGCTTATGGATATGCAGATTATTTCCAGGTTTCACCAACATAAATAATTCTTTATGGAATATACTGATCCACATATAAATAGTTGCACATATATTTACTTCGATCATTTAAATTCCTAGAAATAAAACTGCTGAGTCAAAGATCTGCATGCAATGTTTTTAAGACTTTTGATAAATATTGCCAAATTGCCCTCTAAAAAGGTTGCACCAATTTGCACGCCCTCCAGCAGGGTATAAGAATGCCCAATTCCCCACACTCGTTGTTGATTTAATTTGCATATCTTTTGTTTCCAGTGAGGCTGAACGTTTTCTCATATGTTTATTGTCTGCTTGTAATTTTTCTTTAGTGAATTGCCTACTTATGTCAATTGCCCATTTTTAGGGGGGTGGTTGTCTTTTTCTTTTTGACTTCTGAAAGCTCTTCATATACATTAACCTTTTGTTTATAATGTATGTTTATTATATTTCCCCCAGTGTGTCATTTGCCTTTCAGTTTTGCTTATGGTGGTTTTTTAGGTGCAGTGAAAATTTTCTTTTTAAGTAATCAAATTCATCAATCTTTTTCTTTACTGTTTTTGCTTAGAAATGCTTGAATGCTTAGTGACACTTAGTGATACCTATCTAAGGCCTAACCAACCTAAGTTTATATAAGCATTCTTCTAGAATGCTCCTCTAATGTTTTTATGATTTCAATTCCTTTATATCTAATGCTTGAACCACCTGAATTTTATTTTGTTGTATGCTATACAGTAATGCTTTAACTTCCCCCCCACCCCCTCCCCAAAGAGTTGACAAACACTCCCAGCCAGCGTGGTGGCTTCCCTGATTTGAAGCAGATCTGTGCCATTTAAACCAGGTCTGACAGCTCTGGAGGTAACAGTGATCTCTCTGAATGGGGAAGTAGTTTTAAAAAGAGGATAAAGCGTGATGTTTTCATTGTTGCCCCCAGTTGGTCCTGCATGTCCATCATCATTTAGCCAGCAATATTTACAAAGTGCCTACAATGTGCAATCTGGGAGCTGCTGGGAATAGGCGTAAGACAGCATTCCTGCTCAGCACTTTCCAATATCCACATCAGATGTGCGGTGAAGGCTGTGGTGTGCCCCCCAGAGCACTCCTGCAGGACTAAGGCGTTTACTCCCCAGGCGGTCAGGAATGTTGCTGCTGACAGCCCCAGGTTACCTCCCTGGGAGTTGCCCTCCTTCCTTCAGAGGTTGCTGCCCTGCCAAGTTATATGCCTTCCCAAGGGACAGCCCACACCCCTAGTCTATGAGTAAGTTCAAAAGCCCAGTCCCCTTATTTTAACTCAGGGCAACTATGAAGGGCCACCCCAGTTCCAGAGCTCCCTGTGGGATCTGCTAAGAGCTGTCAAAACTACTACATCTCAGCTCAATCTCTCTCTCTGCCTGACCCTGTCTCTTTCATTCATTCCCTTCCAGGGGGCCCTGAGAGCCCCCCTCACTGCCCCCACCATACCCCACTCTGGGACAATTAATTTCTTGTATGCAAATCTCTCTCTCTGGAGAAAGATGCAGGACTCTAGCTTCTGCTTTCCTGAAAACTATGGATAGATGCAAAGGTGACTTCTGGGACCCCAGCAGGCTGGCATGGGCAGGGCTCAATTCAGCAGGCTTGGCACCATCTTCCTCATAAGAACTTTATATGTCAGATATTTTGTATCTCTTGAATTACAAAATGAGCTCTGAACAGAAGGACCATTTAGCATCAAAATTACGAGTTTCAGTTTTAGCAGCAGAATCATGGTTGCCAAAGCCCTCTTGTAGAAAACTTGCACCAATTAGTCCCTAAGCTCAAGGACAAGATACTAATAAATGCCACAATTTAATTGGCTTGTTCTCACCCAATCCCACCTGGTGGTGCTTCATTTCCCTGATCTGAACAAAACTGGGCCCTTGTTCTTGGACTTTAAGCATAACCAGGTTCTTCTCGTAAGAATATTCACATAATTACCTTCATTTCTTGGCTGATGTTGACATGTGTCTGTGTGAGTAGCATGAAGCACATGGGTGTGTGTGTGTGTGTTTACAGGAGGCATACCGCTTGACACTGAGGCCCGGATTTCTCTTTAGATCAATTACCATAAAGGAGACAGGAGCCCTGTGGCCTCCTACAATGTGCAATCTGGGAGCTGCTGGGAATAGGCGTAAGACAGCATTCCTGCTCAGCACTTTCTCTGTGGTCAGGAGACCTCAGCCCCTCCTGAGACATCTACATCTATTCATGCATTTTGATTTTTCCTTTTTGGCTGCAGCAAATGCAACTCAACATCTCCAGACAATGGGAAGATTTATTAGCTCATGTTACAACCAGTCCAGAGGTAGGGCAGCTCCCAGGTTGGAGCTGGTCCATAGATGTCATTCAAGTGGTCCATAGATGTCATCAAGGATTCAGCCTCCTTTTATATTTTCTCTCTGCCACCTAAAACATCTTAGCTTTGTTTTAAGTCTGGTTCTTCCCATAGCTGTGACCATTTCCAGCACCACATCAACACAATGAGAAAAAGACAATACCTTCTTTACCAAGGGTCTGTTTTCAAGAGCAAGTTAATCCCTCTCAGAAACTCCCCTGCAGGCATTCCTCATGTTATTGTCCAGAATTGAGGTCCAGTTTTCCGTGGTACAAATAGGAATAACCAAGGATGGTTTAGACTCAGGAGGCACCTAAAGGCTGTGTCCACTCCTCCCAAGGCTCAGGGCAAGATGAGAAAAGTTAATAGTCAATAAAATAGGGCTCCTCTGGGAAGGGGAAAGTCTGGGGTGGGAATGGAGGTTGGGAGTGGGCAACCACGATGCCTGCCACACTTAACCAGCTCATCAGGCAAATAGGGAGGAAGGATGCTTTGCTTCGAGGCAGTGCAGGGGAGAGGAACACGGCAGCGTAGGGGACAGGTAAGAGGAGGGGATGAGCCTCACACTTCACAGGTGTGTGGGCACCTCGATGCCCTTGTGCCCAGTGAGCTGCAATTGCCTTGTTCCCAGAGCTCTCCCATCCCCCTCTCTAGCTGGGATCCAAGCCCTGGTGTGTTCCACATCAAACACTGAACGCATTCCCATCTGCTTCCATTCTTAAAGATTCTCCTATAGTCAAGTGATGGCAGAAGAAGGGGCTGGCAGGAAATGAGATAAAGGGGGCCCTCCACAGCGGGGTTCTCTGTGAGCTGCCCACAGATCTTCAAAGGCCTTAGGGCTATCACACACAGCCCCCAGTCCTTTGGACAGATCTTTAGCATAATCTTTAGACTTGTAAAGGTTAGAGCAAATATTAGTAGGGATAAAAGACTTCCGAAAGAAGAGGAAGAGGTCACTACAATCAAACACTGAGTTACTATGCTTGTCGCTTGCCCCTTGGCCCAGACGATTGACATGCTAGCGTATTTAAAAACACTTGCAAAGGCAATTGCCCAACCACAATTTGTTGACCCTTGAGGGGCTGTGCAAGTCTGGTTGGGACTGCAAGTCTGGAAACAGCCACGTGTCATTTATATTTTCAAAGCCTTGGAGAGAATAAGTCTCTGAAGCCATTGTCTGCACCCAGGAAAGCACTCAGGGTCTGAAGGGGCTGGACACTGAGTGCCCAGATGTGGACTCAGGTGTGCTGTCTGGCTGCACAGGCACGTTTAGAGCAGGTCGTGTCAGACTGACCTGGTTTCTGCCTCTGTCAGGACACTCGAGACTGAGGGCAGGGACCCACTGAGATCACTCTGAGAGCAGAGTGGTAGACACGAGGTCAGGCACTGTAGGCCCCAGCTCTGCCCAGTTGCACGAAACGCAGTCTCAAGTCCCTCAAGCCAAGCTCACTCAATCTGGGCAGTGACTTGGGTGCTGCAGAGGTGTCTGTCTGGGTCACCTGTTTGTCTCCTGCTGGGATATCCTAGCCTTATTCACTGAGGTTCGCAAACAAGACAGAGTTCAGAGGTCAGTAGTCATCCATTCACTCATTCACACGATCAGTTACTCTTTCATGCATCTCTCTGCTGATTATTTATGAGTGCTCATTATGTGGTAGGCAGGATGCCAAGAGCTAAGGATACAGTAGAGAATAAAACAGACACAGTCCCTGCCTGCATGGCACATACAGTCCAGTGAGACCTCAGGGGAGGGTTATAGAATCCCTCCCTGGCATTTAGATAACAGGTGAAGTGAAGTGAAAATCTCTCAGTTGTGTCTGACTCTTTGTTACCCCATGGACTTTAGCTTCCCACTTTCCTCTGTCCATGGGATGCTCCAGGCAAGAATACTGGAGTGGGTTTCCATTTCCCATCTTCAGGGGATCTTCCCAACCCAGGGTTCAAACCTGGATCTCCTGCATTGCAGGCAGATTCTTTACCAGCTGAGCTGCCAGGGAAGCTTTAGATAACAAGAGTGCTTCTCAAACTGTAATGTACATAGAAATCACCTCGGGGTCTTATTAAAATACAGATTCTGATATAGTAGATTTGGGACAGACCTGGGATTCTGAATATCTGATAAACATCAGGGCTGAAGTTCATGCTGTTCCTCCCGGGACCACGCTTTGAGTAACTAGAAACTACAAATGCCTCGTGTGACGAGATGCTCATTCTCTTTCCTAAAAAGATAAATGTGAGCCATCTTGCAGCAGCCTGGTATCAGTAACCATCTACTGGTGAGCCCCACCCTCCTGGATGTCCAGAATTTCTTCCTATCGCTGACCTCAATCCGGGGAATGATTTCATTCCAGTCAGCATAATGCTAGTTTCCTGGAGGCTCCTTTGCATAGACGTAGAATCACAGCTCCAAGGACAGTGAAGGGAAGATGATCCAGAAGTAATCAATTCAACCAATCCCCATCTCTCTTCCCTCCCTGAAGCTGCCCACATCACCATCATCACCATCATCCATCAGTCTCACGATAGCAAACACTCACACTGCACTTACTGTAAGCCAGGCATTGTTCTTAGCATATTAACAAGGTTATTGACACATTTTAACTCACCAACAAGCCTATGGAGTAGGTCCTATAATAGGTAGGTACTTATTAGTACTTCTGTTTGGCTATCCCTTGGAGAAGGAAATGGCAACCCACTCCAGTGTTCTTGCCTGGAGCATCCCAGGGACGGGTGAGCCTGGTGGGCTGCCGTCTATGGAGTCGCACAGAGTCGGACACGACTGAGCAACTTAGCAGCAGCAGCAGCAGGAACCTAGGCACAGAGAGGTTAAGTAACTTGCTCGGGTTCACACAGCACAAAATCCAGGTTTCCAACCTCCAGAGCTCACGCTCTTAGCCAGACTATGCAATATATCAGAAACACGGAAGACTTTGCATTCCTCCTTTATGAGTTCCTGTGGGAGGTGCCAGAGCCAAATGCGGGACAGCCTTGGATCCCTCTAACAGGTCTCTGCTGTGATGCAGCTTGGGAGGAGGAGAAGGACAGGCAAAGAAAAGCAGAGTTAGGGTGTGTTGACTGGATGGCTTTGAAATTTTGGTGAGATTAGATCTGCCTGTTAAACTGCCTGCAACTTGTGGGTGGATTTGGGGAGCCAAGGGGAGGCAGAGGTGTGGAGGCGGGATGGAGCTGTGTTTGCATAAAGAATAGGCACTAAAGGAGACCACTTTCCTGGTTTTTGCTGCAGAATCTGGGAAGCGATTCAGTCTGGACTTGCAGACCATGGGCATATAGTGACCCTGCAAGATGGGAGGGTCCCTTCCTAGCTCAATGTGGGAACCACTCTCTAGAGACAACCTGTGGACTGATCTAAGTGAAGGAGAACCCTGGGGATGCCAGACATAGCATCACTTTGTTCACCACTTCATCCTTTCCCTTCTAAACCTTTGCTCAGTTTAGGAATGATGCCATGAAGGTGGAGGGAGGACCAGAGATAAAAAGAAAAAAAAACAAAACAAAACCATGAAACCATGAACAATGAAATGAATTCATTTAAAATGTATTAAAGAGCCTGCTTGTTTACATTATTATTGTCCCCAAACTATTTCAGAAGCTTAAACTGACTTTTAAATTTAGCCTCGGGTTTCTCAAACCAAGTTTGATCCATTGGAATAATTGACAATTACATGGAAACAAACTTCACTCTAATTGCACTGTCCCTGGTTGAAGCCTCAGAAAGACTAGGCTGATAAAAGACCCATTCGATCATCCAGGCCTCAGAGGCTGGTGCGAGATGACAAGTGAGCACAGTGGGGAGGGCCATCTGATCCCCGGCTATTGCTGCTTTGCGTGACTGGGAGGAAGTCCAGCACAGCCCCCTGGGCTACTTTGACACGAGTGTCCAGTGCTTGCTTATTTTGTAGGTAGGTAGGATTTCACAAACAAAAGAACCATGATTTTTTTCTCTTCTTCTAACTTTCCATGTAACCTAAAGTTTGTGACTTTGTAATTCTGGAATTCCCTTTTCCCCTTCTGCAAAATGGGTGAAAATTTTGACCTTGGAGTTAAGTGAAATTGTCTTGAATCATCAAGAGACTCGGGCTCTCCTAGTTAAGCCATTCTATGGTATGTGAACATGAGACATTAATGTCTCCTCTCTGGATCTGAGCGTCCCAATCTGTAAAACTGGAGAGTTGGTGTCCAAACATTCACCTTCAGTGAATTAGTAAGAGTATATCAGGTGGCAGAAACTTAGGATGGGGGGCATGGCAGGAGGTAGGACTGAATGGGGTGGGGTTGAATGGTATGCTGGAATATGGACAGTGCAGCCATACTGGAGAGCAACATGGCAGGACTTTATCAACTGAGGAAGCAGATGCCCCATGACTCCACAATTCTGCAGAAAAATTCTCACACCAGTCGACAGGGATATGCCAGGAATACTCATGGTGGTATGATGTGTGGAGAGGGAGTCGGAGGTAATCCAACTATTCTGCAAAGCAATGGAAGCAATGGAACCAGATGCATGCACAACAGAGTGGACAAGAGTTAACACAGTGCCGAGTAAAGAGAGAAGAAACAGGGCAGATCCTGAGCTCAGATCTGTTTAATGGAAATTAAAACAATCCTTACTTTCCAAGGATACATACAAATGAAGGAATATACATTTTAATAAAGTATATTTGTGTGGCTGTCATAATAAGAGGAATAGTGAGAAAGGAGATTGCACATACATAAATGAAATCAGAGAGGCTCTTGTACAGATCATGACACGAGCATCTTTCAGAACAAGGAGTGTGATAGCTTGACCCTTTGTACCTGAGATCCAAAAATGACCCCCAAGCAAAACAAAGCAAAAAACACACATTCACAACAAAAGGCATTCCTGGGTTTACCCTGTAGGTAATAGGGAAATTGTTTTGTTTTGCTTTTGTTCTTTTTAAGCAGGAGAGTTCAGTTCAGTTTAGTTCAGTCACTCAGTCATGACCCCATGAACCGCAGCGTGCCAGGCCTCACTGTCCATCACCAACTCCCGGAGTCCACCCAAACCCATGTCCATTGAGTCGGTGATGCCATCCAACCATCTCATCTTCTGTTGTCCCCTTCTCCTCCTGCCCTCAATCTTTCCCAGCATCAGGGTCTTTTCAAATGAGTCAGCCCTCTGCATCAGATAGCCAAAGTACTGGAGTTTCAGCTTCAACATCAGTCCTTCCAATGAACACCCAGGACTGATCTCCTTTAGGATGGACTGGTTGGATCTCCTTACAGTCCAAGGGACTCTCAAGAGTCTTCTCCAACACCACAGTTCAAAAGCATCAATTCTTCTGCACTCAGCTTTCTTTATAGTCCAACTCTGACATCCATACACGACCACTGGAAAAACCATAGCCTTGACTAGACACACATTTGTTGACAAAGTGATGTCTCTGCTTTTGAATATGCTGTCTAGGTTGGTCATGACTTTCCTTCCAAGGAGTAAGCATCTTTTAATTTCATGGCTGCAATCACCATCTGCAGTGAATTTTGGAGCCCCCAAAAATAAAATCAGCCACTGTTTCCCCATATTTGCCATGAAGTGATGGGATTGGAGTAATACAATTTTATTTACATTTTAGAAAAATTGTTCAGATGGCTCTATGGAGAATGGACTGGAGAGAGAAGGTCTGAGGCCTGGGAAACCACTGAGGAGGCTGAAGCCAAGTCTAAGAATAAATGGCAAAGCTCTAATGAAGGTCACAATTGGAAGATGGGGAGGGGCAGCTGAGCCTTTAAGGAAGAGAGCGGCTTATGAGCTGGTGCCACACCCAGTAGGTCACAGAGAGAATGCTAGCTCTGGGGTAAGGAAGGGTATGAACCTGTAGATTCAGAGGCAGAGGTGCTGGAAGGGGCAGAGCCTGGGAGAACTCACTGGGGACCCCAGGGCTAGGTGGGAGTCTGGCAGAGGTTGAGCTAAGGGGTGCCCTCCAACAGGGTATCTGGAAACCAGGATGGGTAGGGTAGGCACAGCATGGAGGAGGCACTGGTGTGCTGGAGCCAGCTCATACTGGCTCAGGAATTTTGCAAGCCATTGGCAGCTTGAAATGGCCAAGGTGGAAGTATTTACACAACCAAAATCAGCAAATACTACTACTCAGAGTTCTTTTCCTCAGACAGCTGGTTAGCCAACACACTATCGGGGAGTAAGAGAGAGAGACTGACCCCAGACTGATCCTCCCAGAGGCCCAGCATCCTCCACTCATATTCAGAGGCCCTGGAGCCAGCCTGCACCCAGAGAACAAGGCCTGTGGGGGCAGCGGGGAGAGAGGAAAGAGGCCTGGGAAGAGCTCTCAGCAGCAACCAGACTCTGGTACAGATGGAGTGTTCAGGACCAAGCTTTGCCTTCCACCTGGAGCTGGAGGAGATGCTGAAGGAGCTAGATTGATGCTCATCAGAAAGATGAGAGAACTTGGCTGAGTAATTTTCATAGGTCAATTTTTTAATGGGGGGAGGAAGTGACACCAATAAAATAGACAGTAAATTTTATTTTGGCATATGATGGACAGTCATTAATATTACACTATTGCAGAATCTATAGAACGATAATCTCTGCTTTGCAATTTCTGCAGCAGGTTTACTGTCCTCAGGACAATTTTCATTATGTTCCAGACACTTAAAAACTATTTCTTTCTGGGAGCTTGGGAACAAAGTGGACATAGGTCCCTTCTCCATCCGAAGTCTTATTTATAATAATGAGAATAATGACATTTTATAAATCCTCCCCATATACCAGGGTGCATGACCAATACTTTACAAGTGTGACCTCTCTAGATTTTTCCCTGTGGGAATTATTATTCTTGCCCTTTACTCTTTTATTTTATGAGAAGTAAAATGGAGGCTCAGAGAGGTTAAGTAACTTGCCCAGGGTCACAAAGCAAAGAGGAAACAGAACTGAATTGAACGCGAGTCAGCCTGCTCTTAACTTATATGTTCTATTTGCCTCTTTTCCCAGATGCCCCTCACTGGGGAGCAGGTTAGAAAGTCTCTGTCAGACCAGCATCTACCCTTCTATCTCTTCTACATGTCCCTCTTTTCAGCTCTGAAATTCTCCTTCTTTCCTTATTCCTCTCATTTGAACAACAAAGTCTAGGCGGCAGTTTCCTGCAAGCTTCTGTGAAAAGATGGTGTTACCTGAGTTGTAAAGGAAGACTCAAGTCTGGCTTCACCCATAAACATGTATGCACCTAATCCAGGGACTGGCAAACATTTTCTTTGGAAAGGCCAGATAGAAAATATTTTTGGCTTTGTGGGTCATACAGTCTTTGTTGCAATGACTCAACTCTGCAGTTGTGTCGTGAAAGCAGCTATAGACAGCATGAAAGTGGATGAGCGTGGCTCTGCCTCGATAAAACTTTATTGACAAAAATAAACATTGGGCCAGATTTGGTCTACGGGTCTTATCTGCCTTAGGAAACCAGAGGAAGAGCATCTGCTGAAGGGGCTGCCGATGGAGAAGGCTTTTGGTTGGGTTGCTGCCTAGGGAAGATCAATTTTGGCCACACGTTGTGGGAGCCCTGAAATGGCCAGGAGTCCATTCGAGGGCTCAGGTCACTGAGGCAAAAGAGAGTCATTGCAATTTGATTCTTATGTCCTTTGCCTGATTCATATTCTTCTGACTCAGCCCATTTATCAAGCCCTCTGTGACAGGGCTTTTCATCCATTACCCCAAGTAATCCTTATGCCATCCTTGCAGGATTAGAGTCACAGCGGTCAGCCTTGACCCTGGGCTTTTAAAACAGATTCTTCCGCTTCAGCCAGGTACAGATAAACTTGGATCTTGGGCATTCCAGACCCTCTTCTACGTGTCCTCCCCGGCTCCAGCAAGCATAGATCTCTTCACCTGGTCCCATGCCTTTCTCACTATGTACCTGCCTCCACCCCTCTTTCCCTGCTCACTCCTTGAACTCTGCCCTGGGAAACACTGGCTCTCGCACTCTGACTCCAGGTCCCATGGACACAACATCAGGCTCACCCATCCTGTCCACTTACCCCTGATCTTCAAGAACCCACATTGGCACCTCCTGGACAGTGGCTGACAATCGTCACACAGGTGAACGAGCTCACCCAAGGTCACATGGCCAGCGTAGCAGCTTGAGCCCAGGTACAGCCACTCCAGGCTCAGCACTTTGGACACCATCTCAGCTCTGGGGAAAGAGCAAGGACTGGCCCCAAGGTCAGGCTACTCATCTCCAAGGACAGTGGTTTGCTCCCTGCCTGGAGCCCGGGGAACCACTGGAAACAGGAGTGCAGAGGAAATGACTTTTCTGCAGCAGAAATGAGCCTCAAAGTTGATTTCCCAGGAGGAATTCAACAAGGCCCTTCAAACGTGGACATCAAGGGGGAAAATCAATCGTCTTTTAAGTTTTCACCTTGATGATTGATCCGCTGCTTCCAGCCCCTTTTTTCTCTCTCTCAAGTCCATGGATGTGGCCTCTCTCTCACTTCCACATTTTTTCCCCTTCTTATCTTTAAAGTGTGGGGTTTCCTGGTTCTGATCTGAAACCAAAGTACGTTGCTTTATGCCAACTGACCAGGTATCCGTCCCGTGCTATCAAACTTTTTATTCTGTCTAAAAGAAAGAAGCCTAGGGAGCCTTCTAGAAGGGAAGAAAAGAAAACTAGCGTTTGCTGAGTGTGTCTCTACTCTGGAGCCCCTTGTGACATTGCCAGAGTTAATTCTGCCCCCAATCTTGTCCAGGCAGATTTTACTGGCCCCACAACTCAGATGAGGACACTGGATTTAGGGCAGAGAAATAATTTGTAAACATGGCTTGCAGGCAGCAATGAAGAACTGAAATGGGGACTCTGCTCTTCTGCATCCTCTCTGCTGGGACTGGGAGTGAGCACCCCCAGTGGAATGGAAACCTCAACTGGGCAGCATTAAGACCTCTCTTGACCTTGACCACAAACGGGTAAAAGTATCGAGGAAACTAGCTTCTGAGTAATATAGGAGCCTCAGAGTGCTGTTTATTCATTCAGGAAACACTGAATACCACCTCCAATTCCAGGCACTGTGCCGGCCCTGGAGGAAAAAGAAGTGAACAAGACAGATGTGACCACTTTCTCTCTAGACGTTACAGCCTGCTAGGGAAACTGAGATCATGATACTAAGAGATTGTGACAAAGGGTAATAAGAGATATAATACAATAAGTGCAGGGTGCTTGGGGACACATACCCCAAGCATCTCATCTGAGAAATTATTGGAAAAGACTTGTTGAAGAAGGAGACTGAAGGTCTAAGATCACCAGTTTGCTCTAGGATGGGTGAGAATTAACCTGGCAAACTGGGGCGGTGAGGGGGCTGTGGGGCCATTGTGCCCCAGTGGATGGGGAATAACATTGAAACTTCAACATCTCCTGCCAAGGACCGTGTCAGTCCCTTAGGGCAGAGACTGTTTGAAGCACCTTTTGTGTGTTAATTCATTTACTCTTTGCAGGAGCAAGTACTGAAGAAGAAAGTGAGGGACCAAAAGGGTTCATTAGACTGGGGCAGAGGCTTAGTGAGAGCAGAGGCTGCAGAGGAAGGTGGGGCTGGAGGTAGAAGCCTTTGTAAACAGAGCAGCCAGAAACAATTCAGGACACCCAGTTTGAATTTCAGATAAATAAATTTTGATTTTAGTATGTCTCAAATATTTCCCAGGACACACTTACACTAGCAAAGTATTTGTTGTTTATTGGAAATTCACATTTTACTGGGAGTTCTGTATTTTTAGTTGTTAAATATGGCAATCCTCCTTTGGAGGCCATTTGGAAGGATTTAGACTTCAACCTCAGAGCAATGGGGGCTCTTGGAAGGTTTTTAAAAGGGGAGTGATGTGGCCAGCTCTGTGCCATAGAGAATTACATTGGCTGCATTACAGAGACAAGCTCAGAGGCAGGGAGGAAGCTTCGAGGACACACTCTCAAGTCCATGGCAAACCCCTGTCACTCAAGGAGCACCTATCAACCAGGTGTGTTGCTGCCTTTCCCATTCCCAACCCAAAACGCCTGGGTGCCCATTAAACAGGCATTGGGCACCTACAATGTACCAGGTGCTATCTGGGGAATGAAAAATTACATGACAGGTTGCCTGGCCTCCCCCTGCCTCCCAAACTGGGTTCTTAGACCTGGACAGTCCAGTGATGCCATAGTGCAGTAAGTCCCTTGAGGGCCCAGGTTTTGAACAGCAGGTGGCAAAGAAGACCAAGGAAGGCTGGAGGAGGTGAGGCTTGATTTGGGTTTTGAAAGATGCATCAGGAATTTGGGCCTCTCTGTGACTGCAGTTAAACCTAGATCCTAAATAATGCCCCTTTGGACTGGACCTGCTGCTGTATCTCCTCTCTGTGGGGTTAGTTGTATCCTTTACTTTATATTAAAGAAATTCATTTCCTCTTTCGGTGACTGTTAAGTCCTTCTTGTCAATCATATCACTGTCACCTTGACCATCACACCCCAGGAGCAGGGGAGAGGGCACAAGGGACAGAAAGCAGGAGCATTAGTGAGGGGCAGCAAGATGCCTTAGGGAACTCCAGGTGCTCTCCAGAGTCAGGGCAGAGGGGTGGGGAGGGGAAGCTGGCCGGCGCAGCGGAAGCCAGATCAAGAAAGGCCTTGTTGATTCAGCTAAGGGGAACTTGCACTAAATACTTACAGAGAGCCACTGAAGGCTTGTATGCATGAGGCTGACATGGTCAGTTAAGATGTTCTGAAGAACAGCTAGAATGACAACTCTGGCTCCCTTTTAGGGGGTAGTTTGAAAAGGATTTTTGCTGGTGAGAGAACACAGAAGCTGCAGGTCTTGGAAGGAGCTGGCCCGCAGATCAGATGGAGGAGGCACGTCCAGGCAGGTGCCGAGTCCACTCCTTTTATCTTTCAGGAAAAAGAGGCATCAAGAGTCAGAGCCTCCCAGAGGAGAGGCTGGGTCCCCATTGTCCCTACTCATAGGCCTGAGTTCATGTCCAGTAGATTTGATTTTTCCACCAAGGACTTAAGAGATGCTGTAGGGCACGGGGTACTGGTTTTAAATGAAATAATGATACATTAAAATCAGCCCCCAAATCTAGTAGCTTAAAATGGGACTCCCTTATTTTCAAGCCCACAGTTCAATAGGTTAGCCAGGAGGGGCTGTGCTTGTTGACTAGAGAAGCCCTCCTCCATGTGCCTTATTCTGGAGCCCAGAATGTTCTTGGTATAAGTTGGATATTCCCAGAGGGGTAAGCAGAGTGTGGGATACCTGTTAAGACATCTCATCCTAAGACACAAACCGCACACAGTGTCACTTCTGCCCACATTCCATTGGCCAAAGCAAGTCACATGACCAAGTTTACCATCAACAGGGTAGGGGACTATACTCCTCTCATTTCAGTGGAGGTAGCAGGGAGAAATTACCTGTGGAACAGATATTTAAATCCCTAAGTTCTCATAGTTACTGGGGCTTCCCTGGTCACTTTCCTCTCAGACACTAAAGAATCTGCCTGCAATGCAGGAGACCTGGGTTTGATCCCTGGATCAAGAAGATGCCCTAAAGAAGGGAATGGTTGCTCAGTCCATTATTCTTGCCTGGAGAATTCCATAGACAGAGGAGCTTGGCAGGCTAAAGTCCAGAGGCTCACAAAAAGTCAGACATGACTGAGTGGCTAACACTTCACTTTCATAGTTTCTACCGGGGAGCACAAGTGTGACCCAAGGACAAATTTGTCTGGTGAGCACAGAGAAAATTACCAAATGCAGTCGTGCTCCTTAGTGTGCCATGCAAGTCCAGCTGGAGAAGACTAACCTAACTACAAGAAGTCTAGCTACTTCTCAGTCTTTTTAAAGAGGCCGTCTCAAAGGAAGATCAGAAATGAGGTACAGATCATAAGCATTTTACAGGGAAAAGAGTATGTTAGAAATCATGACTTGATCATGAATGGTGTTCATCCTAGTACTGAGCATGGGGCTGGTTCACTGGGGTCTATTCTGATGGGAGGCAGAGGAGCCAATAGGGAAGTGACTGGGTGGAGGTGCCTGTGTGGTGAGAGTTCAGGGGGAAAGAACAGAAAGGGAGAGCCTAGCAGAGTGCTTCATCCATTTCTCGACATCACTCAGCTTCCATGAGCTTCCGTCTGAGCACAGGGCAAATGGGTCTCCACGGGCAGTGAGAAAACCTCAGAGAACTGTTGCTCTATAGTTTCCAGAAGCTTTGGAACCAGGGTTCCCACAGCAACTGGTATGTATCACCATAGGTTTGACTACTTATAACATAAAGACCCAGTGAAATAAGTCAGACAAGAAAAACAAATACCGTATGCTCTCATTTATGTTTAGAATATAAAAAATAAAAACCAAAGCCAAACTCATAGATAGAACAGATTTGTGCTTGCCAGAGGTAGAGGTTGAGAGTGAGGAAAATGGGCTCAAAAGGTATAAATTTTCAGTCATAAGATAAATAAGTCCTGGAGATGTAATATACAGCATGGTGACCCTAATACAATGCTGTTGTTGTATAATTGCTAAGAGAATAGATCTTTAAAGTGCCCATCACAAGAAATTGTAACAGATGTGGTAATGAATTTTAACCAAACCTTATTGTTTCACAATATATACATATATCAAATCATTATGCTGTACATCTGAAACTAGCACAGTGCTACATGTCAATCATCTCTCTCTTTAAAAACACGAAGATGATGTTTCACATTAGAGTAGACAATAGCTATTTGCATTTTCTAAGAACTTATTTAATAAATATGAAGGAAATTAGCTTGGCTTCTATTTAAAAAACAAATACATAAAGACTCAAAGTAAAAGTGGTATAAACAAGCTGATACGGTGGCTCCATGGGACCTTCAGGGAGCAAGTCTCCATCATCCTCAACCTGTGGCTTCTATTCTAAGGCCACCTCATGATCTAGGCTCCTAGAGCTCCAAGCATCACATCAGCTACATTCTGGGCCAAATAAGAAGGAAGGGGAAGGGACGTACCTTCATACCTTCATCATTATAAAGGAAGTCTCTGAAGTCTCCCACAGTATTTCGGGTTAAACTTTATTGGTCAGAACTTACTTTCACAGTTACATGTAGCAGCAAGGAGTTGGGAGATAGAGTTTTTCTGCTAAGTGAAAATATGTCTAGCTAGAAGAGTTCTTTTACTTAGAAAAATATATATAATTGGTATTGGCGTCCACAGTCATCCTCTTCCATAAGGAGAAAACACCAGTGTAGATACCACTGATGCTGGGCAGCATCCACCATGATCTTGAATTGGCAGCCATCCTGGTAGCTGCTGCAATGTTGGTGTCCTCAGCATCCTTCCCAGTATGAACATGTTTGCTGTTGGTGGTAACAGAAGTCATTCCCACAGTGACCTACATGGATGGGAGGAAGATGATGAACTCTGATAGCTTCCAAAAAAAGAATATCTGGGGCACATATGGACCATGGCAGGAGACCACCAGGGAGTCCCATAAAGTCTATTAAGTCCAAAGTTTGGAAAACTGCATGTGCCTGAAACTTGAGCTTTTCCCTATTCCTGGTGAGATAGCCCAGGAGACAAAGACTACAAGCCTTTGCCTTGCCCTATTGATGCTTTTCTTGGTCACATGGCATCCCATGTCCTTGGTCTCCCTCCTTGTCACATGGCTTTGCCCCTGCTTCCTGGCTGCCTGGGTAACCAAGCTATGGAAATTGTATTCTGATCCACAGGGACTTCTTAAAGATAAGAGCTGCTTGTAGGACCTGAAATTGTCCTCATGGTGATTTCATTCAAAGTAATAACAGCATCTGATGCTATAGAAAACTCATCCTCATGATCATAAGCATTTGTAATAGCCCGTCATCGAGCAAGTGCTTACATTGGAGAGGAATTTCCATGGAGAAAGTCAATCTTTTCAAAAATGTTAATTTTTTTGTGAGGGAATCAAATGAGATGCCGAACTGTCTCTGTCATTACATTGCCCTTCCCTCCTGAGCACTTCCTGCTCTGATCAGTATGACATTTTCACATGTAGCAATGCAGATGGAAGAATTTACCTCCTGATGGAGACCCCTCATTTGCCCATTCATCAACTCTGTTTAAGCAGCCATTGCCTGTTCTGGCTTTACAGTAGGTAGAGTATAGAGGCATTGGCTCCCAGACTGAAGGTTCGCCCATTCTTTGGAAGAGATATAAGAGAACTCTCCCCACAATGAAATCAAACCTCTGAGAGACAGTGTTGGAATATGTGAATCAGGAGACTGGGGACACCCAATTCTTGATATATTTTCCTTAAGATGGTGGAGTAGAATGACATGTACTCATATTCTCCTGCAAGAACTCCAAAATTGCAACTAACCACTGAACAACTATCGAGAGGAGAATGTTGGATCCCACCAAAAAAAGATACCCCACATCCATGAACAAAGGAGAAGCCCCAATAAGACAGTAAGTGGGGCAAAATCACATTTAGAATCAAACCCCATACCAGCCAGAGATGCTTGAAGGGTTCAAACAAAACCTCGTATGCACCAGGACCCAGGGAGCCCACAAGAAACCGAGCCAGCCCTGCCTTTGAGTGTTTGAGTATCTCCTGCAGAGGCTCAAGTCAGCAGTGGCCCACCATGAGGACGGGGGCTCTGGCTGCAGCAGACCTGGGAGCCACGGTGTACAGAATAAGTCCTCTTGGAAGAGGTCACCATTTGCCCCTCCATAAGGCCACTGAGCAGATGACCCACAAACTGGAGAACAATTAATTCTACAAAAGAAGCTCTCACACTGTTGCAAAAGTTCTAGGGCCCACAACAGATTTTCCAACCTGGGAATCTGGAAAGGAACTGAGAACCTCCAGGAAATTTGACTTTGAAGACCAGTGGGATTTGATTACAGAGCTTCCACAGGACTGGGGAAACAGACTCTCAGAGGGTACAAGCAAAATATTGTGCCCACCAGAAACCAGGATAAAGCAGCATGACCCCACAAAAGACTGAGCCAGAATTGCCTGTGAGTGTCCAGGAGTCTCTGGCAGAGGCTTGGGTCAACAGTGGCCTGCCACGGAGTTAGGGGTATTGAATATAACAGTCCTGGGAACTGTGGCATGCTGGCATAAGTCCTTCTGAAGGAGGTCACCATTACCGCCATTACCCCTACCAGGAAGGAAACATAGCCCCACCCATCAACAGAAAATTGGATTAAAATTTACCGAGCATGTCCCTGCCCATCAGAGCAAGACCCAGATTCCCCCACAGACAGTCCCTCCCATCAGGAAGCTTCCACAAGCCCCTTATCCTTATCAATCACAGGGCAGACAGAATGAAAACCACAATGGCAGAAAAATAGTCAAATTGATCACATGGACCACAATCTTGTTTAATTCAAATGAAACTATGAGCCATGCTGTGTAGGGCCACCCAAGATGGATGGGTCATTGTGGAGAGTTCTGATGAAACGTGGTCCACTGGAGAAGGGAATGGCAAAACACTTCAGTATTCTTTCCTTGGGAACCCCATGAACAGTATGAAAAGGCACAAAGATAGGACACTGAAAGATGAACTCCCCAGGTCGGTAGGTGCCCAATGTGCAACTGGAGAAGAGCAGAGAAGTAGCTCCAAAAAGAATGAAGAGGCTGAGCCAAAGCAAAAAAAATGTGCAGTTTGTGGATGTGACTAGTGATGGAAGTAAAGTTCAATACTGTAAAGAACAATATTGCATAGGAAATTGGAATGTTAGGTCCATGTATCAATGCAAATTGAAAGTGATCAAATGGGAGATGGCAAGAGTGAACATCAACATTTTAGGAAGCAGTGAACTAAAATGGATGGGAATGGGCAAATTTAATTCAGATGACCATTATATCTACTACTGTGGGCAAGAATCCCTTAGAAGAAATGGAATATCCATCATAGTCAATAAAAGAGTCCAAAATCCAGTACTTAGCTGCAGTCTCAAAAAATAACAGAATGACCTCTGTTCGTTTCCAAGGCAAATCACTCAATATCACAGTAACCCAAGTCTATGCCCCAACCACTATTGCCGTTGAAGTTGAACAGTTCTATAATAACCTACAAGACCTTCTAGAACTGACAATTTAAAAAAAAAATGTCCTTTTCATCATAAGTGACTGGAACAAAAAAGGAAGTCAAGAGATACCTGGAGTAACAGGCAAGTTTGGCCTTGGAATACAAAATGCAGCAGGGCAGAGGCTAATAGGGTTTTGCCAGGAGAATGCACTGTTCATAGTCAACACCCTCTTCCAACAACACAAGAGACGACTCTACACATGGACATCACCAGATGGTCAATACAAAAATCAGATTGATTATATTCTTTGCAGCCAAAGATGGAGAAGCTCTATACAGGCAGCAAAAACAAGACCAGGAGCTGACTGTGGCTCAGATCATGAACTTCATATTGCAAAATTCAGAGTTAAATTTAAGAGAGTAGGGAAAACCACTAGACGATTCAGGTATGACCTAAATCAAATCCCTTATGATTATACAGTGGAAGTGAGAAATAGATTTAAGGGACTATATCTGATAGGCATAGCCTGAAGAACTATGGATGGAGGTTCGTGACATTGCACAGGAGGCACTGATCTAAACCATCCCTAAGAAAAAGAAATGCAAAAAGGCAAAATGGCTGTCTGAGGAGGCCTTACAAATAGCTCAGAAAAGAAGAGAAGCAAAAGGCAAAGGAGAAAAGAAAAGATATATCCATCTGAATGCAGTGTTCCAAAGAATAGCAAGGAGAGCCTTCATCCAGATGTTCAAGCTGGTTTTAGAAAAGGCAGAGGAACCAGAGATCAAATTGCCAACAGCCGCTGGATCATCAAAAAAGCAAGAGAGTTCCAGAAAAACATCTATTTCTGCTTTATTGACTATGCCAAAGCCTTTGACTGTGTGGATCACAATAAACTCGAAAATTCTGAAAGAGATGGGAATGCCAGACCACCTGACCTTCCTCTTGAGAAACCTATATGCAGGTCAGGAAGCAACAGTTAGAACTGGACATGGAACAACACACTGGTTCCAAATAGGAAAAGGAGTACGTCAAGGCTGTATATTGTCACCCTGCTTATTTAACTTATATGCAGAGTACATCATGAGAAACACTGGGCTGGAAGAAGCACAAGCTGTAATCAAGATTGCCAGGAGAAATATCAATAACCTCAGATATGCAGATGATACCACCCTTATGGCAGAATGTAAGAAGAACTAAAGAGCTTCTTGATGAAAGTGAAAGAGTAGTGTGAAAAAGCTGGCTTAAAGCTCAACATTCAGAAAACGAAGATCATGGCATCTGGTCCCATCACTTCATGGGAAATAGATGGGGAAACAGTGGAAACAGTGTCAGACTTCATTTTGGGGGGCTCCAAAATCACTGCAGATGGTGACTGCAGCCATGAAATTAAAAGACGCTTATTCCTTGGAAGGAAAGTTATGACCAACCTAGACAGCATATTAAAAAGAAGAGACATCACTTTGCCAACAAATGTCTATCTAGTCAAGGCTATGGTTTTTCCAATGGTCATGTATGGATGTGACAGTTGGACTATAAAGAGAGCTGAGCACTGAAGAATTGATGCTTTTGAACTGTGGTGTTGGAGAAGACTCTTGAGAGTCCCTTGGCTTCAAGGAGATCCAACCAGTCCAGCCTAAAGGAGATCAGTCCTGGGTGTTCATTGGAAGGACTGATGTTGAAGCTGAAATTCCAATACTTTGGCCACCTGATGCAAAGAGCTGACTCATTTGGAAAGACCCTCATGCTGGGAAAGATTTAGGGCAGGAGGAGAAGGGGACGACCAAGGATGAGATGGTTGGATGGCATCACCAACTCAATGGACATGGGTTTGGGTGAACTTCAGGAGTTGGTAATGGACAGGGAGGCCTGGCGTGCTGCAGTTCATTGGTTCACAAAGAGTCGCACATGACTGAGCAACTTAACTGAACTGACACATATATACAATGGAATATTACTCAGCCATCAAAAAGACTGAAATAATGCCATTTGAAGCAACATGGCTGGACCTAGAGATTGTCATGCTGAATGAAGTAAGTCAGACAGAGAAATGGAGATATCATGTGACAACCCTAATATGTGGAATCTAAAAATAAATGATACAAATGTACTTATTTACATAACAGAAACAGGCACATAGACTCAGAGAACAAACTTTTCATTGCTGGAGAAGAGATAAGGAGTTTGGGATCAACATGTACACTCTACTATGTTTAAAATGGGTAACCAACAAGAACCTACTCTATAGTACAGGGAACTCTGCTCAAGGTTATATGGCAGCCCGGATGGAAGAAGAGTTTGGGAGAGGATGGATACAGGTACTGCTGAGTCGCTCTGCTGTGCACCTGAGGCTATCTCCAGATCGATCTATACTTCAATGTAAAATAAAATGCTTTTCTAAAAAGTCATTACATTTACAAACTTTTTGCATGTTAAATTGTCCCACTTTGTGAGAATTCCTGACTTTGCCTGATGATTTCTGAGAAATTGTAGTCAACCATAAATTAAACTAGTCAGAGCCAAATTATTTATAAAGCAAAATTATTAAAAAATCCCCTTAACTTTTTACATCAAAAATGTATATGATATGGAAGGTGGGTGTACTTATGTTTGATGATGATGTCAGGTAGAAATTCCAAAAATGAGTTTCACAGGCCTATGAAAATAATAAAATGCCTGTCAGTGTGTGGCCTTGGGAGAAATGATTAACTGTTAAAAAATCTGTTATACACTAAGATATCTAACTGCCATTGTGGAAGAGGTTATAGAAATTATGGTAAACATTATGGTGTATTATTATAGAAATTCAGTCCATGGGGTTGCAAACAGTCGGACATGACTGAGCGACTGAACTGAACTGGACTGAACTGATGGTAAAATTATGGACTACTGTGTGTGTTTGTGTGCGCACATTCAGTTGTGTCCAACTCTTTGCAACACCATAGACTGTAGCCTGCCAGGCTCCTCTGTCCATGGAATTTTCCAGGCAAGAATACTGGAGCAGGTTGCCGTTTTCTATTCCAAGGGATCTTCCTAACCCAGGGATTGAACCCACACCTCTTGCATCTCCTGCATTAGCAGGTGGATTTTTTACCACTAGGGCCACCTGGGAAGCCCTATGGACTATACTCCCTCCCCAACCAACTTCCAACCCCTCATTTCTGATCTTTAGAGATAAACTACTGTT
Organism: Bubalus bubalis; assembly: GCF_019923935.1. Lineage (NCBI taxonomy): Eukaryota > Metazoa > Chordata > Mammalia > Artiodactyla > Bovidae > Bubalus > Bubalus bubalis. Next base: position 111,029,521 of record NC_059162.1, on the reverse strand, counting down.
ATATCTGTAGATTTTTTCCAGAATTTTCTACACATAAGCTGGTATACATTTACATATTTGTGTACATACACATACGTGAACTACTTTAACACAAAGTTAATCGTACTATAGATATTGTGATATAGCTTACTTTGTTTCTGTACAAATATATATCTTGGTCCTCTTCTCCTACTGATGCACATAAATACATTTTGTTCTTTTTGAATGTTTTCATGGACTATTATGCTCATTCTGAAAAGATTCATAGATATAACAGTAGTTTATCCCTGAAGATCAGAAGTGAGGGTTTGGGAGTTGGTGGGGGAGGGAGTTCTATTTTCATGTTATAACACTCATCCAAATTGCAAGAAAAATATTTAGTAAGCGCATTGATAAATTTATAATTCTGAGAAACAACAACAAAATTTCAGAAGAGAATAGTCTGCATGCAGACGTGAAAGGAGATGTTTGCAAACAAGCAATTAGCTTTGTTAACCTAGCACTGTCCATGGGGGCACCATGAAAAGTGGCAGAGCTGAGTACCCATCACTACAGAGGTGGGCAGAGGCAGGGTTCAGGATAGTTCAACAGACTCTCCACAGCCTGCAAGAAATAGCCCTCTGGATTTTTGTCTTTCCTTCCACATTTGTAAAGCAACCTTCCAATTCAGTATAATCTCAAGATTCAACCAGTATGTGAGTGTTGATTGTCTTAGTCTCTTGTTGGTGCTATGACAACCACCACAAACCTTGTGGCTTAAAACCATGGAAATTTATTATTTTACAGAAGTTCAGAAGAGAAGAGAAGTCCTAAGTGGGTCCCACTGGGCTAAAATCAAGGTGTCAGCAGGGCTGTGTTTCTTCTGGAAATTCTAGAGGAGAATTGTCTTGCCCTGTCCAGCTTCTAGCTGCTGCTGCTGCTGCTGCTGCTGCTAAGTCGCTTCAGTTGTGTCCGACTCTGTGCAACCCCATAGACGGCAGCCCACCAGGATTCTCCAGGCAAGAACACTGGAGTGGGTTGCCATTTCCTCTTCCAATGCATGAAAGTGAAAAGTGAAAGTGAAGTCGCTCAGTTGTGTCCAACTCTTAGCGACCCCATGGACCCTTATTCCTTGACTTGTGGTCTCTTTTCCATCTTTAAAGTCAGCTGCATCTTCAAATCTCTTTCTGATTCTGGTCTCCTCTTCCACTTTTAAGGACTCTTGTAATTACATGTGGATTACAAAATCCAGATAATCTCCCCTTCTCAAAGTGAGCTGATAAGAAATTAGCAACCTTAATTGTACCTGCAACTTTCATTGCTCCTTGCCTTGAAACCTAACATATTCATGGTTTCCAAGTATTAGGACGTGCATATCTGGGGGTGGGGGAGGGGACATTATTCTGCCTTGTTGTTCATTCACTAAGTCATGTTCAACTCTTTGCCACTCCATGGGCTGCAGCACACCAGGCTCATCTGTCCTTCACTATTTTCCAGAGTTTGCTCAAATTCATGTCCATTGAGTTGGTGTTGCCATCCAACCATCTCATCCTCTGTTGCCCTCTTCTCCTGCCCTCAGTCTTTCCCCAAATCCGGGTCTTTTCCAATGAGTTGGCTCCTCACATCAGGTGGCTGAAGTATGGGAGCTTCACTATCAGTCCTTCCAGTGGAATATTCAGGGTTGATTTCCTTCAGGATTGACTGGTTTGATCTCCTTGCAGTCCAAGGGACTCTCAAAAGTCTTCTCTAGCATCACAAGTTGAAAGCGTAAATTCTTTGGCTCTCAGTCTTCCATTATGGTCCAACTCTCACATCCATACAAGACTACTGGAAAAACCATAGCTTTGATTACACAGACCTTTGTCTGCCGAGTGATGTCTCTGCTTTTTAATACACTGTCTAGGTTTGTCATAGCTTTCCTTCCAAGGAGCAAGCATCTTTTAATTTCATGGCTGCAGTCACCGTTTGCAGTGATTTTGGAGCCCAGGAAAATAAAATCTCTCACTACTTTCACTTTTTTCCCTTCTATCTGCCATGAAGTGATGGGATCAGAGGCCATGATCTTAGTTTTTTAATGTGGAGTTTCAAGCCAGCTTTTTCACTCTCCTTTTTAGTTATTCTGCCTACAAGACCAATTAAATGGTAAATGCAGCTTGAGGAGTTGAGTTGCTCATAGTTGTTAAAAGACACAATCCCTGTCCTCAGGAGCTCTCAGTTTGGAAAGGAGGCAGATGCTTGACCACCCATATGGGACATATAAACAGGAAGGCATGGCCAAAACCAGTTTTGAGAATGTTAGTTTATCATCCAGGTCAAAGGTATAAAGAATTCAATTTGAAGTGTTGTAGGGTGAGAGCTGGAGCAATTTATTGGAGAGGGCAGTCACTGTGTATCCCTCACAGCCCAAGGGGAGGAGAAGAACATCCCCCTTACCTTAAGCCAAGTAGAGTAAGGGGCTTTGAGGGGATCTCTTAGAAAGCTTAGTAAGTGTCCCTTGGAAATAGAGGAAGACAATGATCTGCTGTCTGACACTCATCTAAGAAACATAAAGTAAGAGATCAAGGCTTGGCTGATGAGGTGAAGGAGAAAGGGAGAGGCTAGGCTGCACTGAGCCTCACTACATACCTACCAACCAGGCAGAGTGAAGGGGTGGCCAGGGTCCCCGTGAGCCAAGAGGACCCAGGGAAAGAACTGATCTGGAGCCATCTTCGAAAGGAATATACCCAAGAAGGGTTTCTGGGTTCCACTGAATGTCATCAATCAAGCTCAAAACAATCACGGCAAGTCCAGCAAGACCTTGCCTGCCCCAACCTTCTCTCTCCCTTCCTGCTGTATCCCCAGAGGAACCAAAGACAACTTGGTGGGGTGACGAGGTGGAAGAAATGTGCAGAGAGAGGAAAAGAGAAGAAAAGACAAGCTCCTGCTCTTGCCCCTCCTGTGCTGAAGCCCAGCCCGGGGAAAGAGAAGAAGCTTTGTGTTTTAATGATTGTACGGGACTTGGGAATTTAATTACTAAAGAGAACTCTATTATAAAAGAGTGACCAGTCCAGACTAGGCGATCACCCCAGAGGTGGGAAAGCAGAGATTAAAAGGACAAGTGTGAGAAAGCACTTGTTTTCTGCTTTCGCTGGGGTCCTGCTCGTTCAGCAGCTAAGTACTTCACTTCTATTGCGGTGAAAAGGAAAAAAAGAGAAATGAGTTTTTTTCTTTCCCTTTTTTGAGAACAAAGAAGATAAAGAGAACAGTGAGCAGGGCTGAATATTTCTAGTTTTCTTTTATTTTTTAACTTTAAGTGCTCCTAACTTTGCATGTCTGAAACTAAGTTTGCTTTTCTGCCCCCTAACTCTGCAGGAGCTACACTTTGCGCCTGTTTTCCTTTTCCTCTATGCTAAATACATCCTGTATCTGGTATTTTACCCTTACAGCACCCTTCCCCTTGTAATTACATATCATAAAGAGGCCACAGAGACACCAAACTTCCAGACTCAGGAACTTACTGGGTTACTGATGCCAGCCTATGACTGTCTTTGAAACAGTGCAAGAGGAAGAAATCAAGATCCTAACACATTTGTCCCTCATCACTGACTCCTGATTGTGAGCCCTCATCTTATATCAGCCCCTCGACTCCTTATGGAGTAGGGGGCACAGTTCTTGAGGCAGGAGACTACTGTGTTCCCCTCTCCACCTGCTGAGAATTAAAGTCACCTTTCTATTACCTCCAAACTCTGTCTCCGTATTTTTCATTCAGCTTCAGTGGGCAGGAAAAGCCACGATTTTGGCCGGCAACATTTCCCCACCAACCAAACCCATGTTGAGCTCCACCTGGCTAGGGCCCTGGCATCCAGGCGACTACTTGTCAATGCCGCCTTAGGATTCATGTCCACAGTCTGAAATTCGTCCTGCTGAGTGGCCACTCCCATTCCAGTCCTGAAGCCATCTGTGCCTTTTCCTTCAGCCTTAGTGACCAAGATGAGGGCATGTGAGGCTGATTCCTCATCTCTGGAGGGCAGGCCGAGCCTGCTAGAGATGGCCAAAACAGGGACTAAACCTGAGGCTGAGGCTCTGAGAGAGCTTCTATTCCACAGGTCCAGGGCACAGGCATGTGTAAGCCATCCCTTAACTGAGCTGCAGGTTTTCTGCTTGTGAAAATTCACCCAAGAAGAGAAGGGTTGAAATCCTAGCTGGGCCTGCCATTCCCAATCTGGCTCCAGTTTCTCTTTGTGATCTCCAGTCTGACTACTCATCTACCTGCGGTCTCACAGAGTCCACATGGGGCAACCAATCAAAGATGATGGTAATAAGAACAATAAGCAGCAGTAACAGTAACAACAGCTAATATATGTGTGAAGCTCACTATGTGCTAGATCCTCTTCTAAGCGGTTTATGTATATTAACTTTTAGGATTGCCATTCCAAACATATGAAGTCAGTACTTTTATTATCGCCTCTTTCATAGCTGAAGGGGCTGAGGCACAGAGAGGTTAAATAATTGCCTGAGGTCACACAGCTAGTAAGTGATAGAGTCACTCAGCTCTTCCAGTCCAAGAGCACAGTCCATTTATTTGTATCATGTTTGATTTCCTTCATAAGTGCTTCATAGTTTTAAGACTATAGGTCTTTCATCTCCTTGGTTAAGTTTATTCTTTTTGATGTGATTTTAAATGGAATCAGTTTTTTGTTTTTGTTTTTTTTTTTTGCTTGTTCTTTCTGATAGTTCACTATTAGCATGTAGAAAAGCCACAGATTTCTGTATGTTAATCTTGTATCCTGCAACTTTACTAAATTCATTTACTAGTTCTAATAGTTTTTTGGGTGGATACTTTAGGATTTTCTATATTTTGTCATCTGAGGCTGTCTCTTATTTTCCTAACCTGAAAACCCACATCCTATAAGTTTCCTGAAGCTCTGCCCTTCTGGAAGGAACCCTCCTGCCTGTAGGCCTTGGCCTTGGGCAGAGCTGTGACCCACCTATCTGTGGTCATCGTGGTGGCTACAGTCCTAAAACCAGCCAGACTTGACAGACACCCTAACAGTCCTTCTACATTTCAGCCCTTGCTCTGTAGCCCACATCATCTTGTTGCAGTGACTTGATCAGGAACTCTGAGGATTTTTTTTTTTTCCAGTCAGTGCAAAGCTTAGTTTGCAGAAATTCAGATGACAATGCAGGAGAATTTGTCACTTCATCCAGGCCAGCATGGAGCTGAAAGCTTGTAGACATATCAGTATGCAAGCATGAATATCAGTACATATATATTTAGCTGGAAAATGCACAGAAACTTCACCCTCAGAACAAAACCCTTAGCCAGAGGGAGGACTTAGTGATCTAAGTAGTGTCTTTTAAGCCAGAATCTCCCTGGATCAAAAAGTGGAATTATTCCAAGGTAAATAAATCAGTCCTATTCTTCCAGGGTCAGGCAGCTTTGTGAACTTTAGTGACCCCAGCAACTTGGATAGACTATTAGGGCTCAGCTGTAAATCTGAAAAAAAAAATCCTTCTTCCCTATTCAAAAGAAGACCTTTGAAATGACATTGATTATTGTCCCCTCCCTTAAATAACATTTTATTTTATTCTAAAATTGTGTTTATTGAAGAAAATTTGAAGGCAAAGGATAAGAAAAAGAAAATTATCACCATTCTCTAACCTAGATAGCAAAACCACTGTTTACAGACTTCTTTCTCTCTTCCATACCTCCACCCTCCCCATCCCCCACCCGGCTTCTTTCTTTCATCATCCATCCTTGTTTTCCTAGGGAAAAACATATGTTCTATACGTGTTTTCACAAAGTCATGTGGCCACATATTTGGTACCCTGTTCACACATATGCTTACAAATTACTGTGAGCATTTAGTAATGTCCCTTTCTCAATGTACTGAGAAATAGAATATTTCCTGCCGTATCAGTAAACAAGGATGTCATAGTCATCAGTGATTACAGCCCTCCAATGTGAGCTGGTGAACCCTAAGGGGACTCAGGAAAGAGAATACCTGCCATCTAGCAGCCATCAGACCGCAGCCACTCCTTATGGTGAGTCCTGAGGACAGGAAACTCAGGAAGTGAAAACACAGGAAACTGGCCCCATACAGCCAACGTGCCTATCAAAAGAATGATTTCAGTGAGCCCAGACTCTTGCATCTTCTCATGTTTAGAAAAGCATTAAATTCCTTAACTTGGGATGTCTGGTTTTCTTTAATTTACAAAAAAAGCTTTTGACATTTATACTACTTGTCTTTGTTGCAAAACTTACATATAACCTGGCTCCTCTTTTTGCCTCCTTGGAGCAGTTCTCTCTGGGTCACTTGAGATGCTTGAAGTCCTAAAAATTTCCACTTTTAGGAACTCTCAACTTTTAGGTTGTGAATTTTTTTTAAGTCAACAATATTCTGAGAAACATAATTTTCCATGACTCTACTACATTCATATTATTTCTGTTCTATGACCTGTGTAGCCATCCTTTTTTGCTGGGCATTTGAGTTGTTTTGATCTTCTATCTCTTTATCCATTAAAGTAGAGATAATAACAGGATAGACCTCACATGGCTGTCTGAAGATAAGATGAAATAATGCACAAATTTAGCTTTATTAACATCAGTTTTGACCTACTTTTAAAATGCTATAAAATTCATCCTTACCTGTAAGGATGCACTTACTGCATGCACTTAGTGCGTGTTTCCCTAGAATAAATTCCTGGGAATGGGATTCATACACTATAAAGATTATGAACACTTTTCAGGATTTTGACGTATATTGATAACATCTCCACCCATAGGTGTGTAAGAGTGCTTGCTTCTTGTGCCCTTTCCAGCACCCAGTGATTGTACATATTTTAATCTATTTCAATTTGACAGTCATGTTTATTGAATTTTAATATCTTTTTTTTAACTTATGATTTGAACATTTTTTATATGTTGATTGGTTACTTGGGTTTCTTCATTGTAATTCATCAATTTGTGCATTTTGCCCAGTTTTTCCAGTTAGGTCTTTTTTTTTCCTAATCGATATTAATCTCTATATAATCAGGACATTAACCTTGTGTGTGTGAGAGAGAGAGAATCAGTTTCTAGTTTTGCTCATCCTCCTTTAAATCTGATTTATGGACTTTCTGAAAAAAAAAAGGAGTTATTATTATTTTAATATTTATGTACTCAAGCCCTACATTTTATGCTGTTGTGTTTTTTTATCCTTTTGCATTTTGATCTAGAAGTCCCTCTCTGTCCAGAAATCAAGCAAATATTTGGCCTTATTTTATCTTTATTTTATTTTAGTTGTTTTATTATTTTATCTTTTATGTTTAACATTTTAATTAATTTGGTCTTCATTTAGATATGTGCTATGATATAGTGATACAATTTTATTAATTTCCAATAATTAGCAAGTTAATTCACCACAAAGTATTGAACAATCTATTTTTTACACAGTAGCACGAAATGTTGTCTTATTTATGTGGGTCTATTCTGGTGATTTCTAGGATATTGCAGTGATATTTTATATCCATATCAGACTCCTTCTATTAATGCACCTTTAAAATATATTTTAATGTCTAAAATTAAGAGCCTTTTTTATTCCGCTGCTTCAATTTTTGTTTTGATTCTCCTATGTTTATTCTCTCAGAATAACTTAAAAATCATCTTGCTAACTTTTAAAAAATTTATTTGAATATTTACTAGAATTGTATTTAAGAGTCAATTAGAAATAAATTAAATCTTTAAAATGTTGAAACTTCTTATCAAGGAACATGGTGTATTTTGACTATGTAATTCACTTTCTTTCATGTTGTAGAGTAGAGTTTTAACTTTCCTGTGATATAAACTTGATGGATTTCAAGTCATAATTTAATTAGAGTCTTTTAATGTTAACAAGGAAGCTTAGCTCATTCACATCTGTTTTAAGAATGAACACTAGGCAGCTTTATTTCTGTTATTTTAAGCTTTTGTTTTTATGCTTACTTGTTATCTTCTTTGTTCTTCTTTTGTTGTTGTTGCTGCCTAGAAATGAATTTTCTCTGTTCTTCTTGTCTGATGAAATTGAACTTTATATCCTGTTATTTTTTCTAAAATATTGTTTTTAAATGTAAAAAATGACTCTCCTTCATGTCAGAAAAAGAAACTATTATCAATACTTCTTTGTGAAAGAGGATAAATCTAATAAATTTTAAATTCACTACCATCATCCCCATTTCTCAATTAAAGAAAAAATAGAGCATATTAGAATGACTGTTATCAATAAGACAAAAAATAACAAGTGTTGGCCAGGATGTGGAGAAAGGGGAACATCTGTGTTCTATTGGTGGGGATGTAAATTGGTGGAACCACTATGAAAACAGTATGGAAGTTCCTCAAAAAATTAAAATTAGAGACTTCCCTCGTGGTCCAGTAATTAAGAATCCACCTGCTAATTCGGGGGACATGGGTTCGAAGCTTGCTTAGCGATGATTACATTTGCCACAGAGCAACAAAGTCTGTGCACCTCAATTACCGAGCCCAGGTTCCAGAGCCCACAAGCCACAACTACTGAAACCCGCATGCCCAGAGTCCTTGTTCTGCAACAAAGGAAGCCACCACAAGAAACCTCTGCACTGCAACTAGGGAGCAGCCCCGCCTGCTGCAACTAGAGCAAGCCCGTGGGGAGCGATGAAGACCCAGTGCGGCCAGAAATAAATAAGTAAAGAGCAAAGAATACGTTTTTTAAAAATCTAAAATTAGAACTACCATATGATCCAGCTGTCCTGCTTCTGAGTATTTATCCAAAGAAAATAAAAATGCTAACTTGAAAAGACATACGCGCCCCCATTGCAGCATTATTTACAATGGCCAAGACTTGAAAGCAACTTAAACGTCCATTAGTGGATGAATGGATAAAGAAAATGTGTGTAATATATATATATGTATATATATTAAGTTTAGCCATAAATAAGAATGAAATATTGTCATTTGTGACAACATGAATAGACCACAAAGGCATTATGCTATGTGAAAGAAGTCAGACAGAGGAAGACTCAGGATCTCAGTTATATGTGGAATCTAAGGGAAAAAAATACACAAGTTCATAGATATGGAGAAATGATTGGTGGTTGTGGACGTGGGGTTGAGTGGGAGTAGGAGAAGTAGGTGAACGGGATCAAAAGGTACAGAGTTTCAGTTATAAAATAAATTAGTCATGGGAAGGTTATGTACAGCATAGGGACTCTAGTTAATAATACTGTACTGTATATTTGAAAGCTGCTAAGAAAAAAGGTCTTAAAAATTCTCATCACAAGAAAAAAAATTTTGTGACTATGTCTGGTGACAGATGTTAACTAGACTCATTGCGATTAATTTCTAATGTATACAAATATCAAACAATTGTTTTGTACACTTGAAACTAATTTAATATTATATGCCACTCATACTTCAATAAAAATACTTTTTAAAAAGAAATGCAGGGTATTGGATCTGGGCTTGGGGGCTTCCCTGGTGGCTCAGATGGTAAAGTGTCTGCCGGCAATGCGGGAGACCCAGGTTCGATTTCTGGGTCAGGAAGATCCCCTGGAGAAGGAAATGGCAATCCACTCCAGCACTCTTGCCTGGAAAATCCCATGGACAGAGGAGCCTGACAGGATACAGTCCATGGGGTCGCAAAGAGTCAGACACGTCTGAGTGACTTCACTTCACTTTGTATTAGCTTACTTCAAGGTGTTTTTTTTATTTGCACATTGTAAAACTTCATTAAAAATAATCATTTGGCTTTAGCTTCATCTTGGTTCTCTAAATCTGAACTTAACTCATTTCTTAAGCAGTAGGCCGTATCTTCAAGTGATATTTTTTTCCATCACCCTCATGGCCCCATGGGAAGTGTACTTCTGAGCCCTTTTGTGTAAAAGAAAACCCTTCTGCTGCCCTCAAAGGAATGATAGATAGTCGAGAATGACAATCAGAATTTGCCATCATGCTTTTCCTGTTCTATTGCTCCTTCTTGTCTGGTGTTTGGTTTTATGGAAAGATCCAAAGTTAACTGGATGTTCTTCCTTTGCAACACACTTTTGTTTTCTCTTACATCTGTCAAATCTTTTTCCTTGTCCCTGTGATTCGAAATTCTCATGAAGCTGTTTCTAGTTGTTGGTGGTCTGTTTTCCTTTCCCGTTGCTCAGTCTGTCCTTCTGATTTGCAGAAAAACCAGAAAATGACTTCCTATGTTTTAAAAAATAATTAATCCAATCACATTTGCTCTAATTTCATCTACTTCACTTCCTGCCTTGAGTTTATTGCCCCGGTAATATATGCCTCTCTATTTTTTAAAGCCTTGTTATTTTCACTTCTTATTTCTTTTCTTTTGAAATCAAGGAGACTTTCCCAAACTTGATTTCAACTGTCTCTTGCATTTCCTGAAGAATCTAACCTGCTGTTCGTTGCTTTCATCGCAATCTTTAAATTAGGCAGTCACATTCCATTTTCACGCACTTTCTTAAGAAGAACAATGTATGTTGGGTACTTCTTGAGAGCCTGGCATCATGCTAAGTATTGATCATACACTGGTATCTTGTTTAAGCCATGCAACCTTCTTGGAAGAAGCACTCTTTTAAATTCCTCTTTTATAGGAAACTGATGAGCTGTAGAATTTTCCCAGGATCACAGTACCAGCAAGTGCAGAGCCAATATTTAGCCAAGTCTTCTCATCCTCACCCTGTACTCTTCCAGTCTAGTTTGTCCTAATTTGTCCTCCCTTCATATTTTCAGGGCTGCCTTTCTGATTTAGATTCATAGATGCAATGACATTTTGAATCTCATCAAGAGGAATATTAAAAGTTGTCTAAAATTATCTCCTGCTCCTTCCCATAATTTTCCTATTTAGGAAGACATATTCTCCAATGTCAAAGATGGACCTCTTCTTTTGAACTTTAACTTTTTTTCCAGTGTCTTGTGATTTTCTCTCCCTTCATTCTCCCAAGGCCAAGGTTGGTTCACTCAGTATTGAAAGTTGAAATTAGTTCTGGCTGAGATGGTCAGGATGGGCCCCTATTCTTATCTGTCAGGTTCAACAAAAGGGAGAAGAATGATCAGGTTTATTATAAATATGCCATATGATCAGAGATCAAGCACTTTGAGGGGAGGATGGAGAGAGGAAGTCAGGAGCTTCAGGACGTTGGGCCTAAACACAAAGAGGTAACCGGGCTGTTTCTGGTGAGGGGCCCTGAAACACTGGGACACTGGCTCTTGTTTCCCTGGCCCAATCTGATGTCACTAATGAAACCCGTACCCCTGGTATGCGTCTCCAAGCCCTGGTTGAATTCATACATGCCCCTGAAATGCCCATAGTCCACGCTCACCACCAGGCCTTCTCTTTGAGATGAGGGGAAGGAGCTGATAAGAGTGGAGCTCTGCTAGGATCTCTTTCTTAGCTTAGAAGGGCGCTGAAGTCCATTCTTCATAGACTGGGTATTTCATTAAAAAATGTAAACCAGCTTGGTCCATAAAGAAGGCTGAGCACTGAAGAACTGATGCTTTTGAACTGTGGTGCTGGATAAGACTCTTGAGAGTCCCTTGGACTGGGAGATCAAAACCAGTCAATCCTAAAGGAAAGTGTTGAAAGTGAAGTCGCTCAGTCGTGTCCAACTCTTTACGACCCCGTGGACTGTAGCCCACCAAGCTCCTCTGTCCATGGGATTCTCCAGGCAAGAATACTGGAGTGGGTTGCCATTTCCTTCTCCAGGGGATCTTCCCAACCCAGGGATCGAACCCAGGTCTCCTGCATTGCAGGCAGACGCTTTAACCTCTGAGCCACCAGGGAAGCCCGACATCCTAAAGGAAATCAAGCCTAAATCAAGCTTAAATATTTATTGGAAGGACTGTTGCTGAAGCTGAAGCTCCAATACTTTGGTCACCTGAAAAAAGAGCCAAGTTGGTGAAGGGCCATCTCATTAGAAAAAAACTGTGATGCTGGGAAAGATGGAGGGCAGGATGAGAAGAGGGTGACAGAGGACGGGATGTTTAGATAGCATCACTGATTCAATAGACATGAAGTTTGAGCAAACTCTGGGAGATAGTGAAGGACAGGGAAGCCTGGCGTGCTTCAGTCCGTGGGATCCCAAACAATCGGACATAAACAATAACATAAACCAGTTCCTGTTGTTTTACATGAACCCTTCAATATGTCCCCACCACTCATCATGTAAAATCCAGACGCCTTCCCATAGCCTGCAGGGCCTTTGTGATTTGCCCTTTTTGCCTTCCTGGCCTCCTTTCACACTATTCCAGCACTCTCTGTGCACACCCCAGCCACTCTGCCCTCCTTCCTGTTCTTCCAGCACGCCAGGCTGCTTCCATTCCAGAACCCAGTGGGAATCTCCTTGTGAGCCCTCCCACAACTGGCTCCTTCTTATCATTCAGGTCTTAGCTCTGAGCTTGCCTCCCCTGAAAAGCTTTCCTGACCCCTGTGGAGATAACTTGTTGCCCCCACCCACACATGGTGTGCCCCCACACCCTCCATGGAGTCCCACAGCAGCTCTTACTCTGAAATATCTGGTTTCTATCTATGTTTATTAGGTTTCAGTCTCCCTTGAGAACAAGAAGTGTGCCTTTCAAGTTCTCTCCTCCATGTTCCCAATACCTAGAGTGATGCTTGGCACTTTTTAAATGCATGAATGGATTGTAACCCATTGCTTTGCAGGAAGAGGCAGCTTTTCTTCCATCTGGGCCAGTCTGCCTTCTATCTCAAATATCCCCTTACATTCCCATCTTGTTGCCTGCTTTACAGGGCCAGTGCATGCTCTCCCTGTGTTTATATTCCACTGGTAATTTTAACCTGACCAGGGGTGGAAGGAGGGAGGTGGGGGTAGGTGGAATCTCTGAGAGTTCTGGCTTTCCTGCAAGTTCAAACTGAATCTAAATCAAATCCTTTCCCTCTTTGCCTGACCTCAGAGGTCATGTTCAAGAAGTCAGTGAGATCTTTGGGGAACTGGATGAGGCACAGTTCTGCCTGGACTGACACCTAGTGGACCAGGTGACTTCTTGGAGGGGCCTTCATACCCGGGCTCCCTACCACTGTTCCCAGCGAGGAGGGTTCCATCAGCTGCTGCAGAGGGTCTCCGGGTCACTTTGAGGAAATCAACTCTCATCACAAGGCAGGCATCCCTTTGGATGTGCCTGGTGTGTAAGCCATCAGTGAGAAGTTGATACACCCCCCCTACTCAGTACCCTCCCTAAATGGAAGCCCCCATCCATTCCCTTGAGAAACTTGACACACCGTTTTCTGAACAAGGACTACAGGGAGGCCCAAGTACAGATGCAAGGTCTCTGCTCTGCCCAGCATGCACAGAGCAGAGCTGGGCATGCATGGATGAAAGCTGAATCCCAAGTTCGTAGATTAATAAACTCTGAGCTGGAGGAAACATAACCATCTCACCTAGGCTCCTCACTTTATAGACGAGGCAGTTCCAGCCAAGAAAAAGTAAGAAATTTGCTCCCAGGCTCATATGATAAGCATTTGGCCACTTCATCCCTAGTTTCCTGATTGCAATCCAGAACATTCTCACTCCCCTGTGCCTCAGTTTCCCCAAAGGTGCAGGATTCCAAGCTAGGGAGAATGGAAAGCAGCAAGAATCTGTGACCCTGTACCTCCAGGCCTGCCATCCCAGAGTTCATCCCCCAGGAAGCAGACAGGCTGCACTAACTCTGTCCTCCTCTGCTCAGGGAGGCCAGGTCCCTTTGCAAGAAGGAGGAGAAGCCTTCTGGGACACTGCAGAAGGCCAGAGGGAGGGCATTGGTCAGCATCGAAACAGGTGTAGCCTAAAGCCTGCTGTGGCTGAGCGGCCTCGCCTTGGTCTGCTGATGTGAGGGGCTGACTCACAGAGGCGGGGAGCTTTGGACTTGACTCTGGGCAGAGTGCGATTAGCTCACTTCTGACTCATGCAATGATGTCAGGACAATTCCAGGGCACATAATCAGGCGCTCTGGAGAAGAAAAATGGTCATCATTACCAGTCGGGGAGGAATATTTCAAACACCTTAAATCGATAAGGCTTAAAATTGGGGGCTGTTTCTCCTCCTTTCTCAAGGCAGAAACTGTCATGGAAAACCCCAGGGCTGTAAAGCCTAACCTTCTTTTAGCAGGAACATGTCCAAGGGCCTCTGAGGGAGAGGAGCCTGGGGTTAGGAAGCTTTGAATTTTAAGTGGGGTCTGAGTTCTTACCCACAGTTTAGCAGGACCCATCCAAAGAGTGCAAGCTGCCCATTAATCTCCATCACAACATTTCATTTGGGGGTGCGCTAAAGAAAACCACCTGATTGGCAAAGAGTAAACTCACTTAATAGGCTCTCTCCCTGCCAGACATAGATTAAAAGTGATTTTTTTTTTTTTTTTTTGCCTAAATTACATTTTATTTTCTCACCAGCTGCTAACTCTCTGAGACAGATTGGGAGATAAATTATCACAGCAGTGAATGAATCTAATTTTTCAATATAATTCACGGTAATTCTATATTTTCCACACAAGATGGAAATAGAACTGGCTCTTTGCCAAGAGCCAAACTTTCAAAAAAACACAATATCCTGGACTCCCAGAAGTCTATGAGTTTGGAAGGTATAGACTGAGGAGCTGACAGAAACTGAGCTGACAGGGAGGGGATCAGGGAGAAGGTGGGGGGTAGAGAGAAGGACAGAGCAGAGAGGGAGACACATGTTTTTAGGTGCTTCCATCCTTCTCCCAGCTCATGATGACCTAACCCCACAAGCCCCCTTTCATCCTCCACAATCTTGGCTGGTCACTTCTTTCTGGAATGTTCTTTCCCTGATTTTTTCATATAGCTGTTTCCTGTTCATCATTCACGTTATGCCTCAAACGTCACCTCCCCAGAGAGGCCCTCCTTGACCACTCAATAGGATATAGCCTCCTGCCCCCATCACCTTCTATCCCTCGAGCCCGTTTTGTTTCCTTCACAGCATTTCCCGTTGTCTGAAGTGGCGAATTTGTTTTCCTTTGTTTGTGTCTGTGTCCCTCCACAGAATATGAGTATCCCATAGAAAGGGCCCCTCCCAGTCCTGTTCTCTGTATACCTGGCACAAGGTGGACACTCCATAAATATTTGTGGACTCTGAATTATTAACAGTAAAGAAAAGGAGAAGAGTGGAATTTATTGCAAACACCTCATCAGGTGCTTAGTCCCAACAGCACAGTGAGGGTGTCATGTAGCAATTTGTTATTGTTAGCGGGTTATTGATGGGAACTTGGGAGAGGGAATGGATAGAGCAGCCCTTGCTCAGGCAACCGGGCTTGGCTGTGAGCTTGACTGCACCTTGTGTCAGTGAATAATTTCTCAAGGTTCGTTTTTCTTCCACAGGGCCTTCTCCTGCCAATAAAATTAAAAATGGTAACTCGTAGGAAGGTTGTTTACTAACCAGTCTTTCCCAATAAGAATCGGACTGAACACAGCTGGGGCCAGCCTGGTGCTGCCTGGCCCACCTTCCCGTCACCCCTGGTGACCTGAGACAAGGGCCTGAGTACCTGTCTGGGCAGCTGGACCTCATCATTGGGTCCAAATGAGCTTAAATAATTGAAGGAAGCAGCATCTGCCGTAAGGGAGAAATGTGGCCGTTCCTGTTTGCTTTAAAGAGGCTGAGACCAGATCTGCCTTGGATCTGTAGGGAATATAAATGATGCAATTAATTCCCTGTAATTTACAAGTCGTCATTTGCACAGAGCTCTGCAAGAAAGGGGTTGGAAATCATATAGTGTATGCTGTGGGCTCTGGGGCATCCCCATCATTGTCTCTATCTGTGGAAAATCAGCCCAGTCTTGAGGGTTCAGCTCAAGTGCTGGGTCTGCAGAGCCTCCCTAGCATGCACTCCTCCAACCCAGTTTACCTAGTCTCCTCGGGTCATTTCACCTGCATTTAGCCCTCGCTTCAGTTTTGCCTTCAATTATGGTTGTTTGTTCCTGTCTCTTTCAGTGAAAACTCACTCAAGGATGAGACCACATCTAAAACATCTTGATGGCTTCCCTTTCCTCTCGAACACCATTGCTCTTTCTTTGTCTATTGTATATAACCAATAAATATGTACCATGTGGCATTACATGGAACTAAGGCTGGCTAGCCACTATCTGCTCTGCCCTGCCCTCCCAAGGACCATGGGTATTAGACAAAGAGTCCTTGATGAATTCAGTGAACCAGAGAGGGTGGAGAGAAAGAAGGTTATTTCTTTCTTTCTTTAGCGGTGGAGGTTTCTCATTTTTGCACCAGTGTGATAATAGTATCTCAATGTTCAGCTGAAGCCCTGCTTTCCTTCTCCTCAGTTCATTTCAAAAGAGGCTGACCCTAGCCCTAGTCCCAGGGACAGAATGTGTGACTCAAAGCCAAGCCAACAAGAGCCCTACACTCCTGAGGCTCAGATCACAGAACCAATGGGCTTCTGGTGTGATTTCTGGGCAGGGCAGGGTGTGTTTGTCAGCTGCATCTGACACTGAGAAGAGTAAGCTCTGGAGAGGCTGCCACCACGAAGGTATCAATAGGAGCTTGAGATCAAACACACAACCCAGGAGAAAGCAGAATTAAGGATGACAGTGAGACACGAAGCCCAGAAAACATCCTTTGGGCCTTGAATCCAATTACACCTGAATATGACTTTTCTTCCCCTGGAGTTTTCAATTATGTGAGATGGGTTGTTTGTCACTTGCAATAGAAATGCCCCACACCCTGACTAGTATATCCTTCATGCCAGCACAGGTGAACTGTGACCACGGTAATGACTCGGGAAGAGTCAATCGATGTCGTCAAGGAAATGTTCAACCTCACTTATCATCAAAGAATAGCCAATTAAAACAATGAGATAACATTGTTTGCCTGGAAACCTGGCAAAGATTAAATGCAAAGATAATGCTCCATGGTGAGTAGATAGATAATGTTTAATAAGAGTGCTATGGAAAGGGTATTCATAAACTGCTGGAGGGAGGGTAATTTGGAGAATGATTCATAAATGCATATTTAAATCCTTTAGAACATGCAAACCCTTTACCTGAATCTAGGAAAGTGTGGTAAAGAAATAAGAAAGTGTGTGCTTAGCTAACAGAATAAACATACAGTAGGTGTTTCTAAAACAGTGAAAAATGGAAAATAATTTAAAAGTCTAACAGTAAAGAATGGGAGAAGTAATTCCAATGCATTCCACAAAATTATGTATTTATTAAAATTCTGTTTTACAATAGAATTTATTTTGGAGAAAATATTTTTAATATATGATAAAGTAGCAAATAAATATTAAAACACATATAAAAAAACAAGATAGACCTTCTGGAGGAAGAGATTAGAAGTATTTAAAATTTTTCTTCTTGTTTTTAAATTCATTTATTTTTAATTGAAAGATGGTTGCTTTACAATTTTGGTTTGGTTTCTGATATACATCAACATGAATCGGCCATAGGTGTATATATGTCCTCTCCCTCTTGAACCTCCCTCCCACCTCCCACCCTTTTCCACCCTCTAGGTTGTTACAAAGCCCTAGTTTGAGTTCCCTGAGTTAATTTTTTTTCTTCTTTTGTATTTCCCAATTGGCTCAGGTTTCCAAAGATTGTGGTGAAAAGAAAAAAAAAAAAAAAAAGGAATAAGTTTTTCTCTTTCCCTTTCCTGAGAATGAGGAGGATGAAGAGAATAGTGAGCAGGTCTGAAGTTTCCTAGTTTTTTCACTTTGAATGCTAAGCCTGTTAAGTCACATCCCACTCTTTGCAACACTATGGACTGTAGCCCTCCAGGCTCCTCTGTCCATGGGATTCTCCAGGCAAGAATACTGGAGTGGGTTGCCATTTCCTTTTCCATGGGATTTTCCCAACCCAGGGATCAAACTCACGTCTCTTACATCTCCTGCATTGGCAGAAGGGTTCTTTACCACTAGCGCCACCTGGGAAGCCCCAAAACTGAATCTACCGAGAGTGAGGTAGATTACTTTAACTTCTCTTAACTCCGCATGTCTGTAACTAAGTTTGCTTTTCTGTCTCCTAACTCTGCGGGAGCTATAATCCACATTTTTCCTTTGACTCTATGCTATCCCCTCTCTGGTGATTATGCTTACAACACCCTTCCCCTTGTAGTTACATATCAGAAAGCAGGCCGCAGAGCCACCAAACCGCCAGACTCAATTACTACGCCAGTTTATGACTGTCTTTGAAACAATGCAAGAGGAAGAACTCAAGATAATATCATCCTTGCTCCTCATCACCTACTCCTGACTGCCAGCCCTTACAGGCTTCCAGGTGGCCCTAGTGGAAAAGGAAAGTGAAAGTCGCTCAGTCGTGTCTGACTCTTTGCGACCCCATGAGCTATACAGTCCATGGAATTCTCCAGGCCAGAATACTGGAGTGGGTAGCCTTTCCCTTCTCCTGGGACTCTTCCCAACCCAAGGATCGAACCCAGGTCTCCAGCATTGCAGGAAGATTCTTTACCAGCTGAGCCACAAGGGAAGCCCACCTGCCTGTAAATGTAGGAGATATAAGAGATGCGGGTTCAATCCTGGATGTGGAAGATCCCCTGGAGAAGGTCATGACAACTCACTCCAGTATCCTTGTCTGGAGAATCCCATGGATGGAGGAGCCTGGCGGGCTATGGTCCATAGCGTTGCACAGAGTCAGACACGACTGAGGTGACTTAGCACACACCCATCCTCTCTCTGTTTCCTCTTACCCTGCTTTAGGGCACTTAGCAATATCTGGAATCATAATTTAAATAAATATACTTTGGTTCATTGTGCACCTCTCCCATTTAAATGTTAGTTCCTTGAGGATAAATGTGATTTTTAATTTACCATTGTTTCGCCAGTACCTGGGCTTCCCTGGTGGCTCAGCAGTAAAGACTCTGCCTACAATGCAGGAAACATGGGTTTGATCCCTGGGTCGGGAAGATCCCCTGGAGGAAGAAATGGCAACCCACTGCAATATTCTTGCCTGAAAAATCCCATGGACAACTAAGCACTCACACCAGTACCTAGAATTGTCTGGAACCTAGTAGACACTCAGTAAATACTTGTTGACTAAATGAATGAACCAGAACTATTTTTATCTATTTAAATTTTTTTTCCTTTTGATTTTCATAGACTATATACATTTAACCATTGTATACTATATACTTTTTAATCATTTAAGTTCAGTTCAGTTCAGTTCAGTCGCTCAATCGTGTCCGACTCTGTGACCCCATGATTTGCAGCACGCCAGGCCTCCCTATCCATCACCATCTCCTGGAGTTCGCTCAAACTCACGTCCATTGAGTCGGTGATGCCATCCAGCCATTTCATCCTCTGTCGTCCCCTTCTCCTCCTGCCCCCAGTCCCTCCCAGCATCAGGGTCTTTTCCAAAGAGTCAACTCTTTGCATGAGGTGGCCAAAGTATTGGAGTTTCAGCTTTCACATCAGTCCTTCCAATGAACACCCAGGACTGATCTCCTTTAGAATGGACTGGTTGGATCTCCTTGCAGTCCAAGGGACTGTCAAGAGTCTTCTCCAACACCACAGTTCAAAAGCATCAATTCTTCGGCGCTCAGCTTTCTTCACAGTCCAACTCTCACATCCATACATGACTACTGGAAAAACCATAGCCTTGACTAGATGGACCTTTGTTGGCAAAGTAAAGCTTAGTGGGGTCTAGTTTGAGAGTTAAAACTCCTGGGAGCCCAGTCTTATGGAGCTCCCACACATTTGTGTTTTCAATCCAGGAGCCCCACCAGGTTTTCATACTGAAGATCATAGAAAAAATTCCCTCTGCTTCTAGCAGGTGGAAGGGGAAGTAACTATTTTGAAATATGCCTAGAATTTTTTTTTCACCTGCCCTCAAGGGAAACTACCTTAATAGAGCCTCAGCTGCCTTGTAACCATCTAATATGAAGAGCCAACTCATTGGAAAAGACCTCGTTGCTAGGAAAAATTGAGGGCAGGAGGAGAAGGGGTTGAAAAGGATAAGATGGTTGGATGGCATTGTCGACTCCATGGACATGAGTTTGAGCAAACTCTGGGAGATAGTGAAGGATGGGGAAGCCTGATGTGCTGCAGTCCATGGAGTCACAAAGAGTCAGACACGACTGAGTGACTGGACAACAAAACACAGCAGTTACCTGGAGGAAGGAAAACACCCACCTTCAGCCATTCTACACTTTTTGTCTTGCGTAAGAGTGGAGAGGGCACTGAGAAGCACTTGTGAAGGTCACAGTCCTGGGACACAGGCCCCTAAGACACTGTGACCTAATCGTAGAATTACAGAATACTTCTCTTTCTCCTGCACATCATCGCCATGATAGAGTTCCTGTATAATAATAGAGGATTACAGAAGAAAAACTGCAAGCCTCAAACCCTATTTAAGAAGAAGTTTCTAGAAAAACACAAAGACAACTGTGGAGACAAAAACAAGGACGCTAGAGAAACTGAAGGCTTAACTTCCACAATTATAACAAATATTAAACACAGTATAACTTGATAAAATAAACTCCCACACTAAAAGTTTATTTACCTCAGTTCCTGTTACCCACCTGTATGGGTATGACCAGCTTTCAGCAAAAAGTTGAGTCATGGTAAAAGGTAAGAAAAAGGGGTTTCTGTGGTGGCTCAGTGGTAAAGAATCCACCTGCCAATGCAGGAGACATGGGTTTGATCCCTGATCCAGGGAGATGCTATATGTCACAGAGCAACTAAGCCCACGTGCCACAACTATGGGGCCTGTGCTGTAGAGCTGGTGAGCCACAGTATTGAGGCACATGCCACACGTGACTGCATGCCTGCATGCCCTACAGCCCGTGCTCCACAACAAGAGAAACCACTGCAATGAGAAGCCTGCGCCCTGCGATTAGAGAGAGGCCCCACTCTTTGTAACGAGAGGAAAGTCTGCTGATGCTGCTGCTAAGTTGCTTCAGTCGTGTCCGACTCCACAGACGGCAGCCCACCAGGCTCCCCCGTCCCTGGGATTCTCCAGGCAAGAACACTGGAGTGGGTTGCCATTTCCTTCTCCAATGCATGAAAGTGAAAAGTGAAAGTGAAGTTGCTCAGTCATGTCCGACTCTTAGCGACCCCATGGACTGCAGCCTACCAGGCTCCTCCATCCATGGGATTTTCCAGGCAAGAGTACTGGAGTGGGGTGCCATTGCCTTCTCCAGAGAAAAGTCTACACAGCAACAAAGACCCCAGCACAGCCAAAAATAAATAAACTTTTAAAATTATTTAAAAAATAAATAAATAACTTGTTCTCTCAGAAAGCATGAAATAAAAATAAAAGACAAGGGGAAAAAAACAGTCCAAAGAGAATAAAACAAGCATCAAAATTAGAGCCAGGTATGACAGAGATTTTTGAATCATCAGACCAGGAATTTTAAATAACTAAGAATAACATGCTAAAGACTTATGGGGAAAGTGTATATTATGTAAGAACAGATGGTTAATATTAGCAGGTAAACAGAAATTCTAAGAATCAAAAAGAAAATCAAAAACACTGTAATAGAAATTTTAAAATGCCTTTAATTGTCTCAGCAATAGATAAGACATACCTGAGAAAAGAATTGGTGAACTTTAAGAGAGGCTAATATAAACTCCCAAGACTGAAATGTAAAGAAGAAAAAGAACAAAATAGATTTAACAGAATACCAAGAACTGTGGGACAATAACAATAGGTGAAATATATAGGTAATGTAAATCTAAGAAGGAGAAGAAAGAGAGAAAGGAACAGAAGAAATGTTTGAAGTAATAGCTGAGAATTTTCCAAGATTAATGACAGGCATCAAACCACAGATCCAGGAAACTCAGAGAATACCATGTAGGATAAACACCAAATATAACACACACATACACACACACACACACACACACACAGGCATATCATATTTAAACTGAAAAGAAAAAAAAAATCAAAGGCAAAGTGAAAATCTTGAAAGAAGCCAAGGGGAAAATTTAAAGTGATAGAGAAAGATATGCCATGTTAATCAAAAGTGAAAGTCAAAAAAGCTACATTAATTTCAGGCAAGAAGACTTCAGAACAAGGAAAATTATCAGGGATAAAGAAGGGGGCATTACTTAATGACAAAGAGGTTAATTCTCAACGAAGACACAATATTTAATGGGCATGCCCTAACAACAGAGTATCAAAATACATAAGGCAGAAACTGATATACGTGCAAAAAGAAATAGACAAAGACACTATTGTAGTTGGAGACTTCAACCTACCTCTAACAGCAATTGACAGATCTTGCAGGGAGAAAAATCAGTTAAAAATAGCTGAACTGAATAGAACCATCAATCAACTATCTTTAATTAATATTTATAGAATATTTCATCAAACAACACCAGAACACATATTCTTCTCAAATTTACGTGAATACTCATCAAGATAGATAACATTCTGGTCCATAAAACCTATCTCAACAAATTTAAAATAACACAAATCATACAAAGTATGCTCCCAAAGCAAAATAAGTACCAGAAAGATAGCTGGAAAATTCCAAAGTATTTGGATACTAAGCAATACAATTTTAAATAACATATGGATCAGAAAAGAAATCTAAAGAGAAAAACTTTGCTCCTCATGCAAATCCCTATTAATTATGAAAAATCTAGTTCATGTTGTATTTGTCTAACATTCATGAATTATTGCTTTTATGACCTTAAAATTCAAGGATTTTAGGAATGATTTTCATTAAATTTAATGGTGTTCAGAAACTGATTTGAAGATGGGAGTAATTTCTCATTGAGTCCTGAATACTCATTGGAAGGACTGATGCTGAAACTCCAATACTTGGCCACCTGATGCAAAAAAACTGATTCATTGGGAATGACCCTGAAGCTGGGAAAGATTGAGGGCAGGAGGAGAAGGTGACCACAGATGGTTGGATGGCATCACCAACTCGATGGACATGAATTTGAGTAAGCACCGGGAGTTGGTGATGGACAGGGAGGCCTGGTGTGCTGCAGTCCATGGGGTGGCAAAGAGTCGGATATGACTGAGCGACTGAACTGAATTGATACTGAGTTGATTTTATTTAGATAATACATTTCATTTCTTTCTACTTAATTGGACAGGAACACTATGACAACTTTCCTTTAGTTATTGTGTCTTTCACTTCTTTTAAGTGACATTGTTAGACTTATTAACTGTGACAATTTGATCAGGTGAAAACATGGAGAATTCATAAGTCATTGGGCTGTTTATATAAAAAAGAAAAATTTAAATATGAATGAATTAAACTGAAAATATAGCACCATAATTTGTGGAATACAGCAAAATTCATGCTTAGATATTTAAAGCATTGTATGCATATTACCCAATAATAAATATCTAAAATCAATCATCTAAGTTTTCACTCTAGAAAACTAAAGAAAAGTAACATAAATCTTCAGTTCAGTTCAGTTCAGTCTCTCAGTCGTGTCCAACTCTTCACGACCCCATGAATCATAGCACGCCAGGCCTCCCTTTCCATCACCAACTCCCCGAGTTCACTCAAACTCATGTCCATCGAGTCAGTGATGCCATCCAGCCATCTCATCCTCTGTCGTCCCCTTCTCCTCCTGCCCCCAGTCCCTCCCAGCATCAGAGTCTTTTCCAATGAGGCAACTCTTCGCATGAGGTGGCCAAAGTACTGGAGTTTCAGCTTTAGCATCAGTCCTTCCAAACAACACCCAGGACTGATCTCCTTTAGAATGGACTAGTTGGATCTCCTTGCAGTCCAAGAGACTCTCAAGAGTCTTCTCCAACATCACAGTTCAAAAGTATCAGTTCTTCGGCGCTCAGCTTTCTTCACAGTCCAACTCTCACATCCATACATGACCACAGGAAAAACCATAGCCTTGACTAGATGGACCTTTGTCAGCAAAGCAATGTCTCTGCTTTTCAATATGCTGTCTAGGTTGGTCATAACTTTCCTTCCAAGGAGTAAGCGTCTTTTAATTTCATGGCTGCAATCACCTTAGTGAGAGTATTAGTCAGTCAGTCATGTCTGACTCTTTGTGACTCCATGGATTGCAGCCTTCCAGGCTCCTCAGTCTATGGGATTTTCCGGGCAAGAATACTGGAGTGGGTTGTCATTCCCTTCTCCAGAGGATCTTCCCAACCCAGGGATCAAACTTGGATCTCTTGCATTGCAAGAAGATTCTTTACCATCTGAGCCACAAGGGAAGCCCCTAATATAAACCTTAAGCAAGAAAAAAATAAATAAATAATAGAAACTAGAGCAGAAGTCGATAAAAGTGAAAACAGGAAAACAATAAGAAAAAAAAATTTTTTTAAGCTGGAAAAGATTAATAAAATTGATAAACCTCTAATCAGGCTAACCAAGAAAAAAAGAGAGAAGATACAAGTTACTAACATCAGAAATGAAACAGGGGCCATCAGTACCCATCTCATGAACATTTAAAGAATAACATATTAAGAAAACTTTATATCTTCAAATTTGATAGCTTAGATAAAATGGACCAATTCTTTGAAAGACATAAACTACCAAAACTCACACAAGAAGAGATAGATACTCTTAATATATTCACATTTACTAAAGAAATTGAATGATTAATTAATAACCTTCAAAATAGAAAGCATCAGACCCAGATGGTTTCACTGGTGAATTCTACCAAACATTTAAAGAAAAAATGATGCCGTTCTTCCACAACCTTCTCCAGAAAACACAAGCAGAGAATACTTCCCAATACTTTCTATGAAGCCAGCATTACCCTACAACCAAACCCAGATAAAGAAACTACATACCAGATAAAGAAAACTAAAGAAATCGACCTCTTGAACATAGAGGCAAAATCCTGAAGAAAACATTAGGACATCAAATCCAATAATATATAAAAACAATTAACACCACAACCAACTGGGATTTATCCAAGCTGTGCAAGGCTGGTTCTACATATGAAAATCAATTAATGTAATCTGACACAACAACAGATTTAGGGAGAAAAATTGTTTCATCATAGAGGTAGATGCAGAAAAGGCATTTGACAAAATTCAACCATCATTCATGATTAAAACCCTCCCCCCAAAAAAACTAGAAATAAAGTTGAATTTTCTCAACTTGATAAAGAACATCTATAAAAAAATATACAGCTAACATCATATTTCAGAGAAGGCAATGGCACCCCACTCCAGTACTCTTGCCTGGAAAATCCCATGGACGGTGGAACCTGGTGGGCTGCAGTCCACGGGGTCGCTAAGAGTCGGACACGACCGAGTGACTTCACTTTCACTTTTCACTTTCATGCATTGGAGAAGGAAATGGCAACCCACTCTGGTGTTCTTGCCTGGAGAATCCCAGGGATGGGTAAGCCTGGTGGGCTGCCATCTATGGGGTCACACAGAGTCGGACACGACTGAAGTGACTTAGCATAGCATAACATCATATTTAATGATGAGAAGCAAAATGATGTTCCTAAGTCCAGAAAGAAAACAAGAATTTTCTCTATCACTACTCCTATTCAATATTATTAGCTAGGAATTACAAGCAATAAATATGAACTAAAGCAATAAAAGGAAGTAAAAATGTATACAGATTGAGAAAGAAGAAATAAAATGTTCATTGTTTATAGATGACATGATTGCCTATGTAGAAAATCCCAAAGACTCAACAAGAACTGGAGCTAACAAGTAATTATAGAAAAGCCTCAAGAATACAAGGCTAACGTACCTAAGTCAACAGCTTTCATATATGTAAGCAATGAACAACTAGAATTTGACATTTAAAATGCAATACAACTTACATCAGTACATTTCCCAAAATGAAATGTTGTTGTTGTTCAGTCACTAAGTCGTTTCCAGCTCTTTGTGACCCCAAGGATTGCAGCACACCAAGCTCCTCTATCCTACACTATCTGCCACAGTTCATTCAAATTCATGTCCATCGAGTTGGTGGTGCTATCTAACCATCTCATCCTCTGCCACCCGCTTCTCCTTCTGCCTTTAATCTTTTCCAGCACAGGATCTTTCCAGTGAGTTGACTCTTTGCATCGGGTGGTTAAAGTATTGGAGCTTCAGCTTCAGCAATAGTCCTTCCAATAAATATTTAGGGTTGACTTCCTTTAGGATTGACTAGCTTGATCTCCTTGTAATCCAAGGGACTCTCAAGAGTCTTTTTCCAGCACCACAATTTGAAAGCATCCATTCCTCATGGCTCAGCCTTCTTTGTGGTCCAACTCTCCCATCTATGTGACTACTGGAAAAACCATAGCTTTCACTATATGGACCTTTGTCGGCAATGTGATGTCTCTGTTTTTTAATATGCTGTCCAGTTTTTTCATAGTTTTTCTTCCAAGGAGCAAGTGTCTTCTAATTTCATAGCTGCAATTACCATCTGCAGTGATTTTGGAGCCCAGGAAAATAAAATCTGTCACTGCTTCCCCTTTTCCTCTTCTATTTTTCACCAAGTCATAGGACCAGATGCCATGAATTTAGTTTTTTAAATGTTGAGTTTCAACCCCACTTTTTCACTTTCCTCTTTGACTCTCAACAAGAAGCTCTTTAGTTCCTCTTCATTTTCTGCCATTAGAGAGGTATCAGTTGCATATCTGAGGTGGTTGATATTTTTCTCAACAACCTTGATTCCAGCTTGTGCTTCATCCAGCCAGGCATTTAGCATAATGTACTCTGCATATCAGTACAGTTTAGTTTAGTTCAGTTGCTCAGTCGTGTCCGACTCTTTGCAACCCCATGGACTGCAGCACAACAGCCTTCCCTGTCCATCACCAACTCCCGGAGCCTACTCAAACTCATGTTCATTGAGTCGGTGATGCCATCCAACCACCCCATCCCCTGTTATCCCCTTCTCCTCCCACCTTCAATCTTTTCCAGGATCAGGGTCTTTTCAGATGAGTCAGTTATTCCCATCAGGTGGCCAAAGTATTGGAGTTTCAGCTTTAGCATCAGTCCTTCCAATGAATATTCAGGACTGATTTCCTTTAGGATGGACTGGATGGATCTCCTTGCAGCTCAAGGGACTCTCAAGAGTTTTGTCCAACATCACAGTTCAAAAGCATCAGTTCTTCAGTGCTCAGCTTTCTTTATAGTTCAACTCTCACATCCATACGTGACCCCTGGAAAAACCATAGCTTTGACTAGATGGACCTTTGTTGGCAAAGTAATGTCTGCTTTTGAATATGCTACTAAGTTGGTCATAATGTTTCTTCCAAGGAGTAACCATCTTTTAATTTCATGGCTGCAGTCACCATCTGCAGTGATTTTGGAGCCCCCCAAAAATATAGTCTGTCATTGTTTCCATTGTTTCCCCATCTATTTGCCATGAAGTGATGGGACCAGATGCCATGATCTTAGTTTTCTGAATGTTGAGCTTTAAGCCAACTTGTTCACGCTCCTCTTTCACTTTCATCAAGAGGCTCTTTAATTCTTCTTCACTTTCTGCCATAAAGGTGGTGTCATCTGCATATCTGAGGTTACTGATATTTCTCCTACCAATCTTGATTTCAGCTTGTGCTTCATCCAGCCCAGCATTTCTCATGATGTACTCTGCATATAAGTTAGATAAACAGGGTGACAATATACAGCCTTGATGTACTCCTTTCCTGATTTGAAACCAGTCTGTGGTTCCATGTCCAGTTCTAACTGTTGCTTCTTGACCTGCATACAGATTTCTCAGGAAGCAGGTCAGGTGGTCTGGTATTCCTATCTCTTTCAGAATTTTCCACAGTTTGTTGTGATCCAAACAGTCAAAGGCTTTGGTGTAGTCAATAAAGCAGAAGTAGATGTTTTTCTGGAACTCTCTTGATTTCTCAATGATTCAACGGATGTTGGCAATTTGAGCGCTGGTTCCTCTGCCTTTCCTAAATCCAGCATGAACATATGGAAGTCCACGGTTGTCTGGACTTTCATATGTTCCAAGTCAACAAACTGTTGAAGCCTGACTAGAGAATTTTGAGCATTACATTGCTAGGATGTGAGATGAGTGAAATTGTGTGGTAGTTTGGGCATTCTTTGGCATTGCCTTTCTTTGGGATTGGAATGAAAACTGACCTTTTCCAGTCCTGTGGCCACTGCTGAGTTTTCCAAATTTGCTGGCATATTGAGTGCAGCACTTTCACAGCATCATCTTTTAGGATTTGAAATAGCTCAGCTGGAATTCCATCACCTCCACTAGATTTGTTTGTAGTGCTGCTTCCTAAAGCCCACTTGACTTTGACTCTAGGGTGTCTAGTTCTAGGAGAATGATCACACCATCATGGTTATCCAGGTCATTAAGATTTTTTTTGTATAGTTGTATAGTTCTGTGTATTCTTGCCACCTCTTCTTAATATTGTCTGCTTCTGTTAAGTCCATACCATTTCTGTTCTTTATTGTGCCCATCTTTGCATGAAATGTTCCCTTGTTATCTCTAATTTTCTTGAAGAGATCTCTAGTCTTTCCTATTCTATTGTTTTCCTCTATTTCTTTGCATTGATCGCTGAGAAAGGCTTTCTTATCTCTCCTTGTTATTCTTTGGAACTCTGCATTCAAATTGGTATATCTTTCCTTTTCTCCTTTGCCTTTCACATCTTTTCTTTTCTGAGCTATTTGTAAGGCCTCCTCAGACAACCGTTTTGCCTTTTTGCCTTTCTTTTTATTAAGGATGATTTTGATAATCACCTCCTGTACAATATCACGAACTTCTGTCCATAGTTCTTCAGGCACTCTATCTATCAGATCTAATCCCTTGAATCTATTTGTTACTTCCACTGTATAATCATAAGGGATTTGATTTAGGTCATACCTGAGTAGTCTAGTGGTTTTCCCTACTTTCTTCAATCTAAGTCTGAATTTGGCAACAAGGAGTTCATGATCTGAGCCACAGTCAGCTCCCAGTCTTGTTTTTGCTGACTGTATAGAGCTTCTCCATCTTTGGCTGCAAAGAATATAATCAGTCTGATTTCAGTATTGACCATCTGGTGATGTCCATGTGTATAGTCATCTCTTGTGTTGTTGGAAGAGGGTGTTTGGTATGACCAATACATTCTGTTGGCAAAACTCTGTTATCCTTTGCCCTTCTTCATTTTGTACTCCAAAGCCAAATTTGCCTTTTACTCCTAGTGTCTCTTGACTTCCTACTTTTGCATTCCAGTCCCCTATAATGAAAAGGACATATTTTTTGGGTGTTAGTTCTAGAAGGTCTTGTAGGTTTTCATAGAACTGTTGAACTTCAGCTTCTAAGTTCAACTCTGCATGTAAGTTAAGTAAAAGTAGACAGTGTGGTATTGGGGAAAAAAATAGACTAATAGATCAATTTAACAGAGTAGAGAGCTCAGAAGAGAGCTCACACAAATATATCCAACTCATCTCTGATAGTAGAGAAAAGAATAAGAATTTACAAATGTGTTTCTGGAATTTACAGGGCAGCAATGGACAAACAGACATAAATAGACTTTGGACGTGGGAAGAGGGGAGGAGAGAGTGAGATGTAGGGAGAGAGTAACATGGAAACTTACACTACCATATGTAAAATAGATAGCCAATGGGAATTTACTGTATGTCTCAGGAAACTCAAAGAGGGGCTCTGTATCAACCTAGAGAGGTGGGGTGGGGAGGGAGATGGAACAGAGGTTCAAAGGGGAGGAGATATATGTATGCTGCTGCTGCGTCGCTTTAGTCGTGTCCGACTCTGTGCAACCCCATAGACGGCAGCCCACCAGGCTCCCCTGTCCCTGGGATTCTCTAGGCAAGAACACTGGAGTGGGTTGCCATTTCCTTCTCCAATGCATGAAAGTGAAAAGTGAAAGTGAAGTCGCTCAGTCATTTCCGACTTAGCGACCCCATGGACTGCAGCCTACCAGGCTCCTCCATCCATGGGATTTTCCAGGCAAGAGTACTGGAGTGGGGTGCCATTGCCTTCTCCAGGGATATATGTATACCTATGGCTAATTTTTTTTTTAATTGAAGGATAATAGCTTTACAGAATTTTGCTGTTTTCTGTCAAACCTTAACATGAATTAGCCATGGGATATATGTATACCTATGGCTAATTCATGTTAAGGTTTGACAGAAAACAGCAAAATTCTGTAAAGCTATTATCCTTCAATTAAAAAATAAATGAATTTAAAAAAATATGTTTCTGGAACAACTAGGCATCTAAATGAAAAAAATATGTAGACACAAGCCTTACACCTTTCATAAAAATTAGTTAAAAATGAATCATAGGCCTAAATGTAAAACACAAAACAATAAAACCTTTTAAAAGATAACACAATACAGTATACTAACGCATATATATGGAATTTAGAAAGATGGTAACAATAACCCTGTGTACGAGACAGCAAAAGAGACACTGATGTATAGAACAGTCTTATGGACTCTGTGGGAGAGGGAGAGGGTGGGAAGATTTGGGAGAATGGCATTGAAACATGTAAAATATCATGTATGAAATGAGTTGCCAGTCCAGGTTCGATGCACGATACTGGATGCTTGGGGCTGGTGCACTGGGACGACCCAGAGGGATGGAATGGGGAGGGAGGAGGGAGGAGGGTTCAGGATGGGGAACACATGTAAACCTGTGGCGGATTCATTTTGATATTTGGCAAATCTAATACAGTTATGTAAAGTTTAAAAATAAAATAAAATTAAAAAAAAATAAATAAAAAGCAAAAAAAAAAAAAAAAAGATAACACAAGAGAAAATCTAGGTGGTCTTGGGCTTGGAAATGGGTTTTTAGATACAACACCAAAAGCACAACCCATGGGAAAAAAAATTGATAAATTAAACTTCATTAAAATTTAAAACTTCTGCTCTGGAAAGATAAATCATAGACTGGGGTAAAACATTTACAAAACATGACTCTGATAAAGGACTGTTATTCAGAATATACAAAGAACTCTTAAAACTCAACAACATTTTGATTTATCATAGTCTATTTCAGATTAATTCCAGTCTATTTCAGGTATAATAGAGAAACTTTGCTCCAGTATGGCTCCATTCTCTGCCCCTTTCTTTGTGCCATCACGTCACACATATTGCCTAGGTGCATATTGCATGCATATATGGCATAACCCCACAATTCCATGTTATAATTATTTCTTTTTACAGTCATTTATTTTAAGAAATTAAGTATAATGAGAACATATTAATAGACTTCATATGTTAAATCACATATTTCTCATTTCTGGTGCCCTCCAAATCTTTGTGTTTTGCTATCTGCAGTCATTTTCTTTCAGCCTGAAGGTTTTCTTTGCTATATTTTATAATACTGCTCTCATTCTTTGCTCATATAGGAATATCTTTATTTCACTTTCATTTTGGAAGAATGGTTTTGTGGGATATAGAATTCTTGACTGATGATTTTTTTTTTCTTTCAGAACTTTGAATATATCCATCTACTACCCTCTGGTCTTCATTGTTTCAGATAAGAATCCAGCTGTTAATCTTACTGATGTTCCCCTGGACGTGATGAATCATTTTTCTCTTACTGCTTTCAAAAAATCTTGAAAAAAAAAAAAGAGATTTGTTGTGGATTTCTTTGTATTTACCTTTTGACATATTTTAAATATTATATTATGTCTTTGTATTTATATTGATATATTGATAAATTCTACTTGGGATTTGTTGAGCTCCTAAATTTGTAGATTAATGTGTTGTGTTGTGTTTTTGTTGTTATTGATGTTACATATGGTGTGTTTGTTTTTTTTAATCACTATTTCTTCAAATAATGCCCTTTTCTCTCTCTCCTCATTTTCTGGGACTCTCATTACAAATATGTTGTATATTTGATGCTATTGCATGGGTAGATCACTTTGATTTATTTTTGATACTGGTAAGCTTTGTATCATAAATTTCACCTAGTCATAGTGTACAGTTCTTTCTATACATTGCTAAATTCTATTTCCTAATCTGTTGTTAAAGATATTTGTGCCTCTATTCACAAGGGATATTGGCCTTTTTTTTTTTTTTTTAATGCTGTTTTTTTCTGGTTATCAGCTAGCTTCATAAAGGAGTTGAGAAGTGTCCTTCCTCCTTCTGTTTTCTGGAAGAGATTGTTAGGATTGTTAGCTATTCTTTAAATGCTTGGTAGGAGTCTCCAATGAAATTGTCTGGGCCTGAAGATTTCTTTGTGGGGAAGTTTTAAAATTAAGAAGTCAATTTCCTTGGAAGCAATAGGCCTATTCAAGTTATTTTTCATTTTGGGTGAGTAGTGGTAGTTTCTGTTTGTAAAGGAATTTGTCCATTTCATATAAATAGTCAAAATTTTGTGCATAGTGTTCACAGACGTGTTCATAAGTATTCTTTTATTATCCTCTTGATGTCTATAGTGATAGCCTCTGTTTCATTCCTGATATTAGGACTGTGTGTCTTTGCTGTGTTTAAATTTGTCAGTCTTGCTAGAGATTTGTCGATTTTATTGACATTTTCAAAGAAGTAGCTTTTTTCTTCCATTATTTTCACCATTCTTTTTCTTTTTTACTTAATTGATTTCTGTTCTTTATTACTTCCTTTATTCTGTTTGATTTGGGTTAGCTTTGCTCCTTTTTTCCATTTGTTGGGAAAAAAGTTTAGATTATGAGTTTGAAAGTTTCCTCTTTTTCTAACATATACATTTAATGTTATAAATTTTCCTCTCCCACTGCTTTGTGACCACCCAAATTTTGATATGCTGTATTTTCATTTAGGTTAGTATTTTTTAAATTTCTTCTTGAGCTTTTCTCTTTGATTCGTAGATTATTTAAAGTTTCCAGTGTTTGCAGATCTTCCTTTTGTCTTTCTGTTAATGATTTCTAGTTTAGTTCTGTTGTGGTCAGAGAACACACTATGTATGATTTCAATTCTTTTAAAATTTTGAGGTTTGTTTTATGGACCAGGGTATGGTCTATCTTGGTGTGGTTCTGTGGGCACTTGAAAAGAATGGATATTCTGTACTTGTTGGGTGGTTGCTCCATTAATGTTAATTAGTAGTTGATAGCATTGCTGAGTTCTATATTCTTGCTGGGTTTTTGTCTAGTTATTGTATCAGTTATTGAGAGAGGAATATTAAAAGCCAACTATAATTGTGGATTTGTCTATTTCTCCTCCCAGTTACATTAATTTTTGCTTCACATATTTTATGGTTCTATTGTTCTGTGCATACACATTAAGAATTTGTTATGTCTTCTTAGTGGATCAAGACTTGTTTTATCATTATATAAGGTCCTTCTTTGTCTTGGGTAATTTTTTTTGTTCTAAATATATTTCATCTGATATAAATATAGCTACTTCTATTTTCCTTTAATTAATTTGCAAGATATATGCTCTTTTACTTCTAACTTTGCTGTGTTATTATATTTGAAGTTTCTTATGAGTGAGTGATGGAGAAGGCAATGGCACCCCACTCCAGTACTCTTGCCTGGAAAATGCCATGAACGGAGGAGTCTGGTGGGCTGCCGTCTATAGGGTCGCAGAGTCGGACACGACTGAAGCGACTTAGCAGCAGCAGCAGCAGCATGAATGAGTGACTGAGTGAAATCGCTCAGCCGTGCCCCGATTCTTTGCGACCCCGTGGACACCAGGTTCCTCCATCCATGGGATTTTTCTAGGCAAGAGTACTGGAGTGGGTTGCCATTTCCTTCTCCAGGGAATATTCCTGAACCAGGGACCGAACCCAGATCTCCTGCATTGTAGACAGACGCTTTACCATCTGAGCCACCAGGTAAGTCCGAAGTTTCTTATAGAACCATGTAACTGGGTCATACTTTTTAATACATCATGCCAATATCTCCTTTTTAATCATCACATTTAGACTATTTAAATTTAATATAATTATTGATCTTCTAGGGCTTAGATCTGCCATTTCATTGTTTTTTGTTTTGTGTTTACCTCTATTCTTTTTATTAATCTTTTTTTTTTTCTATCTTCTGTTGATTATTTGGACATTTTTCTAGAATTCTATCTTGATTTACTTATGTTTTTTCAAGTGTATGCCTTTGTACAGACTTTTTAGTTGTTGCTATAGGCATTACATTGTATTTGCATAATATATTCTACTGGTATCATTTTACCAGTTCAAATGAGGTATTGAAGTCTTACCACCCTCTATATCCCTTTACTTTCTCTAATGTATAAAACAAAATATCTTAAGTATTTCCTCTATATCAATTTAGAATCATATAATAAGTGTTCTAATTTTCTCCTTCAACTGTCAAATATTATTTTAGAAATTCAAGAGGAGAAGGAAAGCCTATTGTATTTACCCATATATTTTGCTTTTTTTTTTTCCTTCTAGATATTTCAGAGCTCCTTTTATTATTTTTTCTATTTAGAAAACCTCCTTTAGACATTTTTTAGGGTATGTCTGCTCATAACAAGCCCTCATATTTTTCCTTCATTTGAGTATGTCTTGATTTCTCATTCATTCCAGAAGGATAGTTTCACTGGATATTCTGGGTTAATGCTTCTTTTCTTCAGCACCTGAAAAAATGCTATGCCACTTCTTTTTTGGCTTCCTGGTTTCTACTGAGAAATCCAATGTCATTTGAATTTCCCCCCTTATATATAAGAGATTATTTCTTTGTCAATGTTTTCAATTTTTTCTTACTTTCTAGAACTTTAACAAGATGTCTGGGATATATCTTGTTTGGGATTTGATTGTCTTCTGTCAAATTTGGGAAGATTTCAGCCATTGTTTCTTTGGGTGTTTTTTTAGTTCTGCCCTCTTGCTCTACTTCCAGGACTTTGCTGATATGAGTACTATAATCCCACGGGTCCTTAAGGCTCCACTCACTTGTTTTTAACTTACTTTTTCTCTGTTGTTCAGATGGGGTAATTTCCAATGTTTTATCTTTCATGTCACTGATTCTTTCCTCTGTCACTTCCATTTCTCTGTTGAGCCCATCATGAGTTTTTAATTTTGGTTACTGTATTTTATGGTTCTAAAGTTTCCATTTGATATATCGCCTATCTCTTTGCTGAAATTTTCTGTTTTTCACTTGTTTGAAGTGTGTTCATAATCTCACATTGAAGCTTTTTTTTTTTATGATAGTTGCTTTACAATTTTCGTCAGATGATTCTGATCTCTGTCAGTGTGATCATCTATTGATTGTCTTTTTTCATTTAGTTTGAGCTTTTCTTGGTTCTTGGTATGACAAGTAATTTTCTATAGAAACCTGTACATTCTGGGTTTTACATAATGGATCTTATTTAAATTTTCTGTTTTAGCTGGCATCTTCTGAAACTGTTCTTCCAGAGGAAGGGGGATGGGGCAAACTCACTATCATCAGGATATCATAAGGATAAAAGTCCAGATTCCAAACTTGGCCTCTATTAACACCCGAGAGCAGAGAAGGCAATGGCACCCCACTCCAGTACTCTTGCCTGGAAAATCCCATGGACGGAGGAGCCTGGTGGGCTGCAGTCCATGGGGTCGCTAAGAGTCGGACAGGACTGAGCGACTTCCCTTCCACTTTTCACTTTCATGCATTGGAGAAGGAAATGGCAACCCACTTCAGTGTTCTTGCCTGGAGAATCCCAGGGATGCGGGAGCCTGGTGGGCTGCCGTCTATGGGGTCGCACAGAGTCGGACATGACTGAAGCAACTTAGCAGCAGCAGCAGCAGCAACACCTGAGAGATATGTCCTTCATTGTTGCAAGGAGGGGTTGACATCTTGGCTCTCCACCTGGCTAATACCTTCCTGACCAAGAAGGGTAAAAGTGCCTGTTACAGCCAGAAAAAGGTAGAAAAGTCTAGACGTCTCACTAGGCCTTTGCTGCTATATGCTTGTTGGGACCACCCCTTTTTCTGTGGCATTTGGCTAGAATATAGTGGATATTGTTTAAAAGTCTTGCCAGCATGACCCTTTCATGGTCTTTTGTCAGAACCTGTTTATGAGTTGCTGATCTTCTTCAGCTCCAATTCAGGGATATATGAGCCAAAACTTTCAAAAATTAAAGAAAATGAACGCAGCACTGTGTCACTCCTCAGGTCCTGAGCCTTCCCCAGCCAGCCTCATTCCTCTTCACATTTTAGAGTTTTCTTAGACTTGTTTTATATGTAATGTCTAGAGTTTTTAGTTGTACTTGGTGGAAAGAATTGGAAAAGTATACGTACTCCATCTGCCCAGAGCAGAAGTCCTGGAGCTCTTTTTAATACATAAAACAAATCATGTCACTTTCTTGCTTAAAATGTTCCAGTGGTTTCACATCCAACATAAGCCAAAAGCCACATTTTTTCCACTGGTTTGCACCTTCCTGAACTGTCTCATGTCCACTTCTCTGGACTCATCTTTTACCGCTGTTCTTGCCCATTCAGCCAAGCTGACCTTTATCTTATTCAAATGTCTGAGCTCATTCTGCATTAGAATCTTCACACCAGTGCCCTTGCTGCCTGGGGTGATTTCCCTATATTTTCAGACCTTATTATAAATATGGTCACTAAGAAGGTACCTTCCTGAAAACCCAAGCTCTGTTATATTCCAGTTAAGCAATTTTTTTCTGGGTGCTTTTATTTTTATATGTTATACTCAGATTTATGTGCTTATCTCCCCCATTAGAATAAGCTCCATGAAAATGGGTTTTATGTGTCTTATCCATTTCTGAATCCTCAGACCCATTGCCAGGCATGCTGTAAGCCCCACATAAATAATGGTTGAAAACAATGAATGAACAAATGTATCTACATCAACCATTTATATACTACCAGTGCCAGGGAAAGACAAGTCAGAACCAGTAAAGAGAGCAGATGCGCAATTGATGGTAACAAGTGTTGTGATCCAATTTCCTGCAGATCTGGTGGTCAGGTAAATAATGCTGTTTTAATAATATAAGTTAAAACAGTCAAAACATTTTTAAAGCTTATAAGTGAAAAAATCCTTCACAAAATTGCCTTTAGGTCAATTAATAATAAATGCAGTAAATAAAAATAAAAACACTGTATATAAAAAAAAAACCTCTCTAGTACAACAGTCAGACTGAGAAAATTAATTGTTCATTTTTTAGTATCATATAGTTGCATTTATCTGATTATAAAATAATGCCCTCTCATTGTTTAAAGAAAACAAGAAGGAACAAACAAGAAAAAAACTGCAGATAATCATGTATAATTTATTCCACCAAAATGAGGAAATGTATTCATATCAACCATACTTGGCATAACATATGCTGATCTAGAAGATCTTAATAGTTATTAATATTGTCTATTTTATCCATTCATCTGTCAAAAGACATTTAGGTTGGCTTCCATATTCGGTTATTGTAAATAGTGCCGGAACATATATGGTGGCTCAGACTGTAAAGCGTCTGCCTACCTTGCAGGAAACCTGGGTTCAATCCCTGGGTCAGGAAGATTTCCTGGAGAAGGAAGTGGCAACCCACTCCAGTATTTTTGCTTGGAAAATCCCATGGATAGAAGAGCGTGGTGGGCTACAATCCATGGGGTCGCAAAGAGTCAGATACAACTGAGTGAATTCACCTTCACTTTTCACTTTCTGGTACATATATGCAATGGAATATATGTATATTCTTTAATATACTCAGCCTTAAAAAGGGACAAAATTGGGTCATTTGTAGAGATGTGAGTGGACCTAAAGACTGTCATACAGAGTGAAGGTAAGTCAGAAAGAGAAAACCAAATTTTATATATTAACGCTTATATGTGGAATCTAGAAAAATGATACAGATGAACCCATTTGCAATGAAAGAATAGACTCAGATATAAAGAACAAACATGTAAACATGGTGAGGGGAAGGGGCAAGATGAATTGGGAGAATGCGATTGACATTTATAATACCGTGTGTAGAATAGATAGCTAGTGGGATCCTGCAGTACAGCTCAGGCGGCCCAGCTTGGTGCTCTGTGATGACCTAGATGGGTGCAATGGGGGGAGCATGGTGGGAAGGAGGTCCAAGAGGGAAAGGATATATATATATATATATATATATATATATATGATTTACTTCATTGTACAGCAGAAACTATCACAACATTGTAAAACAGCTATACTCCAATTGAGAAAATGTTGCTATTTTATTAATTATGCACATATTATATTGTAAATGCAATTAACAACCATATTTCTAGTGCATGCATGCTCAGTCACTTCAGTCGTATCTGACTCTATGGACTGTAGCCTGCCAGGCTCCTCTGTCTACGGGGTTCTCCAGGCAATACTGGAGTAGGTTGCCATTTCCTTCTCCAGGGGATCTTCCCAACCCAGGGATTGAACCTGCATCTCTTATATCTCCTGCATTGGCAGGTGGTTTCTTTACCATTAGTGCCACCTGGGAAGCCATATTATATACATTTCATGAGTCCTGTAAAAACTTCTTCAGAGACTCATGCAGTGTTGCCTGTGACTAAACACAGATTTCCAGCACTACAAGGTAATTCTGTCAAAAGTCTGTCCTTGTAACAGGCAGAGAAACACACACAAGAAATCCTTTTAAGTTTAAAATAGGTGAAATATTTAACATTACACCTTACTGAAGTGCTAAATTAATTTTCAGTTCAGTTCAGTTGCTCAGTCATGTCCGACTCTTTGCGATCCCATGAATCCCAGCACGCCAGGCCTCCCTGTCCATCACCAACTCCCGGAGTTCACTCAGACTCATGTGCATTGAGTCGGTGATGCCATCCAGCCATTTCATCCTCTGTCGTCCCCTTCTCCTGCAGCCCCCAACCCCTCCCAGCATCAGAGTCTTTTCCAATGAGTCAACTCTTCGCATGAGGTGGCCAAAGTACTGGAGTTTCAGCTTTAGCATCATTCCTTCCAAAGAAATCCCAGGGCTGATCTCCTTTAGGATGGATTGGTTGGATCTCCTTGCAGTCCAGGGGACTCTCAAGAGTCTTCTCCAACACCACAGTTCAAAAGCATCAATTCTTCGGCACTCAGCTTTCTTCACAGTCCAACTCTCACATCCATACATGACCACTGGAAAAACCATAGCCTTGACTAGATGGACCTTTGTTGGCAAAGTAATGTCTCTGCTTTTGATATGCTATCTAGGTTGGTCATAACTTTCCTTCCAAGGAGTAAGCATCTTTTAATTTCATGGCTGCAATCACCATCTGCAGTGATTTTGGAACCCCCCCCAAAAAAAAGTCTAACACTTATTCTACTGTTTCCCCATCTATTTCCCATGAAGTGATGGGACCGGATGCCATGATCTTCGTTTTCTGAATGTTGAGCTTTAAGCCAACTTTTTCACTCTCCACTTTCACTTTCATCAAGAGGCTTTATAGTTCCTTTCACTTACGTAAGGGTGGTGTCATCTGCGTATCTGAGGTTATTGATATTTCTCCCAGCAATCTTGATTCCAGCTTGTGCTTCTTCCAACCCAGTGTTTCTCCTGATGTACTCTGCATATAAGTTAAATAAGCAGGGTGACAATATACAGCCTTGACGTGCTCCTTTTCCTATTTGGAACCAGTCTGTTGTTCCATGTCCAGTTCTAACTGTTGCTTCCTGACCTGCATATAGGTTTCTCAAGAGGCAGGTCAGGTGGTCTGGTATTCCCATCTCTTTCAGAATTTTCCACAGTTTATTGTGATCCACACAGTCAAAGGCTTTGGCATAGTCAATAAAGCAGAAATAGATGTTCTTCTGGAACTCTCTTGCTTTTTCGATGATCCAGAGGATAACTAATTTCAAATATTATGTAAATAAACATTTAAACACATTAAATTCTTTTAAATACTCATCTGTTGCCAGTCTGTCCATGTCAATGTTTAAAAACTAGTAAGAGTGATTTTCAAATCATCACTTGGCCTTTCTTCATTCACTGGTTGGAGTACCCAGAGGAACCTCATCTAAACTTTCCAGCCCTTTAATGAGTGTATAAGAAAGTGAAGTCGCTCAGTCATGTCTGACTCTTTGCAACCCCATGGGCTGTAGCCTACCAGGCTCCTCTGTCCATGGGATTTTCCAGGCAATAGTCCTGGAGTGGATTGCCATTTCCTTCTCCAGGGGATCTTCCCAACCCAGGGATCAAACCCAGGTCTCCTGCTTGTAGACAGATGCTTTATCGTCTGAGCCACCAGGAAAGTCAACTTAATGAGTGTATGGAGGCTACAAGTAAAGACAGGAAATGACAAGAATAAAAACCCAAAGGAAGAGAATAACAATTAAATGGCAAAATAAGGGAGCCTAACCTAACAGAAGAGTCGGACACAACTGAGCAACTTCACTTTCACTTTTCACTTTCATGCATTGGAGAAGGAAATGGCAACCCACTCCAATGTTCTTGCCTGGAGAATCCCAGGGACGGCGGAGCCTGGTGGGCTGCCGTCTACAGGATCACACAGAGTCAGACATGACTGAAGTGACTTAGCAGCAGCAGCAACCTAACAGTACTTAGTAAGAACAAATGCTTAACATTTCAGGAGTTATGCAAGAAACAACAGGTACAGTTGGTGTATACAATTGGTGTACAAAACATTTGATACAACCTAACAGCTATTCCTTATGTTAAAAACGTTAAAGAAAAGGACAGAAATACACACTTTTATATAAAATTAATATTCAGTGTATATAAAACCCAACTGAACATTTAATGATAATTATAAAAACACAACTTTAAAATAAGCAACAGAGCAATTATGCCAGATACCCTTTTAATCACTTGTCATTATTGTGGGAGTTTTAGATAAAGCAATAAGACATGAAATTTAATTACATGTAAAGATTTATTCTCAGATTTTGGTCAAGATAAAGTGTATTACAGAAGAATTAAGATGATAATAAAACAAAGACAGCTAACACATGTAGTACTTATTTAATTCTCCTGACAAACCTATGAGCTAAGATTACTATCATCCCCATTTTATAGGTGGCACAGAGTAACTTCTCAAGGGTTAAATAGCTATGTAGATGTAAAAATGGGATTCCAAGGCAGGAAGTCTGAATCCAAAAATAATGCTCTCCACCAGTCCTGTGATATGCCAGACTCTGGGCTAAGCACCCCATGTACATGTTATTCTCTCAACAGCTCTAAGAAGTGGATATTCTTTCCATTATGGGTTGTGGCAGCTGTGAAGTAAAATATAGTTTATAAACTCAATAGGCTTTTGTGAATCTCTTAAAATTATGATTACAGAGATGTAACTATATAGAAAATGTTGATAATAAATTTTAAATTAAAAGGCCAGATATCAAATAGTATACTTGATATAGTTACAAATAAGGGAAAATGTATTCATTTCAGCCAAGACTAAAAGGGATTGCACTAAAATGAAGATAGGTGTTGGGGCAAAGTGATGGGAATGTGGTAATATTTTT
The DNA here is from genome assembly GCF_019923935.1 of Bubalus bubalis. Taxonomy (NCBI): domain Eukaryota; kingdom Metazoa; phylum Chordata; class Mammalia; order Artiodactyla; family Bovidae; genus Bubalus; species Bubalus bubalis. The sequence continues at coordinate 110,988,448 of NC_059162.1, read as the reverse complement.
TTCTTTACCAATTGTCCACAGTGAATATTTAATAAATACTCTGGAACTGCAAAAATGATATGTAAATGATGAAACTGAAAAATACTGTAAGGATTTGTGTTGAAGCATCTATTAAAGCAATAAGTCAGCATAAGGAGATGTTTAATTGTGGAATTTCAAGTATAGATGTTGGAGAGGGTGCAGAGAGAGATGGGAAAAGTTACCTATGCAAGCAATTGCTTCCTCTGTTACTCTGGGGGTTGTCTGTCTTTGCTCAAAGCAATCTCATTAAAGCACTGTGTCCAGCTCCCTCACCCAAGGCAAGACTGCACCTGAAGCAGACCAGATGGATTGGGAGTTCTCTGGCCTCCAGCATTCAAAATTCACTTCCTTCCTGGCAGCCACTCTATTGGCCATCATGGTTTATACTAAATTGCTTCATACTAAATTGCTTCATACACATGTTAAACTTGGGTGAATTCAATTCTATCCACAAGTTACCAGAAACAAAATGTTGGAGTGGGAGAGGAAAAATTAAGCATATATCAAAACATGCTTTTCAAAATAAAGTTATTAAATATCAGTTCTCACCAAGAGTTCAACCAAAGATACAGTCAGTGTTCAATGCTGGAAGAAAACACTACTGCATTGGACTTATTGAGAGTATTAAAATGTGTTCTGAATATTAATCATTTTTACCTTAAACCTTAACCTAAGAAATTAACCCCAGCTTAAGATTTCACTCTGTATTCAAGAGTGAAACAGAGATTGGAGAATAATCCAGTCTGTAATCCATGCAGTTAAAAATCAAGACTCATTCTCCAAAATAACATTAATCCTTTCTGCAGCATAAAACTGAGTAATCACTCCCTTGTTGTTGTAAACATAGTTGTATTAATTAAGGTAAAACTATGCAACTTCCTCAGTAAAAACACCTGGAGACAGAGTGGCTTAAGTAATGAAGACACTTATTTCCCACTCTCATAGCAGTCCAGTCTAGCCTGATGGGCAGCTCTGCTCCACGACGTCAGTCAGGAGCCCCTGCCCTTTCCATCTTGTTGCTCTCCCATTCCCTTGGATGTTCCCCTGATTTGCACGGTTGAATCCAGGTTCCCTGGAACATCAGCAGTCCAGGTTTCTGGAAGGGAAATACAGAGCCACAGCCAGGAAAGGCAGCTTGCCTTCGGCTGGAGATGACCCCGGAGCTACACATATCACTTCTGCTCACATTCCACTGCCCGGTACTTGGTCATGTGATCATCAGTTCAGTTCAGTCACTCAGTCGTGTCCGACTCTTTGCAACCCCATGAATCACAGCCGACTCTTTGCAACCCCATGAATCGCAGCATGCCAGGCCTCCCTGTCTGTCACCATCTCCCAGAGTTCACTCAAACTCACGTCCATCAAGTCAGTGATGCCATCCAGCCATCTTATCCTCTGTCGTCCCCTCTTCCTCCTGCCCCCAATCCCTCCCAGCATCAGATCATACCTACCTGCAGAAGAGGTTGGGAAGCTAGTCTCTGAGTGCAAATGTGCTCAGGAAGGAGAGAATGAATTTGGGGGAGGGGGCAATGAAGTTTGCAGGGATTTAGAGGGGTACAGCTAATAATCCACATCTTTGGGGGAACCTAAGTTGCCATTTAAAGTCATCTCCTTCCTGATCAGGAATGGGATATTTTCCTGGCCTTCAAAACTGCCATTGCCAGGAAAGTTTAATACCCACTAAAGCCTCTTCATTCATACACAGCCCTACTCCTATCCCTCAGCTTCATCAATAGACCAAAGACCTTCAGTGAGCTCCATGCTTTACACTTTAGGTCAAACTCAGCCACCAGATGTGGGCTCACAAAGGAATCAAGCACTCACATATGTGCATGCACAAGCACACTCATACCACGAATATACACCAGACACAAGTATTTAGGAACATGTTGATTGCAAGCCCTCAGAATTTGCTTATAGGTACCCTCTGATAGTTGCCCACTCATAGGAGAGGAAGCAAGCCAGAAAGTCAGCAGCAGCAGATGGAAGAGGAAATGTCTGCAGGGGAATGGAACTGGGGAAGAGGTCTTCCATCTTCTTCAGGCACAATTGTGTTTGTCTGGGGATGTCCTATCGATATGCATCAATAACAGCAAGTGCATGTTCCTCTTTCAGCAATGATAACAGATAAACAGAACACAGGTATCTCTTGGATATGAGGGGATGGGATTCATGGGGGCATGTGGCATTGACTGGAGTGAGGAGAAGGAATAGAGATGAGTGCTATAAAAGGAAACACTTTGTGGCCTTGTTCTCAGGAAGTTGTCATAAAAGAAGCAGATATATACATATATATATATATTTTTTCTTTTTGATCACATGGTTCTGGGATAGAAACCCTTGCTCCAAGACAAATCACTTAGCCTTTCTCAATTTCCTCCTCAGCAAAAAAGAAGACAACCATGCCTGGGTATATGGTTAAACCGATTCTTTGAATGGAGTCTAAAACCAAAAATAAGGTCTCAGTAATAATAAGTAGTGATTATTATTACTTCCTTCTGTTGTGGGAAGCTTAAATGAGTTACCATGTGAAAGCACCGTAGGCAGTGCCTGCCATGTTATAAATGTTCTTTTCTGTGGTTAGGGAGCCTAAGGGATCTCTTAGACTTTCTCACATTAGAACCTGTATTAGGAAGTTTCTCCTTTGATAGAACCTAAAGAAAAAACCAAAGGATCATCAGGGGATAGACTGAAAATGGTGAGACGGGGAAGAGTAAAGGAAAGGCATTTGTTAAATGTCTAAACGTGTGGACTCTAAGAGGGGAAAGGGAAGGTGGGAGGAACTGGGAAACTGGAACTGACATGTATACACTTGTTTGTTTAGTCAAGTCATGTCAGGCTCCTTTTTGCAACCCTATGTGCTGCAGCCCGCCAGTCTTCTCTGTCCATGAGATTTCCCAGTCAAGGATACTGGAATGGGTTGCCATTTCCTTCTCCAGAGGATCATCCTGACCCAGGGATTGAACCTGCATCTCCTGCATTAGCAGGCAGATTCTTTACCACTGAGCCACCAGTGAAGCCCTATGCATGCATACTTAGTCACTTCAGTCATGTCTGACTCTTTGCCACCCTGTGGACTATAGCCCACCAGGCTCCTCTGTCCATGGGGATTCTCCAGGCAACAATACTGGAGTGGGTTGCCATGCCCTCCTCCAGGGGATCTTCCTGACCCAGGGATCGAACCCACGCCTCTTATGTCTCTTGCATTGGCAGGTGGGTTCTTTACTACTACCGCCACCTGGGAAGTCCAAAGCCCCATACACACACACACACACACACACACACACACACACACACGCTAACTAATGAAAACCTGCTGTACAGCACAGAGAACTCTCCTTAATGCTCTGTAGTGACCTACATGGGAAGGAAATCTGAAAAAGAGGGGATGTATGTATACATATAACATATTCATTTCACTGTACAGCAGAAACTAACATAACATTGTAAAGCAACTACACCCCAATTAAAATTAAATTAAAAATAAAAAAATTTTTAAATGTCTACTATAAATCAGGCACTGTCTCAAGTGTGTGGGGGTCACCGGAGACCAGCTTTGCCCTCTCAATTTTGTCTAATTTGGTTTTGTTTGTTAGTTCCTATTGCTGCTATAACAAATTACCACAAACTTGATGACTTAAAACAACATTATTATTATCTTACAGTTCTGAAGATCAGAAGTCTAAAACAGCAGGGCTCTGTTCCCTCTGAAAGCTCCAGGGAAGAATCTTTCTTTGCCTTCTTCAACTTTTACAGGCCTCCTGCATTCCCTAGCTAATAGCCCCTCCCTCACCTCATTCCAGCTGCCTTCTCTGACTCTGGCCCTCCTGCCTCTCTCTTATAAGGATCTTTGTGATTACATTAGGCCCACCCAGGTAATTCCAGATAATGTTTGCATCTCAGAATCATTAATCACATCTGCAAAGTCCCTTTTGTCAAGTAAGGTAACATATTCACAGGTTCCAGAAATTAGGAACTGGATGTCTTAGAGGGGCCATTAATCTTTCTACCACACTTATTTATCTAGTCTTTATACACAAAAAAATCCATGAATCTCGGGAGTAATCAAGGTGGATGAATGCCAAGAACAATATTTGTATCCTCCAACACATTTATACGATGTATTCAGCATAGGTAAAATCCAACTTTGAGACCAACAGCTAGTAGAATTTGAACTTTGAGACCAACAGCTAGTAGAATTGAGGGTGTACACACCCTACAAGTCAATTCCACACTCCTAGAGGAATCCACCAGAAGTTTTGTGCTCTGGGACACTGGCTCATTGATCTTCAGAGGAGCATTCTTTCTACTTGTGAAAATTACAGTGTGTTTCTCCATGAAAATGGACTTAGAAATTCCCACAATGGAACACCACATGGGGCTGAAAGATCCAAAGCTACCTAAAAGAGCCTGGAGGATTCTGAGACACATAACAAAGAAAGCAAGTCACAAGGGAAAACATACAATATCATCTACACGTATACATAAAATGCAAAAAATTACATATTACTTAGGAATACATATTTGGGTGACACTATGAAAAACAATGCACAAGAAGGTAAGTTGAGGGTAGTAGTTTCTCTTGGGGAAGAGAGGAAGATTCTGTTTGGGGAAGAGACCTATTTATTAAGTGGAATGTACATGAAGATGCTCATTAGATCACTCATTTTGTAGGTCTGAAGTATTTCATAATAAAAATTATAAATGATGATCTTGAAAGTTTTAAGAAAAATCATAAACACTTTCACCCAAGTACCTTTAACTCTTGAGGAGAAGGGATTCTTGACAGGGGTGCAGGAATGGGCAGGACACTATTTCTAAAAAGCGCTAAAAGGAGGCAGAAGGGTAGGTCTGTCAATATACCGAAGAGGAAATCTGCTAGGCTGAGGAGGACTTGGGAGAGGAAAGAAGAGGTGGCACTGTTTTTGAAAACTATCAGTCAAGATTCTTTCCATCTCAAATCACAAGAAAACCAACTCAAACTGATTCAAAAAAATAAAAGAAATACATAGGCTCATGTAATCGAAAAGTTCAGATATAGTTGGGTTTTTCAGCTGATTATCAACAAACACTACTGAAGTTTTGAGCCAAATAATTCTTTGTTGTGAAGGGGCTGTCCTGTGCCTGGCAGGATGTTTAGCAGCACCCATGGGCTCTACCCCAGATGCTAGTAGTAAATTCCAAACTCTGACAACCAGAAATGCCTCCAGACATAGCCAAATATCCCCTGGGCGGGGCGGGGATTGCCACCCTCACCTCCTCATTGAGAACGACTGCTTTAGAGAAAGCTGACCTTGTGATTCAAATGACATCACCAGACCTGGTCTCTCATGATCAAGGCACATACTTTCTCTAGTCTCAGCTTCATCCTCATGGCTCACGTTATGGTCCCCAGCAGGCCTACACCATCACTTTAAAAGGTAGCAAAATGGCTGTCCCAGCTCCAGCCCTTTCAGCCTCATACCCTGCTGTACAGATGGAGAAAGGCGGTTTCTCTGGCCATTATCACAGAACAGAGACCACATCTCCCAGAGCAGAATAAGCAATGTGTGTCTCCTCTCCCCTCCCTGCTCTGATTGTTTATGTGTCTGTAGCTGAGCCAGTCCCTGTGGTGAAAAGGATGGAAGAGGCTGATAAAGTTAAGCCCAGAGGATCTACTATGGAGCTGGAATGAAGTCAAGACACCAAGACACATGTCTAAAGAGAGAGGTAGGGTTGTTGTTCAGTCACTAAGTCATGTCCAACTCTTTGCAACCCCATGGACTGCAGCATGCTAGGCTTCCCTATCCTTCACTATCTCCCTGAGTTTGTGCAAATTCATGTCCATTGAGTCAGGGATACCATCCAACCATTTCATTCTCTGTCACTCCCTTCTCTTCCAGCCCTCAATCGTTTCCAGCATCAGCGTCTTTTCCAATGAGTCGGCTCTTCACGTCAGGTGACCAAAGTATTGGACCTTCAGCATCAGTCCTTCCAGTGAATATTCAGAAGTAGATTGACTTCCCCAAATGTCCATACCCCATTCCCCAAGCAGAGCGCTGGCCTGGAGCTGTCCAGATACTTCCAAGGGACCATCTAGACCCAGGCAAAGGGGCCCCAGTGAGCTGATGCTGTATGGTCACAAATCCAGAGGCTAGGGGTTCTACATGAGGCTGGGCAACTCCCCTCACCCTGAAAAACCATTCCCTCTGCTCAATCCCACCGCCCCCCTGAGCCAAAGGGATTGGAAAGCTCAGAAATTTCCAGTTCTGGTGGAAGAGGAGGAGAATTCTGGGTCAGACACTGGACAAAGACCCCAACCCTTCTCCAGAGGTAGAGGGCCTCTTTCTCAGGACAAGCTGTGACATGGAGGGAGGGGAAGCTGACAGTGAAGCCAGTTCAGAGAATTTTTATTATCTAGGACTAGACCATTTTAATTACTGCATTGAGACTGCATTTGTAGTATAAAGTGTCCAGAGATCTTTTTATTACCGAAAAGCCAGGAGAAAATTATGGGGCCTGCCTGAGACAGAGATTTCATCCTCAGGCAAGGGAGAAATGGCCCTCACTGAATAAATTTTAAAGGGCGAATGGGAGCAAAAATAAAACTATACTTCAGTCGTATCCATGGGTCTTGCTCACTCAATGCACCATTTTCATGTCTCTTAACAGAGCCCAGGAAGGGGGATCCAGAAGGACTGTGGACGTACATGAGGCCCTGGGAGGCAGACAGTCCCTGCCTCCAGCCCCTGCCAGAGAATGTGGCCTGACCCAAGGATCTGCAGAGCCCCTGGGAAGAGGCTGCAGCAGGAACCAGAGAAGCAGTGGGTTTAGGGGCAGCCCCTAGTGGCAACCCCAAGGCTGGGTAGGGGCAGAAAAGTGTCACGTCACTGAGAACAGCAGTCCCAGCAGAAACACTTTAAATGCCATCCTGGAACCTCCATGGAACTGTAATCTCCCTTCTCCCCCTAGGACTTCAACTAGACGACAGAGCTAACACTGTTATTATTTGCCATCTGTCCTGATTGTCTTGCTTCTGTCACAAAGCACTGTGACCCGTGAAAACAGAGCTTTCACCAAGTGCTTCTAAGCCAGGCGACTGAAGGATTCTGGGATGGGACACTCAGTTACCCTGTTCTGAGGAAAAAGGCATGCAGACAGTCAATTCTTCTCTCTCCCTCCCTGGACACAGATGCTCAAGGGCCGGGCCATGCTGCTTACAAATGCTCTCCACTGACTTACTGTTTATTGTACTGGTTTGGCCCTTGATGGGACAGAAAGCTAACGGAATTGCACGAATCAGCTCAGTATTAAAACTGAAGCAACACCGGGCTCACAAAATCTTCTCTTGTCCTGACAGGTATATGCTCATTGCATTCTGTCTTCTTCTTGCAAATAACAGCAATTCCTTGGGTTTTTTTTTTTTTTAATGGATATTTCATTTTGGTTGCAGCAACTCTCTGTCTCCTAGAGCACTGGGAAAGTGGAGGAGGTGGACAATTGAGGACAGACTCTGACCTCACAGCAGCGGACACAGATGCCGCCTTGGGATTCAGGGTGTTTGAGTGAAGTTAAATTTTTGACCCCACAACAAGCTTGAACCCAGATGATATAATGGGGCCTTTCTACTTCTGGCAGATTTACACAAAGTGGGTCCAAACCTTCACATTTCACAGCTTATATATGGACTCAGGGCCCTTCCTGTAATTTCTGCAATTTCTCGACCATGCTTCTTTTTAGGTTCCTCTGGTTTTGCTCCTCTGGCCAGGTGAACCACTCTGACTTGTCTGCACATCAGCTGATACACGTGTCTCAAGAAACTGGATCACAGTTGTGATTGCATCGTTCAAGGCCTTGTCTGAGGGCCTGAGGAGTTACTTCAGGAATTCCATTATGAACAACATTCTATGTCCCTCGTTCAGAGGTTCTGCAAGTGTGGTCTAGGGATCCATGGGATTTCTGAAATCCTTTCAGTGTATAACCACACTAGGATGTCATTTACCTTCCCCTGGCACTCCGTCTGAAGTGTACAGAGAAGTTCTCCAGCGTCTACATAATGTCTGATGATGTCACCCTTCTGAGGGTTGATGGAGGGTGTGCTTGTGTCTTTTGGAGCCTTAAAATGTTCTCACTTGAATTTCTGACATAGTCAATATCAATAAATCTAACTCACATAAACAAAGGTTCTTTGGGCTCCACAATAATTTTTAAGAGACCAAAATGCTCTGGGGTTTCCCCTCAAGCCCTGCCTTCTTTCAAAGCTGCTATTCCTGCCAAGAGGCCTTCACCCTTCCATGCAGCCTCTGGGGAGATGGGGTCAAGAGAGCTCTGCCCCAATTACCTCCCAAACCAAGAGCCGCGTGAGGCTGATTTGCCTTCCAGAGCCCACTGAAAGTGCGGGGAGTTTCTCTACCTCACTGCAAAGGTCTTCAATCTGGCAGCTTGACAAGATCCGTGACATTCTTGGGAAAGGAAGGAGGTCTTGTGGAATCATCACATTCTTGCAGTTATACCTAAGTCCTTCATGGTGAAATGCAGAGTGAGAGTTGGGGAAGAGTTTGCTGCAGCCCATTTTACAGAAGGCAAAACTGAGACTCTGGAAGCAGATGGTGGAGATAGGATTAGACCCCACTCACCTGTGATTGTTGGTTTGAAGAGCTGCACCATGGACATTCAGCCCAGAAATACTGTCTCCTCCCTGGTGAGCTGCTTCCCTACCTTCTTTTGCCTTTCCTCTTGCCCCTCTTCCTTCTCCCTTTCATTCTCCTTCCCTCGCTTTCTTCCTCCAACATATTTCAGGTTCTGCTGTTTGTATTTTTCACATTCTTTCCTTGGAAAGAACAGTGAATTTCAATAAATGCAAATGGTAGTGAAATCTGGACAGTAATACTTGGACAGAAGCAGGGGGTGGGCCAGGCAGAGCCATATCATCATTCCCTGACTCCGGGCAAAGCCAGAGTCCTAATATGACTCTTCAGTCCCTTAAGTACCTCTGGCTTTCAGTGGAAACTCAACTGCTGCTCTCTGTTCAGTCCATATGGGGGCTCATCCAGCCCCCCTCTAATTCTATTTCCACCCTGATCCAAAGAAGGGGTTTCCCCACAAAGGCTACAGATCTCCTCACTTTTTCATTACTTCCTTTGAATCAGGATCTGAGGAGAGGAAGTTGTATAAGATGCAATCTCTGCCCTAGAGGAGTTCACAGACCCAGGAAGAGACAGAGACACAATCAGATAAAGACCGTGCAGTAGAATAAAGGAGTGAGAGAAGCCTGGATCGATTGTTGCAGGGCCTGTGGACTTGGCTGTAGGAGTCACTGGGATTCTGTGGTTCCTGGGGGCTCTGATAGAGTGGGGAGGGGGGCTAGGATGGCAGCAGAGGATAAGGAGGTTGCCAGGTTAGTTGAGAGGCTCCGGAGCCCAGATTGCAAACTTTGAGTTACCACAAACTCCAAACTAACAGTAATAACTATATATTAGGGATCTGAAGGGGCTTCCAAGGTGGTGCTAGTGGTCAAGAACTCACCTGCCAACGCAGGAGACATAAGACTCGGGTTCAGTCTGTGGCTCAGGAAGATCCCCTGGAGGAGGACATGGCAACCCACTCCAGTATTCTTGCCTGGAGAATCCCAGGGACAGAGGAGCCTGGAAGGGCCTGGAGGGCTACAGGCCATAGGGTTGCAGAGTTGGACATGACTGAAGTAACTTAGCATGCACACACGCAGGGATCTGAATGTGTGTCTGGTATTGTGTGTGTGTGTGTGTGTGTGTGTGTGTGTGTGTTTGGGGAAATGGAGGTGGCAAAAAACAGAAAGAGAAACAGGAACTTCTAGGCTGTTTTCACGTAGTTAATACAGGGTAGTGGTAAAGGGCACCCGCTGTGGAGTTAGATGAACTTAACTGTGACTCACCAATTTGTATGACTTTGGACAAGTCCTTTAAACTCAATTTTACCATCTATAGCGTGGGGATGATACAAGTGCCTCTTCTTAGACTTACTATAAGGATAGCATAAATTAATATATGCCAAATTTTTTATAAAGTGCCTGAAAAATAAAAGGTCATAGATAAATAGCACATCAGTTGCTATTAGAATTGTATTAAAAAATTAACTGAAATAATCTATGAAATAATCTATGCCAAGCATTCAGCACAGAGCCTACAGCAAGGAAGACCACCCATAGTGGAGATGGAGATGCAGCTTGATGCTGTCCTGGATATCAGGAGCTCAGTTCCTCAGGGACAACAGACACCAGGCATGGTGGGAACAGGTTCCCAAACCCCCTTCACTGGAGGGTGTGGGGCTCCAGACAGGCAGGTATATGATGTCTGATGAACCTGAAGGCTGGTGGTGAAGGGTAGGTGAGGGGCGGCCAAGGCAGGAAGCAAATGCCATATTTGAATCATCAGTGGTCGTCCTCAGATGAAACACGAAATCAGGCGTGGGGAGATCAGAGCAGCCCGCACCCAGGAGGTGACATTTCATTTAGATGTGAGAAGATAAGCAGGTGTTTTCCAAAATTATGTAGAAAACAATTCACATCAATGTCACTTCTCCCGCGTTTCTTCAAGTAGTTTCACCTATCTTTCTAAAATGCTGTGTTATCCCTATCAAAGTGGAGATCTGTTATCATGTTGCTTGAACTTTTTATTTTATATTGGAGTATAGCCGATCAATGATGTTGTGATGGTTTCAGGTAGATCATGAAGGGACTCAGCCGTACATTTGCATGTACCCATTCTCCCCCAGATCCCCATCCCATCCAGCCTGCCATATAACATTGAGCAGAGTCTCTGTGTTATACAGTAGGTCCTTGTGGGTTATCCGTTCTAAATCCAGCAGTGTATACATGTTGATCCTAAACTCCCTAACTATCCTTCCCCCTTCCTTCCCACCTGGCAACTGTAAGCTCCTTCTCTAAGTCTGGGAGTCTGTTTTGTAAATAAGTTCATCTGTATCATTTCTTTTTAGTAGAATCTATCATCTTAACACAACTACAGATTATTGGTAATATGTGAGGAGCACCAGTCTTGTCAGTGAAGACATTTAGAACTGAAGGCTGGTGCTTATAAACTGATTCATAATCTTTATGAGAAAAAAACTCCAATACATCTGTACAGAGCATTACAGCTTACAGGTCATTGCCAGCTCATTTAATCCTCAAAAACACCCTCTGAAGTAAGTATTAGGATCCCCATGTTACACCGGAGGCGCCGCAAAGCTCAGTTCTTTGGGGCTTCTGCCTGGAGGCTACATAAATCCTTCTATTGAAACTTCTGGGAAGATCCGTAGCAGCCATCTGTGCTTCCTCAGTCGGGCTCTTCCTTACCTCAGGTGGCAGCTGATAAAAAGCCAGTTCTGGAGCTTGTTATGTATTGCGGCCACAAACAAGGCAAAGCCAAAGGCTTCTGCAAGCTCTGTTCTCTAGCGAGTCTTCTGAAACATCAGAGTCTCTGGAATAAGCAAATAGAAAAAGCCCTTTGGGATGGCCAATTTTACATGTCAATTTAACTCGACTACAGTCTCCAGTTATTCCATCAAACACCCAAGGTGTTGCTGTGAAGATATTTCATAGATGTCACTCAAGTCCATTATCAGTTGACTAGAAGTAAGAGATCAACCCTGAATATTCATTGGAAGGACTGGTGCTGAAGCTGAAACTCCAATTCTCTGGCCACCTGATGTGAAGAGCTGACTCACTGGAAAAGATCCTGATGCTGGGAAAGATTGAGGGCAGGAGGAGAAGGGGGCAACAGAAGATGAAATGGTTGGATGGCATCATCAACTCAATGGACATGAGTTTGAGCAAACTCTGGGAAATGAAGGACAGGGAAGCCTGGCGTGCTGCGGTCCATGGGGTCATGAAGACTCAGACATGACTTAGTGACTGAACAACAATAGCAAAAAAGATTACCCCAGATAATCTGGGTGAGCCTGGCTCACTCAGTTGAACGGCCTTAAGAGCAGTCAAGGCTTCCCTGAGGAAGAAGAAAATCTACCTATGGGCAGTGGCTTCACCCTGTGCCCGCAAGGTTAGCCGGTTCTTCCCTGTGCTCAGCTCAGCAGGTTTCGGACTTGCATCCTTCACACCTTTCCAGGGGCCCATTCTAAAACACAGATCTGATGTTTCTTGTCTTCAATCCTGAGACCCTCTTACCATAGTCATGGTCAGGGTCGCCAGGGTCCATGTAGAAAAGACTGAATCCTGTGGCTTACAGGCCTCAGGAAACTTGTTAAGCTGCATACTGGTGATTAAAACCACTGTTGGCTCACCTTCCTCCCTCTAAATTCTAGGAAAGGGACACAAATTGCCAAATGGAGAACCAATCGTCAGCTTTATCTGGGGCTTTCTGATAGCAATGACATTGAAGAAGACCGCTTGGACCTAAGGTCACAATGAAACATGCGGCTCTGCAACCTGTGAGTTGAAAATAGCCAGGTCCCCATCATAGAACCCATCTGACTTCTTCCCCTGGTTCCAGAAGGGAAAATGGCATTCCTTGAGGAATAGACCTACTGTGCTGAGCTGACAGTATGTAGGAGGAGGAGAGGAGGCCCTGGTTCTTCATATTTATCTTTGGGGCAGGCTGTGAGTGTGTAAGATTGTGGGATGAGAGCGAGGTCAGCATGGCCTGTAGGTGTCAAAGTCACAAACAGGAAGGACACAGTTCCCAGAGGGAGCATGGTGATGTGGGGCAAAGGGAAACCAAGAGTGGGTGCTTGCTCCAACACTCACCCAGCTTGGGATCCAGGAATTAAGGTCCTCCCTCATCAGTGGGAGCCGAACACAGGGAGGCTGCTTAGGCTCCCCCAGCAGGGGCTGCCATCTGTGAACACACCTTCATCCCAGCGCAAACCCTAAGGGACTCCACGTTGACAAAGGTACTGCAGGTTGAACGCTTCCAAACGTTGCAGACTTTCACAGTTCGCACCTGTCCAGCCTCCTCCCTTTATGTTGACAGGAATTATCTAGGGAGTTGGGAGATGGCAACTTGAAAATACAGCTGTACATACTTTTTTTTCAGAGACATTTGTCCTCAGAAGTTTCACTGTCAAGTCACATTGCCCCATCATGACTTGTGATTACAACCCTAACAGGGGCCCTGAGAGCGACTTCCAATCCATTTGGATCCCCCAAAGTCTTGGCATCAACAGTATCATTCATATATATGGCCACCAAAGTCCAACAAAATCATGATTTCATTCACCTCAAGAATCCCAGCTCAGACTGTCTAACTGCACCCCCATCACAACAGCATGTTTTTAAAATCTTTAAAATAAAATCCAGTGCTGGGTATTGCAGAGTTATAAAAAGCATTATCGAGGGAAAGAAAGACAATGAGGTCTGAGGCCAGCTGACGCCAGGCCTTTGCCTGGGAAGCCGAGTGCCCGATATAGCTCTCCCCAAACCCTCCCGAGGATTTCTGTTTTGAGCATTCCCAGTGCTGTGTGGCTGAGAGACGCCGGCTGCCTGCACAATGCTGCAAGATAAACTCCTAATTCCCAAGCAAGCCTCAGAAGAAGCTTCCTAGGGTGGCCACCTCGTCCTCTGCTCCGTCTGCCATTCACCATCCTGGGCTCTGACTCAGGGGTTCCTAGAGCGTGCCTGACATCTATAGGTCTCTAGGAAGCCAGCGAGCCTGGAACAGCCTTCTCTCTTCTCTGCCTCATTGCTTACTTTTTCTTCAAGTCCCATCTCAAGATTTTCCTCCCCTGTAAAGTATTTCCAACATTCTGCGGCAGTCATGAGTGCTATTCATCAGATATTTCATTTCTCCACACTCAGGGCACACGATAGGGTCGCATTTCAGGGCCTCTTGTATTTGGAGCCATGTGCCTAGTTCTGGCCAAGGGGTCATAATTAGGTATGACACATGTCCGTTCTGGCCTGAGCATCTGCCCGCGATGTGAGGCCATCCTGCATCTTCCTCTCCCTGTGGCATGGCAACCAGCATCATTTCAGATGGCGGCTGCTCTGATAACCTGGATCCCAGAATAAGAATGGTAATTACAGTCCTGCTAACCTACAATGGAGAAGGAAAGCTTAGTTTTAAACCACTACAACATAGGGGTTGCTTACCCAGTTGAAAAATGAGCAGGTGACCTAAATAGACATTTATCCGAAGAAGACATACAGATGGCCAATAGGCATATGAAAAGATGCTCATGATCACTAATTATTAGAAAAATGCACATCAAAACTACCTCAAACTGGCCAGAATGGTGATCATTAAAATGTCTACAAATAACAAATGCTGGAGAGGGTGTGGAGAAAAGGGAACCCTCCTGTATTGTTGGTGGGAATGTAAAGTGGGGCAGTCACTGTGGAAAATGGTACGGAGGTTTCTTAAAAACAAAAAATAGAGCTGCCATATGATCCAGCAACCCCACTCCTGGGCATACATCCAGACAAAGCTATAATTTGAAAAGATTCGTGCATCCCTATGTTCATAGCAGCACTATTCACAGTAGCCCAGACATGGGAACAAACTAAATGTCCATCAGCAGATGAATTGATAAAGAAGATGTGGTACATACATACAATGGAATATTACTCAGCCATCAAAAATAATGAAATAACGCCATTTGCACAAACATGGGTGGACCTAGAGATTATCCTACTAAGCAAAGTAAGAAAGAAGGAGAAAGATGAATACCACATGATAGACCAAAGACAAATACCAGCACTCACGTGTGGAATCTAAAATATTACACCAAAGAACTTACGTATGAAACAGAAGCAGACTCACTGACATAGAGAACAGTTTTGTGGTTGCCAAGGAGGAGGAGGGTCGAGGAGGGGAGGAAGTATTGGGAGTTGGGATTAGCAGATGTAAACTATGATGTATAGGATAGTTAAACACCAAGGTCCTACTGTCTAGCACAGAGAACTAAGTTCAATATCCTGAGTTAAACCATAATGGAAAAGAATATACAGATGCACAACTGAATCTCTTTGCTATACAGCAGAAATTAACACACTATAAATCAACTATACTTCAGTAATTAAAAATACATAGAGAGAGGGGTTGTTTGTTGCTGCTGCAGAACCTAACTAGTGCTAGAAGACACGCGCTCCCTGACCAAGCTGGTTGGTCTCACCTTCTCTAGATTCCGACAGCGCTCACCTTTGTGTATTTTGTTCATATGCTTTCACATGCCCTTTCAACATCAGCTAGACCAGGGCTAGTTCAGAAACCATATCTCACGTGCTTTCACATCCCATTATGCAGCCCAGGGCCTGCCACGTAGCAGGCATCAATACACAATCATTGTGTTGTTATTGGCTCGTTTTTTCCTTCTCTTCCCTGTTGTGCAGGTGAGAAAATGACCTTGACAGCTTCCCGTTACTCTTGCTGGCTTTCTCCTGCTGCTCAGGTTACCAGAATTGATTTCACTTCTCCTGTTGCCAGTTCAATGGGGGGTCAGGGAGTCAAACTTGTACTGGTTCATACATCCTCATCACCCATAAAAGTCCCAAGGATCTGGCTTCTGAGCAGTTGTTGTAACTGAGGGATAGGACCCTTGGGACCACCAATAACTCTGCAACAGCATTAGCAGGCAGCAGAGGCAGCCCAGCCAGCTTCCATCCTCCTAGGACGTGGGAGGAGGGGAGGAAGGAAGAAGCAGCTCTCTCCTGGATATCCAGACCTCTGGATGTTTGCTTTTGTAATACCTACCTGTCCTAGGCTCACTGAAGCATGATGATTAAAATAAACACACACATGTAAGCTCCACCCCAGGGTCCTGGGCCAGTGGGAGCCAGGTCTGGAAGGAAATCAGGGGCTGCTCCAGGACTGGGAATCATGTACTGTCCCATTTCTTAAGCCTGGGTGGGCAAAGCATCAGATCCTTACAGGGGCTTGGAACTAGAGCCTTTCCTGCTACTACTCCCTTTGCTGTGACTGCCCTTTGGCATGGATCTGGTGCTTAGCTCCCGTGCCAGCTGTCTGTTGTACTGGGGCCTGAAGCTGGCCCCCAATTTGATCTGCTGGATTAGACTCCTGGTCTGCTTCACAACAGCCCCTCCTCCTTCCTGGAAACAAAGATCCTTTTGGCATCCTTCACATTGGCTCCTACAGACTTCCGGTCTAGCAATGTAATTGATGCCGAGAAGTACCACACCCAGAAGCCCTAATGCTGTGCCCAGCATACCCTAGCTCTGCAGACAACCTCACTGAAGGCAGCTCTAGATGGGAGGGGTAGAGTCTGCAGATTCCCTTGAATGTGGTGATTTGGACAAGTTGCCAGGGACAATCCCCTCTTCCTTGGCCAAATGAATCACTTTCTCCTTATCAAGAGTCTAGGCTGTCTTGAGAAGGAGAAATATCATATGGCAACCCATACATGTGGAATCTAAAAAGAAATGATACAAGTGAACTTACTTATAAAACAGAAGCAGACTCACAGACTTAGAAAATGAAATTAGGGTTGCCAGGGACGGGGGGATAGGGGGATAGTTAGGGAGTTTGGGAAGGTCATGTACACAACTGTTATATTCAAAATGGATAAGCAACAAGGTCCTACTATACAGCATATGGAACTCTACTTAACGTTATGGGCCAGGCTGGATGGGAGTGGGGTTGCGGTGGGGAGAATGGACACACACACACACACACACACATATGGCTGAGTTCCTACTCCATTCACCTGAAACTACCACAACATTGTTAACTGGCTATACCCCAAAACAAAACAAAAAGCTTAAAGTTTGCAAAAAATTAAGTAAAAAAAAAAAATTTTTTTTTAAATGAAAAGAGTCTAGGCTGTCTTCTGGCCCCAGGTTTTCTGCCACAAGAAAGAAGATGCAAAGGAGAAGTCATGTTAGTCACCTAACCTATATCCTAAAGTCTTATCTGCACAGGAATTATTTCATCATAAGGGGGGGAACCTATTCAAATAAACTAAAATAAAGGGAGTAAAGGGAGTACAACTGAATCTCAGAAAAATGGAAAGTTTCAACGGTAGAGTGCATTCAGTTCAATTCAGTTCAGTCGCTCAGTCGTGTCCGACTCTTTGTGACCCCAGGAATCGCAGCACACCAGGCCTCCCTGTCCATCACCAGCTCCCGGAGTTCACTCAGACTCACGTCCATCGAGTCAGTGATGCCATCCAGCCATCTCATCCTCTGTCGTCCCCTTCTCCTCCTGCCCCCAATGCCTCCCAGCATCAGAGACTTTTCCAATGAGTCAACTATTCACATGAGGTGGCCAAAGTATTGGAGTTTCAGCTTTAGCATCATTCCTTCCAAAGAAATCCCAGGGCTGATCTCCTTCAGAATGGACTGGTTGGATCTCCCTGCAGTCCAAGGGACTCTCAAGAGTCTTCTGCAACACCACAGTTCAAAAGCATCAATTCTTCAGCACTCAGCTTTCTTCACAGTCCAACTCTCACATTCATACATGACCACTGGAAAAACCATAGGCTTGACTAGATGAACCTTAGTTGGCAAAGCAATGTCTCTGCTTTTGAATATGCTATCTAGGTTGGTCATAACTTTGCTTCCAAGGAGTAAGCGTCTTTTAATTTCATGGCTGCAGAGTGCATTAACGACCCCAAATCTTCACTGCTCCTTTATTTCCAGGCCCTTGGCCATCTGACTTGCTTTGACCTATGAAATGACAACAAGCATCTTGTACTCACAGCTTTGCATTGGGCTTGTCTTGTGCTTCCCCATTGCCATAAGAAAACATGTCTGGGTTGCCCATTTGTCCCTGGAGGAAAACGAGAGCCAAGTGGAACTGAGCCACCACCCAGCCTAGATCAGCCGATCCCACTGATCAAAAGAGTCACAGGCGAAATGAATGCTTGTCATCTGACACTGAGATTTTGTAGCAATTTGAGACAATAGTCAACTAACATGGCTGCCAAGCAGCGATTCTCCCCATTTCTGTTTCTGCTTTCAGACTCCTCATGTTCTCTCACCTTTGCTTTCCTCTGCTCTTCTGCTTCATCCATTTTTTTCTCCCCTAAAGATCAGCTTTTTCACTTTCTCTTCCTCTTATCATTGGTTCCCTCATTATTGGTTCTCAAGAATCTGCTATCAACATCAGACCACCCTTTTCAGATTCTGAGACACAGAGGACTTACTGCACCTCTTTACTCCACGGTGGAGCTTGATGGCCAATCAGGAAGAAGACAACCTCAGAAACATAAAGGAATGGCCCATGCTTGCCAGGGAGTGGGGTGGGGAGTGAGCGAGCGCTGTCTCTTCCTGTGAGCCCTCCCCACCCCTGGGGAAATGTAAGGAAATGTCTTGTACACCAGTGAAAAACCCAAAGCAAGTTCTCAGCAGGTTACTCTGCTCTTCATGGAAATAACTGTTGTAGGGAGGGGAGCATGCTGGGACTTCTACCTTAGTAGGCTGGTGTAGGGGTGGAGTGGGGTAGCAGCTGGAAAGAAGATGAGACCACTGGAGCTCTGGCCCTGAGGGAAACACTGTAAAGAAGGCAGGAGCTGCATTTGGAGAAAACTTAGAGAGGGCCGAGAGGAAGACTGATATGGCGAGCCCATCAGCCAACACATGAACAGTACTCCTCCCTCTGGGCCCCACTCAGTGCTGATGGGTGAGTTCGCTCAACCAAGGCTAGATACGTCAAGACAGACAGAGAATGGGGGAAATTCACAGGTGCCACAGGGAAGGGAGGGGCAAGGCCAGAGCGTGGATATGTCTTAAGGCCAGCAGCGAAGGAGGACCTGCCATCCTGAAGCAGGAGACTGGCTCGGCCCTGTGGTCTTGTAATTCCTTCCCTTGGATGGCAACCCATTTCAAGAGAGCTCCACCATTAAACAATGGAAGGAACAAAGTGTTGGAGAAAAAAGTAGAGAGAGATGGGGACCCCTTCTAATTGGTAGAGGCATTTTGCAACATGTAATGGAAATATTTAATGAAACTCTGTTAACACCTGTAACCTAGCAATCCACAAGCCTTCACTGGGTGTAGAGCCTGAAACACTCCTGAACAGATTCAGGAGGCCCATGTACCAGAATGATCACTCTGGCGCTCTCTGGATAGCTGAAGCCTGGTGGAATGGATAACAAAAAGGCAGTGGATGCATCTTCAGCAATGAGCTAGCTATGTAAAGACCAGCAGGGATAGATCTTAAAAACAGAGTGCAGGGTGGAAAAAAAAAAGGTAAGAAACAGAACAAGATTTATAGCACAATACCATTAGTGTAAATTAAAAACACATACACACCACAAAACAACATCAGATTTTAATAAGGATCCATGAGTATGTGAGGCCATTTATCAAACACACTGAAGCGAATAGCTAGAGGAAGAATGAAGCAGAAGTGAAGACTGAGGATGCAGGATTCAGTGGGGAAAAGCCCATAAAACAATGGAAGGCCTTGAGCAGACAGGTAATGAGTATGACATGAAGACTCTGATTAACATAATTTCTGTTTCTGAGATCTGGTTGTTTTATTTTTATTTCATTTCAAGTGAGTCTGCCGTGGCACTGATTGGAAGTAGGACCATCTTATCTCTGACCATTGGGATCGTACGGGGACAAGGTGCCATGAAGATCCCTGGGGGAGACAGTCACACTCAAGTGTGTGAGGGCAGGGAATGGAGGGGTCTTCAGCACAGGCTTTTACATCAGACAGACCTGGGTCTCAATCTTGACTTTGTCACACACTACTTGTGCAACCTTGATCAACAGGTCACTTGATTCCCCAAACCACCTCATCTGTAAAATGGAGATGATGATACCTGGATGGTGGAAATCAAACAAGATGATACTTACAAGGTTCTTAGCACAGCGCCTGGCTTCATATATAGCAACTCTTATTCTCTTAGGCTTTTCACCCAAAGTCCCCAAATCCCACTACCTCTCCGAATCTAAAATGTAACTTCATTCCCATATCTCTGGGCCAGGTGCTTTCAGTTGGGAGGGCTGCTGGACCAGCAGCTGCCAGGGTCTCTACTGGGATGGGAGGGAATGCCCATGACCAGGTTGGGGTGCCTGGTGGAAGCATCCCAGGAGCTGGAGGCTCTGTCCAGACCTGGAAGCGCTGTCCAGAAGCAGACAGGTGAGGTCAACTGGGGGCAAGGGCACAGAGATCACCCACCAGAGCATTGGCAAGGAGGGGGTTGGGGTTGGGGGGGGTGGGAAGATGTCATATGCTCAAGAGATCCGAGGAAGTTCAGGTGAGATGGAGACCCAGAGCCCCTTCTTCTTGTCCCTTGCCACAACCCTCTCCATCTCTACCAGCCCATGCAGAAGTCCCTAACCCCAGTCTTAAAGGCACCTGCACTGGGCTAGCTCCCTTTTAAGCTTGCTTCTTTCAAATAATGTCACAATTTGTGGGGTTTTTTTTCCCCCATGTTGCAGGAAACCTGACTACAGTTTTCTTTGAAGAAAGACAGAACCCTTGCCCTCTGGGCATTTCACTCCACATGTGTAAATGCTCTGTGCGTTTTACATCAAAACCTGAAACACCTTTGTACATTCCTTATGTGGGAGACTCCCTCCTTGGCATAAGCTCCCCTGGGAGGCATGGTCTATCCTCTCTGGAAATCTCATGGGTCAAAGGCCTGTCTTAAATCTTTGTTTTCTCCTCTCCTTCATCCTCATATCCCTTCTATCATACAGCTGCGTTATTCCAATTCATAAATATCTCCCCATTCTACCCACCTCTCTCCATTTCCTAAGTCAACATCCTTACCTTGGACCATGACAAAAGCTGCCTCTCTCCTCTCCTGGGCCTCAGGTGCTGCTGTCCCATCAGTCCTCCATGTAGCAAGAATGATGTTTCTATAACATAAACACAGCTATGTCAGTCTCTTCCATAAAGGTTTTCAGCGTCTTTCCATTACCCTGAGAACAGAACCAAACCCTTATCAGGTAACGCAGGGCCCTGTACCATCCAGCCCCCATCCAATTCCATCATGTCACTCCTACTCTTAATCAATGTGCCAGCCAGACTGCACAACCTTTACTGCCTCAGATGTTTCTAGCTCTTTCTTATGCCCAGACCTCATACATATTGGTCCCTCCTCCTTCTCTTCCTGACCAATTCCTACTTGCTTTCAAAAGTTAATTTCATTTCCTCTGAGAAACCTGCCCTGATGATCCAAGTCCATGTTAATGGTCTTGTTGAATTGTATCCCCCAAAAAGGTATGTCCTAAAATTCCCAGTGTCTATGAATGTAATCTTTTTCTTCTTTTATTTTTGGCTGGGCTGGATCTTCATTACTATGCACAGGCTTTCTCTAGTTGTGGCAAGTGGGGGCTACTCTTGGTTGCAGTGGGTGGGCTTCTCATTGTGGTAGCTTCTCTTGTTGCAGAGCATAGGATCTAGGGTGCTGGCTCAATAGCTGTGGCCCACAGGCTTAGTCAGTCTGTGGCATGTGGGATCTTCCTGGGCCAGGGATTGAATTTGTGTCCCTTGCATTGGCAGGTGTATTCTTAACCACTGGGCCACCAGGGTAGTCCTGAATGCAATCTTATTTGGAAATACAGTCTTTGTAGATGTTAACAAGTTAAAAATAAGTCATGACTTCTAACCCAAAGCAGGATACGGTCATCAGAAGGTAGAGATTTGGACACAGACACACAGGGAGGATGCCATGTGACCATGGACGGAGAGATGCAAGGAACACCAGGGATCACCAGCAACTACCATAAGCCAAAATGCAAAGAAGGATCCTCCCTTAGAGCCTTGCCAGGGAGCATGACCCTGCCATCACCTTGATGTTGGACTTCTGGCCTCCAAAACTACAAGAGAATAAACTTCTGTTGTTTTAACCCACCAAATTGTGGTTATGTGTTACATGGCCCTAGGAAATGAATGCAGGCCCAGCTAGGCAGTCCCAGAGCACCCTTCACTTTCTCATCAGAGTATATACACTTTATGTTTTTACTAGTTTACTTGTCTGCTGCAAATCAGCCACATGAGCGCAGGGAACTTATTTGACCTATTTTAGCCCCCGTAAGTAGTTAGAATCTATATGCTGCGTTTGTTGAGTGAATGAAGGATGAATGAAACAGCAGAGCGGAGAGAAGGCTCAGGTGACAAAACAGGGAGGGGATGGGAGGCAGCAGGCAGGTCAGGAAAGGCCTCATGGTTCTCCAGGGAGTTCTGGACCCATACAGAGCTGAAGCAGGCCAGCAGGAGGGCAGGGCCATGGAGGGGACATCTCAGGACAGCTACACACTGGGTGGATGGTGTAGTCTTGGATGCAGGAGAAAAACACCCCTCTCATGGGCCTATTGGGGAGTCTCCCCCTGGTACTTGTGAGAATTTAGGCCAAGAGACTTGCAAGCAGGGCTGTGTTTCAGCATTAACACCCCCCAGGGCCCCGCACCCTAGCATGGCTGCTTGCTTGAGAAAACTGCCCAATATCCAGACCAGAGCAAGCCCCGCTCAGCTCCCTGCTGAATCTCTCCTCCACGGCTGCTGTTGTCCCCACAGGAAGCCACCCCAACTCCCCATGTGGCCCCACCACAGCTGCTCTCAATCTCTGCTTGACCTTCTTCCCTCCTGGGCTCAACAAACCCACACTGAGTGTTCATTTGGCACATCCTCTACCCTGCTCCAGGCTCTGCCCTCCTTACCTTCGTGTCCTCAATTCCCAGCCTGTCCCTCTCTCCACCCCAATAGTGCAGAGGCTCCCGAGTGGAAGTGCCAGAGATGATTTGGTAGATAGGAAACAATTCTCCTGAGGTTTGATGCACCTTCAAACCTAGACAGTGTATTAAAAAACAGAGACATTACTTTGCCGAAAAGGTTAGTATAACCAAAGTTATGGTTTTTCCAGTAATCTAGTATGGATGTGAGTTCAGTTCAGTCGCTCAGTCGTGTCTGACTCTTTGTGACCCCAGGAATCGCAGCACGCCAGGCCTCCCTGTCTATCCCCAACTCCTGGAGTTCACTCAAACTCATGTCTACCAAGTCGGTGATGCCATCCAGCCATCTCATCCTCTGTCATCCCCTTCTCCTCCTGCCCCTAATCCCTCCCAGCATCAGGGTCTTTTCCAATGAGTCAACTCTTCACATGAGGTGGCCAAAGTATTGGAGTTTCAGCTTCAGCATCAGGCCTTCCAAAAACACCCAGGACTGATCTCCTTTAGAATGGACTGGTTGGATCTTCTTGCAGTCCAAGGGACTCTCAAGAGTCTTCTCCAACACTACAGTTCAAAAGCATCAATTCTTTGGTGCTCAGCTTTCTTTATAGTCTAACTCTCACATCCATACATGATTATGGGAAAACCATAGCCTTGACTAGATGGACCTTTGTTGGCAAAGTAATATCTCTGCTTTTGAATATGCTGTCTAGGTTGGTCATAACTTTCCTTCCAAGGAGTAAGCGTCTTTTAATTTCATGGCTGCAATCACCATCTGCAGTGATTTTGGAGCCCAGAAAAATAAAGTCTGACACTGTTTCCACTGTTTCCCCATCTATTTCCCATGAAGTCATGGGACCGGATGCCATGATCTTCGTTTTCTGAATGTTGAGCTTTAAGCCAACTTTTTCACTCTCCTCTTTCACTTTCATCAAGAGGCTTTTGAGTTCCTCTTCACTTTCTGCCATAAGGGTGGTGTCATCTGCATATCTGAGGTTATTGATATTTCTCCCGGCAATCTTGATTCCAGCTTGTGCTTCTTCCAGCCCAGCATTTCTCATGATGTACTCTGCATATAAGTTAAATGAGCAGGGTGACAATATACAGCCTTGATGTACTCCTTTTCCTATTTGGAACCAGTCTGTTGTGCCATGTCCAGTTCTAACTGTTGCTTCCTGACCTGCATACAGGTTTCTCAAGAGGCAGGTCAGGTGGTCTGGTATTCCCATCTCTTGAAGAATTTTCCACAGTTTATTGTGATCCACACAGTCAAAGGCTTTGGCATAGTCAATAAAGCAGAAATAGATGTTTTTCTGGAACTCTCTTGCTTTTTCCATGATCCAGTGGGTGTTGGCAATTTGATCTCTGGTTCCTCTGCCTTTTCTAAATCCAGCTTGAACATCTGGAAGTTCACAGTTCACATATTGCTGAAGCCTGTCTTGGAGAATTTTGAGCATTACTTTACTAGCATGTGAGATGAGTGCAATTGTACGGTAGTTTGAACATTCTTTGGCATTGCCTTTCTTTGGGATTGGAATGAAAACTGACCTTTTCCAGTCCTGTGGCCACTGCTGAGTTTTCCACATTTGCTGGCATATTGAGTGCAGCACTTTCACAGCATCATCTTTCAGGATTTGAAATAGCTCAACTGGAATTCCATTACCTCCACTAGCTTTGTTCATAGTGATGCTTTCTAAGGCCCACTTGACTTCCCATTCCAGGATGTCTGGCTCTAGGTCAGTGATCACACCATTGTGATTATCTGGGTTATGAAGATCTTTTTTGTACAGTTCTTCTGTGTATTCTTGCCACCTCTTCTTAATATCTTCTGCTTCTGTTAGGTCCATACCATTTCTGTCCTTTATCAAGTCCATCTTTGCATAAAATGTTCCCTTTGTATCTCTAATTTTCTTGAAGAGTTCTCTAGTCTTTTCCATTCTGTTGTTTTCCTCTATTTCTTTGCAGATCGCTGAGGAAGGCTTTCTTATCTCTCCTTGCTATTCATTGGAACTCTGCATTCAAATGGGAATATCCTTCCTTTTCTCCTTTGCTTTTCATTTCTCTTCTTTTTCACAGCTATTTGCAAGGCCTCCTCATACAGCTATTTTGCTTTGTTGCATTTCTTTTCCATGGGTGTGAGAGTTGGCAATAAAGATGGCTGATAGCCAAAGAATTGATGCTTTCAAATTGTGGTGATGGAGAAGACTCTTGAGAGCTTCTTGGAATGCAAGGAGATCAAACCAGTCAATCCAAAAGGAAGTCAACCCTGAATACTCACTGGAATGACTGGTGCTGAAGGTGAAGCTCCAATACTTTGGCCACCTCATGCAAAGAGCCAACTCATTGGAAAAGATCCTGAGACTGGGAAAGACTGAGGGCAAGAGGAGAAGGAGACAACAGAGGATGAGATGCTTGGATGGCATCCCTAACTCAATGGACATGAGCTTGAGCAAGCTGAGGGAGATAGGGAAGGACAGGGAAGCCTGGCTTTCTGGAGTTCATGGGGCTACAAACAGTCAGACATGACTTAGTGACTGAACAACGATTACTAGCACAGGTGACCCAGCCCTAGGTCAGAGTAGGTGTGGGTTGGGTGGGGGTGTGGAGTGGCTAAGGAATAGAGAGGGGTCTTGCACAGCTGCTCTGGGCTCAGGGAAACCTTCTGAGTCAACAGAGTGAAGGTAGCTGAGCTCCTCCTAATCACATGTTCACGACATGGAGCAAGCTCAAGTTCAGCCTTGGCTTTAAGAATTCTGGTCCAAGGTGAATGAGATGAAGAGGGATGTTGGGTGCCCTCTAGAGTTCTGAGCAATGCTTGGGCTCATTGTAGGGTAGAAGGCTGCCTCCACTTTGCTAAGTGTGTCCTGGGAGATACTGGAAAGTCCTGAAAGCAGATTCCAGCTCCAACAGAGGGGCCATCAGGATCTGGAAGATGGCCAGCACCCCAGTCTGCATTGGGTAAGACAGGGAACAGGGGAGTGCAGGGGTCCATTCCTATGGGAGGCGGAAGGCCTGATGGGCATCTCATAACTACTCTAAGAGGCTAAGACTTAACAGCAAATGGGCCCAACCACAGGCACTTGGATATTCCAGAGCTTGCTTGCTAGAGGGGATGAAGCCTCAGCTATCCTCTTGGGTGGGCTGAACAGGACTGTGTCTGGTTCTGGCAGGCAGCAGGGGCTGGGCAGCAGCATGGACATCCATAGCCCCTAGATGTGTGGGCAGAGGAGGCCTGAAAACTCCTTTCCCAAATTGCCCCTTGGGTCCCGTTCCTCTGTCTGCTCTTAAGAGAAGACCAGTCCCCACTCTTATTGCCCGAAAGGAGAGCGGACACATGGTCAGTTACTGCTGATGAGTCATGTGAACAAGACTTTGACATCTTGGCAAATAAGAGTTTTCCCAAGATCCAGTGGATGGAGCTCAAACTCAGTGCTGAAGGGCAGTGACTTTATAGGCAGACCCAGGCTATAAAATGCAGGATGGTGGATGCAATATTTACGGAAAGACCATCATTCCCAGTGCCCAGAGCTTGCCTTGCCAGTGAGGTTTTACAGATCTCAGAATGGACACATGTCATTTTAAAAGGAACCTCAGTTCTTGCAGCCTTTGGCGGCCCAGGCAGAGCAGAGAGTGACAGAAGAAGATAGGTTACATGCTTTGATGTGTGCTGATCTCTTCAT
Organism: Bubalus bubalis; assembly: GCF_019923935.1. Taxonomy (NCBI): domain Eukaryota; kingdom Metazoa; phylum Chordata; class Mammalia; order Artiodactyla; family Bovidae; genus Bubalus; species Bubalus bubalis. Next base: position 110,962,195 of record NC_059162.1, on the reverse strand, counting down.
TTCACTCGGGCCTCAAGTCCATTTCTATCAGGAAGAAAATGGAATTCTGCAGAATTCTTACATAGGGCCAGAGAGGCAGGCAGCCTAGGGAGGAGGTTTTGGATAAATCCCTGACACCAGAAGTGGCATCGAAGGTTCACCATTGGTCACATTTGGTGCATTATAGGTTTTCAGCAAATATCAGCAAAGTGCATGACTCTCCCTCTCACCCAGACATCTGCCAGCTCCAGCATCTTGGCCTTGAGCCAACCCTCTGGGTAATGGGTATTGAAAGAAATGCTTAGGATGGAAATGAAGAAGTTGTTTTAACATCTGACAAACAGTCCAGTCCCCAAACTGCCCTAATCTGCTGTGCTATGACTGTTTCCTTGTTAGACACCATCAGGTTGACAACCACTGAGTGATTTGCAAACAACAAATGGGAACTAACTCTCACAGGAAGGCTGAGAATGCAGAGCAGGAGACCCTGGGGGTTCGGACAGAACCTTGGGAGTGGCCCCTGAAGTCAGGGAAGGGGACTTCACACGCCACTGATTTCCTCTCCTCTTCCTTAGAACTGGAGTGTGTTAAGACCAGAAGCTCCATCTGAGATGTCTTTGGGAAATACACAATCCTTTCCCCGACATTAGAATTACACATGGCCTGGGACTTCCCTGGTAGTCCAGTGGTTGATAATCTGCCTTCCAGTGCAAGGCATGTGGGTTTGACCCCTGATCAGGGAACTAAGATCCCACATGCCTTGGGGCAACTAAGGCCTCTTGCCGCAGTGAAAGATCCTGCACCCCAAAAGTAAGACCTAATGTAGCCACATGTAAATAAATAAATAATATTTTTAAAAAAGAAAAGAATTACCTATGATCTGATTTGCTTGCTGTTGACCACGTGTTAGTGATTCCAGGAAGATGTCCCAAAGAAGAACATAGAGGGACTCAGGGAGCCCCTTTTCTCACAATGACCTTGTATTGTTAGCACACTCATTTAAAAGTCATGCTAACCTACCTTTAACCAGGCCTTCTCTGGCTGGTCTGCATACCACACCTGGACAGTGCAGGGTAGTGGGTGAAGGATAAACAGGCTTGGTTGTTCTAAAGAACCAGAAGCATGGCTGCACCATTTCCTGGTTAAATGGGACCTCATCACTCTAAGCTTCATACCCTTATCAGTAAAATGAGTACAATGGCACTCACTTTAAAGGGACCCTCCAAGTTTCCTGTGGGAGTTAAATGAAGACAAGTATGTAACACACACAGCCTGTAATCGGAGCTGCCTGGTCTGTAATAGGAAGAAAGAAAGAAAAGAAAATGAAGTCGCTCAGTTGTGTCTGACTCTTTGCGAACCTATGGACTGTAGCCCACCAGGTTCCTCTGTCCATGGAATTTTCCAGGCAAGAATACTGGAGTGGATTTCCATTTCCTTCTCCAGGGGATCTTACTGACTCAGGGATCGAACCCGGGTGTCCTGCATTGCAGGCAGACGCTTTACTGTCTGAGCCACCAGGGAACAGGAGCTCAGTGTATTCTAGCTACACACTTGTGAGCTAAGTTGCTCCAGTTGTGTCCAATTCTTTGTGACCCTATGGACGTAGCCCACCAGGCTCCTCTGTCCATGAGAGTCTCCAGGCAAGAATACTAGGGTGGGTTTACATGCTCTCCTCCAGGAGATCTTCTTGGCCCAGGATTGAACCCTCATCTCTTATGTCTCCTGCATTGGCAGGTTGGTTCTTTACCACTAGCACCACTTGGGAAGCCTATTCCAGCTACAGTTGCTACTGTTTTCTAGATGACAAACCAGACTTAATGAATGAGTTCCTGCTAGTCAGGACCCTTTTGTTTGGTCAAAGGTGATAGAAACTAATTCAAACTAGCTTTAACATAAAGAGAGAATAACATAACATAAGAGAGAATTTGTTGGCTTCATGTAACTGGAAGTCTGGAAACTCCAGGTCCCAACAAGTTGCCTTGTCATCATCAGTGTCATTCTCTGCCTTTATCACCCTCATTCTCTCCCGCCCTCCCTGCCTCTCTCTCTCTCTCTCTCTGCTACTACTTTCTGAACACTTGCTTCACTATTGTCTTAGGCAGAGGAGTTTCCGTGATGGTGGCTTGCAGCCTCACTCTGGTTGTAAGCAATCTTAGCCTTATACTGTCCCAGCTACCCCACTCCACAGTAAAGGGGAAACTTGTCTCTTCTGTTTCCCATGTGCTAGATCTCAAGGAAGGAGCCCAGGTGACTCTCAATCTTGGGCCAACTGCCATGGCAGGGCATGTGGGTATGCCAGCATTAAAAAGGAGCTTTGTCCATGCCTGGGTCAGTTGTCCATCTCTGTGGCTAGGGGGATAGTGCTCCAACTGGCAGCCCCACTTTCTTTCCAAAGGAAGGTATGGTGGACTCAAAGGATCAAAACTCCTTTGGCACACCTCCCACTGAGAGGTGAAGAGTATGTTTTCTCCCCTTGAATCTGGGCTGGTTGGTGACTTTCTCGGACTAATAGAATATAGCCAGTGTGGTGCTATTTTACTACCAAGGGACTTAAGAAAGCTACAATTTCTGTTTTCATGTGCTTGGAATGCTCACTCCTAGAACCCAGCCACCCTACTGGGAAAAGCCTAAGCCGCACAGAGAGGCCTGTGGAGGAAAACAGAAGTGCTCAGTTCAACAGCTCCAGTGAGTCCTAGCAGCTGGCCAGAACCAACCACCATATGAGTAAGCACTTGGACACGGCAGCCTAATCAAGACTCAGATGACCACAGCTGGCTAATACCAAGATGAACAGAAGAACCACTCAGTGGAACCCAGTCAATCCATAGAATCATGAGCAATAATATAAAATGGAAATGTGAAGCCACCAAGTTTGGGAAGGATTTGTTATATAGCAATTAATAAGTGAAAAGAAGCAGATTTGGTTATTACAAGAAGGAAAGGAATGCTAAGTAGACAAACACAATGGATTCCACTATGTCAGGTAAAGGAGAAGGCAATGGCACCCCACTCCAGTACTCCTGCCTGGAAAATCCCGTGGATGGAGGAGCCTGGTAGGCTGCAGTCATGGGGTCGCTGAGGGTCGGGCATGACTTGAGCGACTTCACTTTCACTTTTCACTTTCATGCATTGGAGAGGGAAATGGCAGCCCACTCCGGTGTTCTTGCCTGGAGAATCCCAGGGATGGGGGAGCCTGGTGGGCTGCCGTCTATGGGGTCACACAGAGTCGGACACGACTGCAGTGACTTAGCAGCAGCAGCAGCATGTCAGGTAAAGAAAGCCAAGAATCTGTCCTTCCCAGTCCTATTACCCACTGAGGTGAGTGCTGGACAACAAAACAGTGGGGTTATCATATAGGCACGGCATTTCTCAAGTACCCACAGGAGGCAGAGTGCTGTGCCTGGTCCCTAAGGCAATAGGAAGGCATAGCCTTGCTTCAGAGTCAAGCTTATCCAACTCCCAGATCTAGGCTCTTTCTGCTACTGTAGCGGCAGAGAAGTGCCAAGTACGTAAGCACAAGGGCTATTGGCATGTGTCTGCGCTGTTCTTACCTTATGGTGAATGCAAGAGGAAAATGCAGTTTCTAACTTAAAACCCCAAAGAATGGCAAAACCAGGAACTTCCCTGGAGGTCCCGTGGCTAAGACTCTGTGCTCCCAACGCAGGGGGCCCAGGCTTGATCCCTGGTCAGGGACCTGGATACCACAGGCCGCAATGAAGATCCTGTATGCCACAACTAAGATCCCATGCTACTAAATAATAGGACTGCCTTATGATCCAGCAATCCCACTGCTGGGCGTACACACCAAGGAAAGCAGAATTGAAAGAGACACGTGTACCCCCATGTTCATCGCAGCACTGTTTATAATAGCCAGGACATGGAAACAACCTAGATGTCCATCAGCAGATGAATGGATAAGAAAGCTATGGTACATATACACAATGGAGTATTACTCAGCCATTGAAAAGAATACATTTGAATCAGTTCTAATGAGGTGGATGAAACGGGAGCCTATTATACAGAGTGAAGTAAGCCAGAAAGAAAAACACCAATACAGTATACTAATGCATATATATGGAATTTAGAAAGATGGTAACAATAACCCTGTGTACAAGACAGCAAAAGAGACACTGATGTATAGAACAGTCTTTTGGACTCTGTGGGAGAGGGAGAGGGTGGAATGATTTGGGAAAATGGCATTGAAACACGTATAATATCATATATGAAACGAGTCGACAGTCCAGGTTCGATACACGATACTGGATGCTTGGGGCTGGTGCACTGGGACGACCCAGAGGGATGGAATGGGGAGGGAGGAGGGAGGAGGGTTCAGGATGGGGAACACATGTATACCTGTGGCAGATTCATTCTGATATATGGCAAAACCAATATAATATTGTAAAGTTAAAAAATAAAATAAAATAATAATTAAAAAATTTTAAACAAAAAAAATAATAATAAGGTTAAATATGAAAGACTGTGCAAAGCCTTGAACAAAGCAAAAGCTGAATTCTGAAACACAAAGAGAGAGATGGGAGGAGCCACCAACTTCAGGGCTCAAACAGGTGTGAGTGCTGGCAGCCATGGACCAGGATCTGTGATCACAAGTCTGAGAGCACCAGGGGAGGGGCTCCCGCAGGCCCAGGGTCCCCTTGTTGCCACCAACAAGGCATCCTCCTCCCTGTTTGTCCACTGCCCACCACGCCTGTGGGTAGGTCTCCTGGGAGTTCAGTGCATGTGCTCCAGCTGAGCATCTGACTCCAAAGACAGGACACACTTTCACATCAATGTCTTATGAGACCTCGTGTGTTAGAGAGATGAAATGCTTGCACTGGGCTGCTGATTGTCATATTGAGTTAAATTTGATCACACTAGTAAAAGGATTTGTATTTTTGTACCAGAAAATGGACACCTCCAGAATTAGAAAACAAAAAGATGACTGGAAATAAATTCAACCAACGCAGTCTGTCGAGTTCTAAGCAGGAAGGAGTCTGGGATGACTCCCTTGTGTCATGAGGATATGACATGAGGTAAGTGTTGGCACAGGCCGGGATGGGAGGGGTTGCTGACGCCTGCTAAACCCACAGGGTCACAC